>NC_091348.1:15387111-15624611 GCF_038502225.1 Cherax quadricarinatus
ATGAGTCAGATATTAGGAAGTATTTCTTCAGTCATAGAGTTGTCAGGCAGTGGAATAGCCTAGAAAATGAAGTAGTGGAGGCAGGAACCATACACAGTTTTAAGACGAGGTTTGATAAAGCTCATGGAGCGGGGAGAGAGAGGGCCCAGTAGCAACCGGTGAAGAGGCGGGGCCAGGAGCTAAGACTCGACCCCTGTAACCACAAATAGGTGAGTACAAATAGGTGAGCGCGCGCACACACACACACACACACACACACACACACACACACACACACACACACACACACACACACACACACACACTCACACACACACCACATAACACAATAACCCCATATAACACTCAGTAAACCGTAACTGCTGAAAAGCTGTAACCGGTCAACAACAGTGTTGAAAGGACAATTAAAAGATATGAATTAAATCAAGTAAAGTATAGTGAAATTTCGATGCGTTTCAATGTGACAATTTTTTTAAATAATGTTAATTGTTGTAACTGTAATATAGGCCGGTGTTAAATATTTTAAAGAATGGAGTTAAATGGCTGAGATTTAACAGCCATTTAACTCCGTTTAAAGGTAAAGGTGAACACTATATTTGGGTGATCAGGATGTGGGGAAGTGCTAAACTCGTGTGGGTCATACAGTTTCTTTAGAATAAGTTTAGGTTTGATCCAGGGATTAAGAGTCCTTCACCAGCATCAGTGCTCCCTCATTAGGGGATGGAATATTATTAGGTATTACCGACGGGGTATTATGTGATGGTCTAGCGAAACTTAAAAAACTGGGAGATTGAAGAAATTTGGATAGACTTAAAACAAATGGATGTGGCTCCTTGCCACTGTAAGATACTTGCTTATTAATTGGATATTTCTAAGTCATTATTCAGGTTTTTTCATTGATGACATCTTTATCGAGACACTATAATTATGTAAGTAAATTTTTAATTATATTCTTATCAAAATTGTTATTTGCTTTTCGTGCACGGAGATATTCAGAAAATTGACTCTTGGTATCAAGGTGTGTTGATGGTGTTGCCACAGTGTTGACACAGTGCTCGCCCAGCCGGCGGAGAGGGAAGGGGATGTGTTGCAAAATGTTTTCGCTCTCTTCGGATTTTTATATATTTGTTATGTTTTAATTAAATGGAATGATTTTTTGAGGTAAAATGGAGAAAATAGCGTCCTTTACAAAGATATGTTTGAGATTTTGCAAAATTCCTAAGGGTTTCTTGGTGTATGAATATTTAAAAGGTACAGTCTTGTTTTCTTTCAACTTCATCTAAGGTTTTCCTTTATATCTTTAGAACTCTTTATCCAATAAGCTTCAGATTTTCATTGCTAATGAACTGTAACTAAGGAAAGATTCATGGAACTGTTAGAATATGCAGGTGACCCTCTGATCAATTTTACATTTGTCATCCCTGATTTTGGTTCCAGTGTGATAAACTGAGAAAGCCTCTTCAAATTGGCTTTAAATTTTCACTATTATTAGTGAAGTGTGAAGGTATCAGTCTGATAATTTTAGTTTTAATATGTTATAGTATTTTTTCATGGAAAAAAATGTACTGGAATGTGTCTTCTGAGTAGTTTCAGTCTTTAATAGTTGATACATTCTGCAACAAGTAGAGTTTTTGGTGGGTTTAACCTGTGTAGGTGCAAATTTGTCAATTTACTAACGTTATTAATAAACTTGGAGTTACTGGATTCTGTGCGATAACTGAAAATGCATTCTCTGGTAGGCTTCAAACTTTTAGCACTGATGTACTTTCCACTGAGAAATTCTTGCCTTATTTTTGGTATTGCCCATTTGATTTAAAAATGGGTTTCCATGCATTTCTGTAAGTGGAGAATGCCTCTTCTCACCCGATTTAAACCTGCGGTACTAATATCTAACTTTATGAGAAACTTATGCCACACTACTATTCTTTTTTTTTTTTGTCTGCATTGAGGTAGAAGGTCTCGGAATGCTCAGCGACCAAGACATGCCTAGTTATTATTATTAAAACTTTAGTCATTACAGTTAGGGGGCTCTTGATGCAAGGAATCTGCTCAGTCGTCGCCTTGGATCGCACCTCATTGCCTTCCAGTCCTTCGGTCGCTGCACGATTGCTACGGGTTTAGTGTTTCCCCGAACTATATTAAACACTTTTGTATAATTGTCATTTACAAAAGCACTTGGATACAGGCTACAGACAATATAGTTTAAGTTGCTGTTGCTTCTGGATTTTCATTTCTCGAAACTTGGCAAATAAAATTCCTTGCGAAACGTCAATAAAAAATAATATACTTTGGAAATAACGAATAGTGTCGTCACCGTGAAGGAAACTGCCGTAAAAGACTTTTGATAGGATTATTAATCCTGGAAGGTTAACCTGGGGTAACCAGAGATAGCCAAGCATTGTGTCTTGTTTTCATGATTTTTTTTCCTATCTCTAGCATGCGGCAGTGGACTAATGCCCAGGTTCCTATTTACTACTAGGTGGCTACCCAGGCAGTGTTCGGAGAGTTGCCCAGAGTTCTCCCACCCGTGATTGAACCTAGGTACCTCTGTTGTAAGGCGAACGCTCAGTCCCTGAGCAACTTGGAGTGGGGGGGGGGTGCACATAAACAAGAATGGGAAACCACGACAAAGAAGACGCCATTAAGAAATTCCTTGTTTGTCAGAGGTCTGGTCCTGGCCCGCAGGACCACCACGGTGAAGGAACTATCCTCTAATGACACATCCGCCGACCCAGGCTCACAAAGGACCGTTTCCTCCAACGAATTATGACCGATTAGGATAAACATTTCCGTAATTCTACTTGGGACTTTGTGTTTTCTGTCACCCGTTGTTAACTAGATGTGTTTCAGTTGCTGCAGGATCCCAGAGACTTATCCCCTTGTCCCATAATACCTGCCCCCTCTACCTCAACACGCTTATGAGACCAAATACTCGAGGTGCCTTGATGCCGGCGAGGGGGTTCTTGATTCAAGGAAATGTGTATATATCTTACGCCTCCGTGGAACGAACCTGACTGTTCCCACCTGCTCCAAAATTTTTTTTTTTAAACGACTCTATCTCGCCTAAACTCTGTATAGACTGTGTTTCAACCCAATTTATCAAGAGCAACCCAATTTATCCATATATTAACATATTGTTTTCGCTATCACCAATTTACTTTAACATATGTAATAACCACTATAAACAAAAAAAAATATAATTGATATCAAAGACTGCAAACTATAGCATTTATGAAAACCAGCTTAATTATATAACTTTCCAGTAGTTATAAGTAAATTTCAAGGCGGGTCGGGGGGGAGGGGGTTGGTCAGCATCCATCGCTGGTTTTACCTTTTTAATATGTATAACAAAGCGTTTCTGTAGATAAAGCAGCAAAAAGTTTTGGTGATTGAAGGAATTTTGAATCTAATTGAAAGCCCATTTGGGGAAGCCTGTGTAAGGTAAGAAACATAAATGAAGGAGGGAAGTTAGGTAAGATTTGGCAGTTTGACTGTTTCCTGACGCGGGAGTTGTTGGTCATTTAACCAAAGCCTTCCATTGACTTGCCTGTTCAGCCCCTTAAAAATTAAGGTTATGATTATAACCGTATTGATGGAGACTGGGAGAACATACAACAGGGACCTCTGGGCGCTGAGCAGCTCTGTAGTAGGAGAGCCATGGAAATCTTGGAGACGGAGTTGAGTTACTGCCAAAGCGAATGATTGGCCTTTTTCCTCGAGACTGAATTTCATGCGCTCATAAGAAAACTGGTCAACAGCGGCAACATGCTGGGTGAGCTCCACAGTTAAGACAAGTAGGGAGGTTGAAAGATTATTATAGTGGCTCTGATCACCCATTCTACCAGTGATCTAAAATATTTGCGTGGCCAAAGCGCCAGCAATGTCTGCATAAATGGTATACAATACTGACAAGATGAAGTAGACACGTATGTAACATCTGGTTATCTTTATTTGTAGACGTTTCACCAACCAGTGGCTTAAAACGAGGACATAATGTGAAGAATTATATGCAAAAGATGAGGTAATCAGTCCCTCAGCCTTGAAGTTGATGATCACTGTAGTTATGAAGGAACTGAAGCACAGTCATGGAGCTTAGTGCTTACATACCGGCGACAGGTAAAGGACGTGCAGCACGGCCTTTAATGTCTGCATTGTTGAGGATAATTCCTGCACTGGGAATCGTTGTCCTGCTATGTACACTGAGGCTGGAAGATCAGGTCAGTCCACTAGCTTGGTAATGTTGCTTGGGTAACGTCTTCGACTTCAGGCAGGACAGATGTTAAAATTTTGGTGGTAGGGAGACTCTGGAGATCAAGTTGCTAACGAATATCTGGGCCATATTGCATACAACAACAGCTATAATTGAGAAAGGAATGTCTGTGACATGTGATGGGGGTGTTGTCAATAGAATTGATAAGCTATGTTTATGCCATGGTCAGCAAGGTAATTAGAGTTAAAGGGACAAGAATTTTGACCAAAACTGAATTTGAAATGCATCTGAGGGGCAAGAAGTTTCCAGGCACCTAAATTACTGGGAACGGTTAAGTCCCTTGATTTGTATTCCCTGGAACACAGGCGAGAGAGATACATAATATACACTTGGAAAATCCTAGAGGGATTAGTACCGAACTTGCACACGAAAATCACTATGAAAGCAAAAGACTCGGCAGATGTAACGTTCCCCCAATGAAAAGCAGGGGCACCACGAGTACAGTGAGAGACAAAATAAGTGTCTGGGGCCCAAGACTGTTCAACTGCCTTCCAGCATACATAAGGGGGATTACCAAGAGATCCCTGGCTGTCTTCAAGAAGGCACTGGACAGGCACCTAAAGTCAGTACCTGACCAGCCGGGCTGTGGTTCATATGTCAGTTTGTGTGTGGCCAGCAGTAACATCCTGGTTGATCAGACCCTGATCCACCATGAGGCCTGGTCTCAGACCGGGCTGCGGGGGCGTTGACCCCCGAAACCCTCTCCAGGTAGCTTGTTTCTTGTGATGCGAGCAATAGGGGGTGGAGAAGCTCTGGTCAGAGTCTTCTATCAAGGTCGTTGGGACGATGGCGCCGAACCACTGTCATGTGATGAGCGAAGGACCCAAAAGTCGTTGCTTCCTTGCAGAAGCCGTCAGAGAAATGAGGGTGGACGCCAGCAACAGGGTCAGGTAACAGTGAAGTGCCCAAAAGCGGTACCAGGGTCAGAGTCCGGGAAGCGCGCAAGGGTCAACATTTTGTATAGTATGAAGACTGTCCATACAACGTAAGTAATGATCTTCAGCTCTTTTTCCCCACCTACCATCGAGCCCAAGGGAAGGCTGAACCCTTGATTAAAACAAACGACCCCAGGGTTAATAAGTATACGCAAGTACACGTCCCATAGCTAGATTGCTAGCGCACTCAGCTTTCGCATTGAGGTTCGTGGTTCGATCCTTGGTACGGGTGGACACATTAGGACGTGCTTCCTTAAGACACTTGCTGTCCACAGACCCCTCTTCAGGGGGAGGGGGGCTCCTTATTGTGGTGAAGAGGCTCTTGGTCTGAGGAATCAGACCTGTCGGTCTCCTTCCTCAGACCGAACCTAATTACCCCCAATCCCCCCCTCCCTATCCCATCCTCCACTTTTTCCTTTCCTCCTCCTCCTCACCCCTCCCTTTTGCCCTTCCTCTTTTTGGCCTTTGGGATTTCTCCCACAGGCGCACTAGTTCTTAGGTAGGGGAAAGGATACCGGGGTCCATCCCATTCCGTTGAGGTACTTGGAGGTGGCGTAGTTTGCCGTGGAATATGGATTGCCTGGGGATGTCCCGATCCCTCTCCTGTATCCCGGAGTAGCTTTGGGTGTCTTTCGGGTGACGGGTGTATCTCTGGAAGCCACCTTTCGGATTCCTGGGGTGGTGGCCGAAGGAGGTATGCTTTGTGGTGGATATCCAGCCGCCCTCTCTTTTGTCCACCGAGGTAGCTCGGCAGATGTGAGGTTGCTATCCCGGATTGCTGGTTTACTGGCATGAAGGGTAGGGTATGGCACGGGTTCCATGCTGCATCTGCGCTACTAGTGGTGCTGAGGTCCTCTTGGGTGCGGAGGGAGATTTCTGGCCCTTTCATTCCTCCTGGGAACTATTCCTCCCTGCTCCCCCCTTTTTTATTCTTTTTTTTTCTTTTCTTTTCTTTCTTTTTTTTTCTTAAAAAAAAAAAAAGCAAAGGAGTAACCTAACCATGGAGAACCCAATCCACGAACCCACTACCCCTGGGCCCCTTCTTGATACCGCACCCCATTCTGACCCTGCCTTGTTTTTAGACCACTCTTCGGACACTCCTGATGCCCCTGTACCTCTTGCTGGTGCTGTTTCCTCACCTGCTTCAGGTACCGGGGCTTCGACTGACTCCTTCGATTTGTCTGACCTCCGCTCTCCTTTGACTATGCTTCCGGCCTCTCCCTCTACAGTACGGCAATTTTTGAATTGCCAGCCCATTTCACGCTGGACCAACTCCGGTCCTACTCCTAAACGCCAACGTCAATCTCCTGATGATGCTCCTTCGTTACCTTCCCATTCTACTCGGAAAAGACTGACACGTCATGCACTCCCTCTCCACGCTCAGTTTCGGACCACACAATGGACTAAATTCTTTACTTTAAGACCGACTTCTTCTTCTGCCTATCTTTCTGACCATAGTATTGGCAAATCGCTCGTGCGTCATGTTGGTAGAGATATTTCAATTCATGCTCTCAAGAGCAGTACGCACATCGTCACTGTCCAGAATGCTACCCAAGCTCATGATCTTTCTCTCCTTTCGAATATCGATACTACTACTATCACTATTGAAAAACATCTTTCTCTCAATTCTTGTAGTGGTACTGTCATTCCAGGTCTGCTTAAATGAACGTGAAATCCGTTGCCTCAAAGAGGCAGAAGGTCTCCCTTATGCTATGGCAGTTACTCATCTCTGCCTCCAAGGGAGACTACCCCGTGTTTCTTATTCTCTTGTTTCAAAACATCCCCCCACTTCTGGGGTCCCATCTTCTGCAGCCTCCTCTGTTACCCCTCCCATAGCCACTCCGGCATCTAATCCTTTTGCTGTCCTTGGCTCTGACGTCCCGACTACAACTCAGTCTGTTCTCACATCTTCGCGTCCTTCCTCACAAGCCCCAGTATCGACAAGACCTCGTACGACACCTTATACCAATCGCCCCTCTACTTCTCAGAAGTCCAAAAAATCCACATAGCTCAAATTTTCTTTGCCCCTTCCTTCCCTTCTTCCACCTCCACACTTTACCTTTCCAGTCTCTGTGCCTAGTTCTTCCCCTCTCTCTGGCTCTATTACAAGTGTGGAGATTCACCCTCCTCCTCGTACTATGCCTTCCACCCCCATCCCCTCCCAAATTTCTCCCTCTTCTGCCACCTCCCAGGTTTCTGCCTCTTCTGTCCCCCCCCCACACTTCATCTCCAGTCCCTTACACTCTTTCGTCCCCCTCTATTTTGGTACAGTCCATTACTGTCCCAATCTTTACTCACCCTCCCCCTTCTACCTCCAATATGGTCTCCCATACATCTTTGTATTCAGAAACACTTGAAGCCATTTCAGAATATATTGCAGAGACTAAACCTTCAATGGACACTGATTCACTTCCTGTTCCTTCTCTTCCCTCTCCTCCATCTTCACAACCCCATTCTTTGCAACTCTCCATTCCTTCGCTGCTTGAATGTCTTCCAATGCCACCACACGTTGACTTTTCTAACCCCTCTAGTCCGAAGGTGCCTTTCCCTACAGATTCCTGGTATTTTCTTCATCGCCACTCATGGCCTATTTACAGTGGAATATCCGCGGCCTCAGGGGTAATCGGGGTGAGCTTCAGATGTTGCTTTCCAGGTTTTTCCCTGTTGGTGCTTGCTTACAAGAACCAAAATTACACTCGGCTGTTTTCCAACCTATCTCAGGTTATAATTTATTGTATTATTCGGATCCTTTCTCAGATGGGACCTTTAATGAAAGTGCCCTTCTTCTACGCAATGATATTCCGTACTGTCAACTATTTGTCCATACCTCACTGCATTACACTGCAGCCCGTATCCACTTGAATAAGTGGTTTACAATATGTTATTTATATCTCTCTCCTTCTCGAGCATTTTCTATCCCAGACTTTGCCTTTCTTGTTTCATCCTTACCACCACCACTTCTGTTACTTGGTGATTTTAATGCCCACCATTTCCTCTGGGGAGGGGTCTCATTGTGACTCACGTGGCATCCAGTTGGAGGCTTTTCTCGCCTCTCACCCCCTCCATGTTTTAAATACGGGTACTCCCACCCATTTTGATCCTAGTACTCATACTCTCTCTTGCATCAATCTATCAGTCTGCTCTTCCTCCACTGCACTAGACTTCACCTGGTCTGTTCTACCGGACTTACATGACAGCGATCATTTTCCAATCATTCTTACTTCTCCTTCATATTCACCACCTTTCCATAGCCCTCGCTGGCAATTTGGGACCTTTACTCACAGCTCACTGCTTTTAGTGAGGTTCCTTCTTCATCCTCCATTGATGAGCTCCTACACCTCTTCTCGACGTCAGTTTATACCTCAGCTTCTCATTCTATACCCCCAAACCTCAGGCAAGCATTCTCAGAAGTGCGTGCCTTGGTGGTCTCCTGCTTGTGCTCGTGCAGTACGTTTGAAACGCGCTGCATGGGGCAGGTACCGATACAATAGATTATTATTATAATCAAAAAGAAGCGCTAAGCCACAAGGACTATACAGCACCGATACAATAGAACCAATGAGACACTTCTTGATTTTAAGCAGAAGAGTGCGATCGCTCGCTGTGTCATCCGTGATGCTAAACGCACTTGCTGGCGAGACTGTTTCCACCATCACCTCTGCTTCCTCTATGAGTGCAGTCTGGAAAAAAGTGAGGAAATTGAGTGGTAAATACTCTCCTGACCCGGCTCCTGTTCTACGGGTCGCCGGTATTGATGTAGCAAACCCTCTTGACGTTGCCATTGAAATTGGCACTCATCTGGTCCGTATTTCCCGGGGGCTCCATCTATGCAACTCGTTTCTTTCCTCAAAGTCTGCCAGAGAGTTAGTACCCTTGGACTTTTCTTCTCTCAGAGAAGAACAGTATAATGTGCCTTTTACACTTCAGGAACTGGAGGCAACACACTCAGCTTGCCGATCATCGGCAGCTGGACCTGATGACATTCATATTCGTATGTTACAACATTTACATCAGTCAGCCCTTGTAGTCCTCTTACACCTCTTCAATCTTATTTGGGCACAAGGAGTTCTTCCCCAGCTGTGGAAATCTGCCATTGTTCTCCCTTTCCGCAAGCCGGGTACTACAGGACATGCCTCCCACTATCGTCCCATCGCTCTTACTAGTGCAGTTTGCAAAGTGATGGAATGTCTGGTAAATCGCCGTTTAATGTGGTATTTAGAGACACACAACAGTCTCTCCGTAGGTGACCCGGTGGCCTGGTGGCTAAAGCTCCCGCTTCACACATGGAGGGCCCGGGTTCGATTCCCGGCGGGTGGAAACATTTCGACATGTTTCCTTATACCTGTTGTCCTGTTCACCTAGCAGCAAATAGGTACCTGGGTGTTAGTCGACTGGTGTGGGTCGCATCCTGGGGGACAAGATTAAGGACCCCAATGGAAATAAGTTAGACAGTCCTCGATGACGCACTGACTTTCTTGGGTTATCCTGGGTGGCTAACCCCCCGGGGTTAAAAATCCGAACGAAATCTTATCTTATCTTATCTCCGCTAGTCAATATGGCTTTCGTAAGGGCCGTTCTACCATAGACCCCTTACTACGCTTGGATACGTATGTTCGTAATGCCTTTGCAAATAATCACTCAGTTATTGCCATATTTTTTGACCTTGAGAAGGCATATGACACAACTTGGAGGTATAATATTTTGGCCCAAGCCCACTCCTTAGGCCTCCAAGGCAATCTACCATCCTTCCTTAAGAACTTTTTAACTGACAGACACTTCCGTGTTCAAGTCAGTAATGTGCTTTCCCCGGACTTTGTCCAAGCTGAAGATGTCCCTCAGGGATGTGTTCTGAGCACAACACTTTTTCTCCTTGCTATAAATGATTTGGCCTCTGTTCTTCCACCCAATATTTGGTCATCACTCTATGTTGATGACTTCGCTATTGCTTGTGCAGGCGCTGACTGTCATCTCATTGCAGTTTCTCTCCAGCATGCGGTCGACCATGTTTCCACTTGGGCCACCACGCATGGGTTTAAATTTTCCAATACCAAAACTCACCAAATTACTTTCACTAGACACTCTGTCATCTCCGATCATCCTTTGTATCTCTATGGCTCTCCTATCCCTGAACGTGATAGTCAGGTTTCTAGGCCTTCTCTTTGACCGTAGGTTATTCTGGAAACCTCACATTACCTCTCTGAAGGCAACTTGCCACATCTGGCTAAACCTTCTTAAAACCCTTGCTCATCTTTCCTGGGGAGCTGATCGTCGAACTCTGCTTCCCCTACATTCAGCCCTCGTTTTATCGAAACTCGATTATGGTGACCAGATTTATTCAGCGGCCTCTCCTGCTACTCTCTCTAGCCTTAACCCCATCTATCACCAAGGATTACGTTTATGCCTTGGTGCTTTTCGCTCTTCCCCTGTTGAGAGCTTCTATGCAGAAGCGAATGTTCCATCCTTGTCTGATCGCCGTGATGCCCATTGCCTTCGCTACTATGTACGCTCTCACGATCTTCACAATCCTTCCATTTATAGAATGGATGGTCACCGATATTAGTAGACGTTCTTTATTTGTTCGCCGCCCCTGTTTGCTCCGTCCCTTTTCTCTTCGCCTACATTCGCTCGTCTTCCCTTCAGTTACCACCTTTATATGTTTATGTAGCATCTCACTTTTCCCTACCTCAATGGGAAGTTCCAGCTGTTCGGGTCTGTTCTTTCTCACTCCCTTGCTCGAAAGCCCAACTGCCTACGGTGGCTTCCCACTCTCTTTTTCTTGATCACTTCCACTCTCATTCTCATGCCATCGCTGTGTACACAGATGGCTCTAAGTCTTCAGACGGTGTCAGATTCGCAGCAGTGTTTCCGGACAGCGTCGTGCGAGGGCATTTACTATCTTCGGCTAGCATTTTTACTGCTGAATTGTATGCTATTCTTGCAGCACTTATTCGTATCGCAGCTATGCCTGTGTCATCATTTGTGGTAGTCTCAGACTCCCTTAGTGCTCTACAGGCTATACGAAAATTTGATACATCTCGCCCCCTAGTTCTCTGTATCCAACTTTGGCTACGCCGTATCTCTACCAAGCATAAATTATTATCAAAAAGAAGCGCTAAGCCACAAGGACTATACAGCTACCAAGCATAAAGATATTGTTTTTTGTTGGGTCCCTGGTCATGTCGACGTACAGGGCAATGAACAGGCAGACACTGCTGCATGGTCAGCAGTACATGACCTACCAATTTCCTATAGAGGTGTTCCATTTCTGGACTATTTTGCTGCAATAGCTACCCACCTTCACACCCATTGGCAACAACGTTGGTCAACTCTGCTCGGTAACAAACTTCATTCTATTAAACCGAGCATAGGTTACTGGCCGTCTTCTTGTCATCAGTGCCGAGGTTGGGAGACCACTCTCTCCCGCCTTCGCCACACTAGTCTTACTCATGGGTATCTCATGGAGAAGCACCATGTTCCTCTCTGTGAGCAGTGTCAAGTTCCAGTATCGATTAGCCACATTCTGTTAGACTGCCCTCTCTATCAACAAGCACGCAGAATTTACCTCCAACGTCGTCTTCGTTCTACTATCTCTTTACCTTCCCTTCTTGCTGATGGACCCTCCTTTAATCCTGACTCTCTCATTGACTTCTTGACAACGACTGATTTACTCCACAAACTCTGATGATGATACCTTTCGCACTCCCCTCAGCCCTTTCTAGTTCAGTCTCTTACTGCCCCTTACCCTTTCACCATCCACTGCCCCACTGTTATCCGTAACCTATTACTCATCCATCTCCCTTTTGCCACCTGATGCCCTCGCTTCCTTCCTGCCCTGCAGCGCTGTATAGCCCTTGTGGCTTAGCGCTTCTTTTTGATTATAATAATAATGTCCACAGACCGGGCCACGGGGGCATTGACCCCCGAAGCACTCTCCAGGTGTAACCAGGGAATTTCTGTATAGTTTTTCATTGATGTCAGCTAGGCCTGTATCCATTGTACATATCTGCAGAAATAAAGATTATTCTTATACCATCAGTGAGAAACAGCAGCTACAAGACCAAAATGCTGCCCATTCACAGATACTCACCTGGCCCTGGCTAAACGCATCGCTCTGCCAAGTAGGGTAGAGCAGCGCTAAACCAGCTGATTGATTCAGCATTGAGCCTTACCGTTTAATCTATAGTCTCCTACCAAAGAAACGTGTTGACCGCCAACTACCTGTCTGCCGAGCTTCTAGGCAAGAAGCAAAGAATTAATGGGTTGCAGTGCACCTCAAACACAGGCCACTGCATGCTATGGCCATCCTCAGGTAGTCTAAGCTCGCATAATATGGCCAAGACAGCAGACATTGTACTCCCCAAACCACATAAATGCCAGGTCATGAGTGAGCATAAGACATTGAGCATAGACTACTCGGTAAGCATAAGAGTAGGTCAGTGATGAGGTCACTCAGTGAGCATAGGAGTGGGCCAGTCAGTGAGCCACTCTGCATAATAAACCAGTATGCATTAGTGAGCTGCTAAATGACCATAAGAGTAGGCCACTCAATGAGCATACTGGGGGAACTCTGCATAACCTCGGAATTAGTGGGCCAGTCAATGAGAATAACTATGCAGGGGGGACCACTCAGCAAGCATAATATAGTATGATTTAATTAGGTTCGTCAGGAAACAGGATGTTTCCTGACGCGGGTCTGTCAGATGATGACCCACCTTTGGAGCTTTGGTCATCTGACCGAGGCCTTCCCGGTCCACCCCTTTAAAAATTGTGGTCATTTATAACCATATATTTATATAATGATTTAGTGGGCCACTCAGCATAACTATACGGGGGGCCACTCAGTGAGCATAATGGGGAACCACGCTGTCTTGTTAGGTTTACTGAAATAAGTATTACAGTAATATTACCATATATTTCAGACTAGACAGTAATTTCCTTGGCAAAAAGCACAACCTGAGCTTGTTTTACTTTGTATCTGGAAGTAATGATCACTGTAAACCATTTCAATTATTATGAAGAAGCAATTCAAGTAATATGCCTTGATGCTAGTGAACAGCACTTAAGGAATTCTAAATGCCTTCCCTACTGTAGATTCGGGTTAACAAATCTCTCCCTTTATTGAACTGCCTGATCTTTCAGGGATGTGGCCTGAAGCCATTGAAAGAAACTGCATCCCAGGAACTGGAGCTACCCTCGCATTAAGCCTATTACCTTCCATGGACTGTATGATCCCCACGAGTGTGGCACTCTTCCCTGATTATTATTATAATCGAGCACAACATTTAAGTGTTGTACAGTACCTGGGGAATGGAAGGTAATCAGGTCTGATCTAAAGGGTAGCTCTAGTTCTACAGATCAAGAGTCTCTCAAATCAGGGACTGGGCAGCTATTATTATTATTATAATCAAAAAGAAGCGCTAAGCCACAAGGACTACACAGCGCTGCAGGGCCGGAAGGAAGCGAGGGCATCAGGTGGCAAAAGGGAGATGGATGAGTAATAGGTTACGGATAACAGCAGGGCAGTGGATGGTGAAAGGGTAAAGGGCAGCAAGAGACTGAACTAGAAATGGCTGAGGGGAGTGCGAAAAGTATCATCAGAGTTTGTGGAGTAAATCAGTCGTTGTCAAGAAGTCAATGAGAGAGTCAGGATTAAAGGAGGGTCCATTAGCAAGAAGGGAAGGTAAAGAGAGAGTAGTAGAACGAAGACAACGTTGGAGGTAAATTCTGCATGCTCGTTGATAGAGAGGGCAGTCTAACAGAATGTGGCTAATCGATACTGGAACTTGACATTGCTCACAGAGAGGAACAGGGTGCCTCTCCATGAGATACCCATGAGTAAGACGAGTGTGACCAATGCGAAGGTGGGAGAGAGTGGTCTCCCAACCTCGGCACTGATGACAAGAAGACGGCCAGTAACCTATGCTCGGTTTAATAGAATGAAGTTTGTTACCGAGCAGAGTTGACCAACGTTGTTGCCAACGGGTGCGAAGGTGGGTAGCTATTGCAGCAAAATAGTCCAGAAATGGAACACCTCGATAGGAAATTGGTAGGTCATGTACTGCTGACCGCGCAGCAGTGTCTGCCTGTTCATTGCCCTGTACGTCGACATGACCAGGGACCCAACAAAAAACAATATCTTTATGTTTGGTAGAGATACGGCATAGCCAAAGTTGGATACGGAGAACTAGGGGATGAGATGTATCAAATTTTCATATAGCCTGTAGAGCACTAAGGGAGTCTGAGACTACTACAAATGATGACACAGGCATAGATGCGATATGAATAAGTGCTGCAAGAATGGCATACAGTTCAGCAGTAAAAATGCTAGCTGAAGATAGTAAATGTCCCCGCACGACGCTGTCCGGAAACACTGCTGTGAATCCGATGCCGTCTGAAGACTTAGAGCCATCTGTGTACACAGCGGTGGCATGAGAATGGGAGTGGAAGTGATCAAGAAAAAGAGAGCGGGAAGTCACCGTAGGCAGTTGAGCTTTCGAGCAAGGGAGTGAGAAAGAACAGACCCGAACAGCTGGAACTTCCCAGGGGGGTAGGGAAAAGTGAGATGCTACATGAACATATAAAGGTGGTAACTGAAGGGAAGACAAGAGTGAATGTAGGCGAAGAGAAAAGGGACGGAGCAAACAGGGGCGGCGAACGAATAAAGAATGTCTATTAATATCGGTGACCATTCTATAAATGGAAGGATTGTGTAGATCGTGAGAGCGTACATAGTAGCGAAGGCAATGGGCATCACGGCGATCAGACAAGGATGGAACATTCGCTTCTGTATAGAGGCTCTCAACAGGGGAAGAGCGAAAAGCACCAAGGCACAAACGTAATCCTTGGTGATGGATAGAGTTAAGGCTAGAGAGAGTAGCAGGAGAGGCCGCGGAATAAATCTGGTCACCATAATCGAGTTTCGATAAAACGAGGGCTGAATGTAGGGGAAGCAGAGTTCGACGATCAGCTCCCCAGGAAAGATGAGCAAGGGTTTTAAGAAGGTTTAGCCGGCTGTGACAAGTTGCCTTCAGAGAGGTTATGTGAGGTTTCCAGGATAACCGACGGTCAAAGAGAAGGCCTAGAAACCTGACTGTATCACGTTCGGGGATACGGGAGCCATAGAGATACAAAGGATGATCGGAGATAACAGAGTGTCTAGTGAAAGTAATTTGGTGAGTTTTGGTACTTGAAAATTTAAACCCATGCGTGGTGTCCCAAGTGGAAACACGGTCGACCGCATGCTGGAGAGAAACTGCAATAAGATGACAGTCAGCGCCTGCACAAGCAATAGCGAAGTCATCAACATAGAGTGATGACCAAATATTGGGTGGAAGAACAGAGGCCAAATCATTTATAGCAAGGAGAAAAAGTGTTGTGCTTAGAACACATCCCTGAGGGACACCTTCAGCTTGGACGAAGTCCGGGGAAAGAACATTATTGACTCGAACACGGAAATGTCTGTCAGTTAAAAAGTTCTTAAGGAAGGATGGTAGATGGCCTCGGAGGCCTAAGGAATGGGCCTGGGCCAAAATATTATACCTCCAAGTTGTGTCATATGCCTTCTCAAGGTCAAAAAATATGGCAATAACTGAGTGATTATTCGCAAAGGCATTACGAACATACGTATCCAAGCGTAGTAAGGGGTCTATGGTAGAACGACCCTTACGAAAGCCATATTGACTAGCGGAGAGACTGTTGTGTGTCTCTAAATACCACATTAAACATCGATTTACGAGACGTTCCATCACTTTGCAAACTGCACTAGTAAGAGCGATGGGGCGATAGTGGGAGGCATCATGTCCTGTAGTACCCGGTTTGCTGAAAGGGAGAACAATGGCAGATTTCCACAGCTGGGGAAGAACTCCTTGTGCCCAAATAAGATTGAAGAGGTGTAAGAGGACTACAAGGGCTGACCGATGTAAATGTTGTAACATACGAATATGAATGTCGTCAGGCCCAGCTGCCGATGATCGGCAAGCTGAGAGCGTTGCCTCCAGTTCTTGAAGTGTAAAAGGCACATTATACTGTTCTTCTTTGAGAGAAGAAAAGTCCAAGGGTACTAACTCTCTGGCAGACTTTGAGGAAAGAAACGAGGGGCATAGGTGGAGCCCTCGGGAAATACGGACCAGATGTGTGCCAAATTCAATGGCAACGTCGAGAGGGTTTGCTACATCAACATCAGCGACCCGCAGAACAGGAGCCGGGTCAGGAGAGTATTTACCACTCAATTTCCTCACTTTTTTCCAGACTGCACTCATAGAAGAAGCAGAGGTGATGGTGGAAACATAGTCTCGCCAACAAGTGCGTTTAGCTTCACGGATGACACGGCAAGCAATCGCACGCTTCTGCTTAAAATCAAGAAGTCTCTCAGCGGTTCTATTGTACCGGTACCTGCCCCATGCAGCACATTTCAAACGTACTGCACGAGCACAAGCAGGAGACCACCAAGGCACGCACTTCTGAGAATGCCTGCCTGAGGTTTGGGGTATAGAATGAGAAGCTGCAGTATAAACTGACGTCGAGAAGATGTGTAGGAGCTCATCAATGGAGGATGAAGAAGGAACCTCACTAAAAGCAGTGAGATGTGAGTAAAGATCCCAATTTGCCCGATCAAATTGCCAGCGAGGGCTACGGAAAGGTGGTGAATAGGAAGGAGAAGTAAGAATGATTGGAAAATGATCGCTGTCATGCAAGTCTGGTAGAACAGACCAGGTGAAGTCTAGTGCAGTGGAGGAAGAGCAGACTGATAGATCAATGCAAGAGAGAGTATGAGTACGAGGATCAAAATGGGTGGGAGTACCTGTATTTAAAACATGGAGGGGGTGAGAGGCGAGAAAAGCCTCCAACTGAATGCCACATGAGTCACAATGAGACCCCCCCCCCAGAGGAAATGGTGGGCATTAAAATCACCAAGTAACACAAGTGGTGGTGGTAAGGATGAAACAAGAAAGGCAAAGTCTGGGATAGAAAATGCTCGAGAAGGAGATATAAATAACATATTGTAAACCACTTATTCAAGTGGATACGGGCTGCAGCGTAATGCAGCGAGGTATGGACAAATAGTTGACAGTACGGAATATCATTGCGTAGAAGAAGGGCACTTTCATTAAAGGTCCCATCTGAGAAAGGATCCGAAGAATACAATAAATTATAGCCTGAGATATGTTGGAAAACAGCCGAGTGTAATTTTGGTTCTTGTAAGCAAGCACCAACAGGGGAAAACCTGGAAAGCAACATCTGAAGCTCGCCCCGATTACCCGAGGCCACGGATATTCCACTGTAAATAGGCCATGATTGGCGATGAAGAAAATATCAGGAATCTGTAGGTAAAGGCACCTACGGACTAGAGGGGTTAGAAAAGTCAACGTGTGGTGGCATTGGAAGACGTTCAAGTAGCGAAGGAATGGAGCGTTGCGAAGAATGGGGTTGTGAAGATGGAGGAGAGGGAAGAGAAGGAACAGGAAGTGAATCAGTGTCCATTGAAGGTTTAGTCTCTGCAATATATTCTGAAATGGCTTCAAGTGTTTCTGAATTCAAAGATGTATGGGAGACCATATTGGAGATAGAAGGAGGAGGGTGAGTAAAGATTGGGCCAGTAATGGACTGTACCAAAGTAGAGGGGGAGGGAAGAGTGTAAGGGACTGGAGATGAAGTGTGGGGGGGGACAGAAGAGGCAGAAACCTGGGAGGTGGCAGAAGAGGGAGAAACTTGGGAGGGGACGGGGGTGGAAGGCATAGTACGAGGAGGAGGGTGAATCTCCACACTTGTAATAGAGCCAGAGAGAGGGGAAGTAGGTACAGAGACTGGAAAGGTAAAGTGTGGAGGTAGAAGAAGGGAAGGAAGGGGCAAAGAAGATTTGAGCAATGTGGATTTTTTGGACTTCTGAGTAGAGGGGCGATTGGTATTAGGTGTCGTACGAGGTCTTGTCGATACTGGGGCTTGTAAGGAAGGACGCGAAGATGTGAGAACAGACTGAGTTGTAGTCGGGACGTCAGAGCCAAGGACAGCAAAAGGATTAGATGCCATAGTGGCTATGGGAGGGGTAACAACAGAGGAGGCTGCAGAAGATGGTACCCCAGAAGTGGGGGGATGTTTGGAAACACGGGGTAGTCTCCCTTGGAGGCGGAGATGAGTAACTGCCATAGCATAAGGGAGACCTTCTACCTCTTTGAGGCAACGGATTTCACGTTCATTTAAGTAGACCTGGCAACGGCGGGAGTACGAAGGGTGAGCTTCATTACAATTAAGGCAAGATGGAGGTTGACTGCAAGATGTATTAGAATGGTCGTCGGCACCACAGACTGGGCATTCGGCCATAGATCTGCAATATTTCGCTGGGTGACCAAAACACCAGCAATTTCTACATTGTTGCGGTGTAGGTATCACCTTTCGAACTTGTAACCGATGTCCCGCGACATATACAGAGGACGGGAGTTCTCGGCTGTCAAAAGTTAAACGAGCCACATTGCAAGGGTAACGTCTCCGCCCCCGGGCAGGAAGGACATAAGTGTCTACTTTGAGGATTGGGAGATCCTGGAGTTCCAGCTGTTCAAAAATGTCATTGCCACATTACTGGAAATTCTGTTGGACTATGGTATGGGGCAGAATGACAGTACCACTACAAGAATTGAGAGAAAGATGTTTTTCAATAGTGATAGGAGTAGTATCGATATTCGAAAGGAGAGAAAGATCATGAGCTTGGGTAGCATTCTGGACAGTGACGATGCGCATACCACTCTTGAGAGCATGAAATGAAATATCTCTACCAACATGACGCAGGAGCGCTTTGCCAATACTATGGTCAGAAAGGTAGGTAGAAGAAGAATTCGGTCTTAAAGTAAAGAATTTAGTCCATTGTGTGGTCTGAAACTGAGCGTGGAGAGGGAGTGCTTGACGTGTCGTCTTTTCCGAGTAGAATGGGAAGGTAACGAAGGAGCATCATCAGGAGATTGACGTTGGCGTTTAGGAGTAGGACCGGAGTTGGTCCGGCGTGAAATGGGCGGGCGATTCGAAAATTGCCATACCGTAGAGGGAGAAGCCGGAAGCATAGTCAAAGGAGAGCGGAGTTCAGACAAATCGAAGGAGTCAGTCGAAGCCCCGGTACCTGAAGCGGGTGAGGAAACAGCACCATTATTATTATAATAAAAAAAGAAGCGCTAAGCCACAAGGGCTATACAGCGCTGCAGGGTAGGGAAGGAAGCAAGGGAATTGGATGGCAGAAGGGAGGGGGGATGATCAGCAGGTTACAGCAAACAGCGGGGCAGGGGATAGTACGGGGGTAGAGGGTAGCAAGAGACTGAAGTAGAAAGGGCTGAAAGTATCAGAATTTGTGAAGTAAGTCAGTCGTTGTCAAAAAGTCAATGAGAGAGTCCGGATGAAAGGTGGGTCCATCAGCGAGAAGGGAAGGTAAAGAGAGAGCAGCGGGGCGAAGACGACGACAGAGGTAAATTCTGCGTGCTCGTTGATAAAGTGGGCAGTCCAACAGAATGTGGCTGACTGATAATGGAGCTTGGCAATTCTCACAGAGAGGAGCAAGACGCCTCTCCATGAGATATCCATGAGTAAGACGAGTATGGCCAATGCGAAGACGGGAGAGAGTAGTCTCCCAACCTCGACACTGGTGATAAGAAGACGGCCAGTAACCTATACTCGGTTTAATAGACTGAAGTTTGTTGCCGAGCATAGTAGACCAACGTTGTTGCCAACGGGTGTGAAGGTGGGAAGATATTACAGCAAAATAGTCCGTACATGGAATACCTCTATAAGAAACTGGTAGGTCATGTACTGCTGACCGCGCAGCAGTGTCTGCCTGTTCATTGCCCTGTACGTCAACATGACCAGGGACCCAACAAAAAACAATATCTTTATGCTTGGTAAAGATGCGGCGTAGCCAAAGTTGGATACGGAGGACTAAGGGGTGAGGTGTATCAAATTTTTGTATAGCCTGTAAAGCACTAAGGGAGTCTGAGACAACCACAAATGATGACACAGGCATAGATGCAATACGGATAAGTGCTGTAAGGATGGCATATAATTCAGCAGTAAAAATACTAGCCGAAGATAGTAAATGCCCCTGTACGACGCTGTCCGGAAACACTGCTGCGAATCCTACGCCGTCAGAAGACTTAGAGCCATCTGTGTACACAGCAATGGCATGAGAATGAGAGTGAAAGTGGTCAAGAAAAAGAGAGCGGGAAGCGACCGTAGACAGTTGGGCTGGAAACAGCACCAGCAAGAGGTACAGGGGCATCAGGAGTGTCCGAAGAGTGGTCTAAACACAAGGCAGGGTCAGAATGGGGTGCGGTATCAAGAAGGGGCCCGGGGGTAGTGGGTTCATGGACTAGGGCTGCCATGGTTAGGTTACTCCTTTGCTTTTTGTTTTTAAGAAAAAAAAAAAAGAAAGAAGAAAATAAAAATAAAAAATAAAAAAAGGGGGGAGCGGGGAGGAATAGTTCCCAGGAGGAATGAAAGGGCCGGAAATCTCCCTCCGCGCCCAAGAGGACCTCAACACCGCTAGTAGCGCAGATGCAGCATGGAACCCGTGCCATACCCTACCCTTCATGCCAGTAAACCAGCAATCCGGGATAGCAACCTCACATCTGCCGAGCTACCTCGGTGGACAAAAGAGAGGGCGGCCGGATATCCGCCACAAAGCATACCTCCTTCGGCCACCACCCCCGGAATCCGAAAGGTGGCTTCCAGAGAAACACCCGTCGCCCAAAAGACACCCAAAGCTACTCCGGGATACCGGAGAGGGATCGGGACATCCCCAAGCAATCCAGATTCCACGGCAAACTACGCCACCGCCAAGAACCTCAACGGAATGGGATGGACCCCGGTGTCCTTTCCCCTACCTAGGAACTAGTGCGCCTGTGGGAGAAATCCCAAAGGCCAAAAAGAGGAAGGGCAAAAGGGAGGGGTGAGGAGGAGGAATGGAAAAAGGGGAGGATGGGATAGGGGAGGGGAGAATGGGGGGTAATTAGGTTCGGTCTGAGGAAGAAGACCGACAGGGCTAATTCCTCAGACCAAGAGCCTCTTCACCATGCCAAGGAGACCCCCTTGAAGAGGACTGGGCAGCTAAATATAATAAAAATAGGAGTGATTTATTAACCTGAACCCAACCAACCAGTTGTGGTGTAAATTTTGTCCTGTTTCCCTAAAGGGCTGGGATATTCCTATTATAATCATAACCAAGCACTAAACAACAAGGGCTATACAGCACTGCTGTAAGGGGGATACATTTCTTTACTAACACAAACTCATGATTTCTTCACATACACTTAACATATTCATGAGGAAGCACTAAACTTGTAAAGATCATGATGCTCAAAATTGGAAGGAAAGTAATTAGGTTTGAGAGGAAGGGCAGCTCCAGTTTTTTTGAATCAAGAACCCTGCATTGCATCAAGGTACCCCACTTGCAAAGTTTACATTATATATATGACAACCCAAGCTTCATGCAAGATCTAATATTACAGCCCCTGCAAAACAAGTGGAGGAAGATTGGGCTGGATATTTAAATTTTCTAATTTGTGAATCTCTCCACACACTATAAAAATCAGGGATTATAATTATAAAGCACTAAACCCATAGGAGTTATAAAGAACTATACAATGGAAGTTGTAATGCTGAGATTACAATTTTGATTTTTTTTTTATACTGGCATTCTCCAGCAGCAAGACCCAAAATGGAAACTCATTCACCCATATAATAATCCTGGTACCACTATACTCTGGTATATTTCCCATTTTTCCCTTCAGAGATAAAGGTCTTTCTACAAATGCCTGAATATACCACCTACTTTTTCTTCCCTTGTCTAGTCTATGGATCACCCAATTCATATACCAATCTGCCAACATGTTCCTCTCAAATATCTGAATACATTTACTTCTGCCTTGCGAGCATAAAATAATTAACAGGCTTCTGTCTCGCCCTTTAAAAAAAAAAAAAGTACAATATTTCTTTTGTATAAAGCCTACAGTGAACATCTTGAATATACACAGCTCGCTAAAGGAAAACTGCCTTGTTGCTAATGGGCTCATGATCCAAGAAGTGGTGGTATCCTCTGCCTCTAATCAAACTGGAATACTGCCCACTCCCCAGGTGCTATATAGTGCATCCCATGAATATAATGAATTACAACTAATCGAATTCAAACCTTTTTGTTTTACTATACATGATTTGATGCAAAAAACTATACTGATACAGTAAAAGATGCCATAAAACAAGCTCACATTGTTTGCTAAATTTCATACAAGGCATGAAGAGCAATTACAAAGGAGAACATCCTATTGCCATTACTGTACTTACATATTTAATGCAAGTCTGTACAAGCAAAACTGGTAGCCATGTTTAAAACAATGATAGCAGAGCTCAGTTAAGACCTTCATTAAACACTAATGCCCTTTTATCTAATGCTTTCAGATTACAAAATACAAGACTACTGGCTGCCAAAACACTTAACATATTTCTTACAGCAGTAAGATTCTAAATTAATAAATAAAGATGAGAAAAATGCTCAGTACCCTGAATGCCCAGAAATCTTCATTAGAAATGAAAATAACAGCACTGAGTAACACTTTAATTTTTAAAAATTAATTACAATACATTACTGAATCACAGATATATGGTTTGCATTTTCTGAGTCTAACCATAAAAATATACAGTATTTTTTTCTTTTAAGATAAATATATAGGTTAGTCAAAGTATAACAGTACTAAATTGGATCCGTTGTCCTTATCCTTGGGTCGAACCTGACTGCCTCCTGTGAATACTGTATAACAGTACAGAGGGGAGAAAAAAAAAAAAAAAAAAAAGTCCTTCACTGAGCACTTTTTCTCACCTGTATATTTAATACTCAAGACTATAATAAAATCCTTGACTTACAATTATCTTCTCACACTGACACTGTATAATATGTTGTACAAAGTTAAAAATTAAACTTGAAAATTCTCTTCGAACTATACAATCTTACATACCATACAAAAAGCCAGGAGGTTGAGTTACTGTTTTTCAGGTACAGTGACAAGGATGGAATGGTAACTTCAACACTGAACTGGTAGGAATATAAATGAAAAAGAATAATACTGGACAATTTGATGATGAGAACATTTTAAATCTGATGCTGGTGTGTAACATTCTAACCATGAATGAAACGCAACTCGTATATAGCTAAATGTTAAAGCAAACTCTCAAAATCAGCACCCTTAGGATTGAGGCTATTGTAACAATGTCTCACTGACCTTGAAAACACGAGCCGCCCTTAATTATTGATACAGTAAGCCCTCGACATAACAGACCACGATATAATGGACTTTTAACCCTTTGACTGTCGAAGGGCCAAATCCTGAAGTTGCTTCTGGTGTCGCAAAATATTCGAAAAAAAAAAAATTATTTTTTCTTATGAAATGATAGAGAATCTTTTCCCGATTGTAAAGACACCAAAAAAACGAAATTTGATGGAAAACTGACGGAATTACGCTCTCACGAAGTTAGCGACTTCGGCGATATTTAAAAATCGGCAATTTCGCCCACTTTGAGCCCTATTTTCGGCTAATTCCGTTATTCCAGTCAACCAAACTCATAACTATTTCTTCAGAACTCTATTTTTTCTATCGATTGAGTACAAGAAACTGCCCATTTACCGATTTCAACTACCCAATAACATGGTCAGAAATTTGCAATTTGGCCAATTTCACGAAAATTAAAAAATACAATTTCAAAATAAGGTCCAGAATGAACAATGCAGACATTCCTGGCTCTAAAATAACATTTTCTTTGTTCATCAGTCATGTCTTCAGGTCCCTGTGATATTACTCTTGCTTTTTATTTTGAAATTTTATTCAAACAAAAAATAGAAGATTTACTGTTATGCAGACTACTGCAATACTGTAATAATTGTAAAAATTACATCAACCCATTCATGACTGCGTATTAGAATGGCTATTTGGACATTTATTGGACAATGACATCATTTGTTCACTTTTGAACATCGGCAAAAATCAAACATTTCCTGTACTTTGTGCTCCATTTCCAGGTTCTTTTTATAGTAAAATTAATCAAAATCACCTCCATTTCTATAATATAGTTTCCATTCTATCAAATGAGACCAAGAAAACGAGAATACAACCACAAATACTATACGAAAATAGACCACAAAGTCGGCATTTTAATTAAAAAAAACGGTCGGAGTTTTTTTTTTCTCATTATGCACTGCGTGCTCCAGGATTTTTTTTATGTGGTGCACACAGACCCATTCTCTCACATGTGGGCCTACTAGCTTTCTCCTGCCTGATTTGAAGCCGCTAGAATTTATGAGTATATATACGTCAAACACGGTACCTCGCAAACGTATATATACGGCCGCGACAGTCAAAGGGTTAAATATTATAGGCAAATCCATTGATTAAATTTTATTTTTAACTGCTTCATTTTCAATGCTTTTAATTGTTCATATAGTACTATAGCATGTATAGAGTACTTTAGTGCACTTTTTTTAGTACTTTTTTTTTTTAACATCAGTCATACCCTTTATTGCCAGGTTGCTCTCTGTCTGCTGACTTTAGTTATGGCCAGGTGTAACAGTTCTTGAACTTGTTACCTGCAGTCTTAATGTACCCCATATTATTCTGTCATATCAAGGGTTTACTGTACTATTATGTCATTTCTAGCATTAGTACAAAGATTTTTTATGTAGCAATGCTTTCACACTTTATAGCAAGTTATGAAATTTTGGACATGCCTTTTTCAACAGTTTAGATAAAATTGAACTATGTAAGGTCACATTAGAGAGATTTACTAAATTATAGAGATATGGCCTCAGAAACAGAAAGCTGTATGACCCATATGGGTTTAGTGCATGTGTTTGCATCTACATTACAATAATAATAACAATCTGAACAAGAAAATTACCCTAAAACAAAGCCTCTTATGCAGACTTTACTTTCATTATTTGTAGTTTCTATGTTCACAGGGCCTGTAGGAGCATTAACCCCCATGAATTTGTAGAGACTACTGTATTAATGCTACTTTAGAGACAAAACATAATGAGGAGCATTCTCAAGAGTAACTATGCTTTGAGCACATCATTTAAAATGCTATTTTTCAAGTGCTGTTTTAAGAGTTTACTGTAAGCTAAAAATATTTATCAAAGCATCACTAAACACTTTATAATGTATAAATTATGAATAAACAATGAAGAAGACTGATGTTCTCTGAACTCTCAAAGCATTTCTTAATTCTAAGTACAGCAATATATGTACATGGTCATATTTTTTTTTTTTTCAACAAGTCGGCCATCTCCCACCGAGGCAGGGTGACCCAAAAAGAAAATACGTACTTTCATCGTCATTCAACACTTTCGCCCCACTCATACATAATCACTGTTTTTGCAGAGGCGCCAAGATACAACAGTTTAGAAGCATATACAAAGATAAAAATCTCAAATATAACATATCCCTCCAAACTGCCAATATCCCAAACCCCTCCTTTAAAGTGCAGGCATTGTACTTCCCATTTCCAGTACTCAAGTCCGGCTATATAAAAATAACAGGTTTTCCTGAATCCATTCACTAAATATTACCCAGCTCACACTCCAACAGCTCGTCAGGTCCCAAATACCATTCGTCTCCATTCACTCCTATCTAACATGCTCATGCACGCTTGCTGGAACTCCAAGCCTGTTACCCACAAAACCTCCTTTACCCCCTCCCTCCAACCTTCCCGAGGATGACTCCTACCCTGCCTTCCTTCCCCTACAGATTTATACGCTCTCCATGTCATTCTACTACGTTCCATTCTCTCTAAATGACCAAACCACCTCAACAACCCCTCTTCAGCCCTCTGACTAATTTTATTAACGCCACACCTCCTAATTTCCACACTCCAAATTCTCTGCATAATATTTACACCACACATTGCCCTTAGACAGGACATCTCCACTGCCTCCAACCACCTCCTTGCTGCAGCATTTACAACCCAAGCTTCAAACCCATATAAGTGTTGGTATCACTATACTTTCATACATTCCCTTCTTTGCCTCCATAGATAACATTTTTTGTCTCCACAGATACCTCAATGCACCACTCACCTTTTTTCCTTCATCAATTCTATGGTTAACCTCATTCTTCATAAACCCATCTGTTGACATGTCAACTCCCAAATACGTACCTGAAAACATTCACTTCTTCCATACTCCCTCTCTAAAAATGTGATATCCAATTTTTCTTTATCTACATCATTTGATACCTTCATCACCTTACTCTTATCTATGTTCACTTTCAACCTTTACACACCCTCCCAAACTCGTCCACTAACCTTTGCAACTTTCCTTTAGAATCTCCCACAAGCACAGTATCATCAGCAAAAAGTAACTGTGTCAACTCCCATTTTGTATTTGATTCCCCATAATTTAATCCCACCCCTCTCCCCAACACCCTAGCATTTACTTCTTTTACAACCCCATCTTTAAATATATTAAACAACCATGGTGACATTACACATCCCTGTCTAAGACCTACTTTTACCAGGAAGTATTCTCCCTCTCTTCTAAACACCCTAACCTAAGCCTCACTATCCTCATAAAATCTCTTTACAGCATTTAGTAACTTACTACCTATTCCATATACTTGCAACATCTGCCACATTGCTCCCCCATCCACTCTGTCATATGCCTTTTCTAAATCCATAAATGCAATGAAAACTTCCTTACCTTTATCTAAATTATTATTATTATAATCAAAAAGAAGCGCTAAGCCACAAGGGCTATACAGCGCTGCAGGGTAGGGAAGGAAGCAAGGGAATTGGATGGCAGAAGGGAGGGGGGATGATCAGCAGGTTACAGAAAACAGCGGGGCAGGGGATAGTACGGGGGTAGAGGGTAGCAAGAGATACAAGTAGAAAGGGCTGAAAGTATCAGAATTTGTGAAGTAAGTCAGTCGTTGTCAAAAAGTCAATGAGAGAGTCCGGATGAAAGGTGGGTCCATCAGCGAGAAGGGAAGGTAAAGAGAGAGCAGCGGGGCGAAGACGACGACAGAGGTAAATTCTGCGTGCTCGTTGATAAAGTGGGCAGTCCAACAGAATGTGGCTGACTGATAATGGAGCTTGGCAATTCTCACAGAGAGGAGCAAGACGCCTCTCCATGAGATATCCATGAGTAAGACGAGTATGGCCAATGCGAAGACGGGAGAGAGTAGTCTCCCAACCTCGACACTGGTGATAAGAAGACGGCCAGTAACCTATACTCGGTTTAATAGACTGAAGTTTGTTGCCGAGCATAGTAGACCAACGTTGTTGCCAACGGGTGTGAAGGTGGGAAGATATTACAGCAAAATAGTCCGTACATGGAATACCTCTATAAGAAACTGGTAGGTCATGTACTGCTGACCGCGCAGCAGTGTCTGCCTGTTCATTGCCCTGTACGTCAACATGACCAGGGACCCAACAAAAAACAATATCTTTATGCTTAGTAAAGATGCGGCGTAGCCAAAGTTGGATACGGAGGACTAAGGGGTGAGGTGTATCAAATTTTTGTATAGCCTGTAAAGCACTAAGGGAGTCTGAGACAACCACAAATGATGACACAGGCATAGATGCAATACGGATAAGTGCTGTAAGGATGGCATATAATTCAGCAGTAAAAATACTAGCTGAAGATAGTAAATGTATTATTATTATTATAATCAAAAAGAAGCGCTAAGCCACAAGGGCTATACAGCGCTGCAGGGTAGGGAAGGAAGCAAGGGAATTGGATGGCAGGAGGGAGGGGGGATGATCAGCAGGTTACAGAAAACAGCGGGGCAGGGGATAGTACGGGGGTAGAGGGTAGCAAGAGATACAAGTAGAAAGGGCTGAAAGTATCAGAATTTGTGAAGTAAGTCAGTCGTTGTCAAAAAGTCAATAAGAGAGTCCGGATGAAAGGTGGGTCCATCAGCGAGAAGGGAAGGTAAAGAGAGAGCAGCGGGGCGAAGACGACGACAGAGGTAAATTCTGCGTGCTCGTTGATAAAGTGGGCAGTCCAACAGAATGTGGCTGACTGATAATGGAGCTTGGCAATTCTCACAGAGAGGAGCAAGACGCCTCTCCATGAGATATCCATGAGTAAGACGAGTATGGCCAATGCGAAGACGGGAGAGAGTAGTCTCCCAACCTCGACACTGGTGATAAGAAGACGGCCAGTAACCTATACTCGGTTTAATAGACTGAAGTTTGTTGCCGAGCATAGTAGACCAACGTTGTTGCCAACGGGTGTGAAGGTGGGAAGATATTACAGCAAAATAGTCCGTACATGGAATACCTCTGTAAGAAACTGGTAGGTCATGTACTGCTGACCGCGCAGCAGTGTCTGCCTGTTCATTGCCCTGTACGTCAACATGACCAGGGACCCAACAAAAAACAATATCTTTATGCTTAGTAAAGATGCGGCGTAGCCAAAGTTGGATACGGAGGACTAAGGGGTGAGGTGTATCAAATTTTTGTATAGCCTGTAAAGCACTAAGGGAGTCTGAGACAACCACAAATGATGACACAGGCATAGATGCAATACGGATAAGTGCTGTAAGGATGGCATATAATTCAGCAGTAAAAATACTAGCTGAAGATAGTAAATGCCCTTGTACGACGCTGTCCGGAAACACTGCTGCGAATCCTACGCCGTCAGAAGACTTAGAGCCATCTGTGTACACAGCAATGGCATGAGAATGAGAGTGAAAGTGGTCAAGAAAAAGAGAGCGGGAAGCGACCGTAGACAGTTGGGCTTTCGAGCAAGGGAGGGAGAAAGAACAGACTCGAACAGCTGGGACCTCCCAGGGGGGTAGGGAAAAGTGAGATGCTACATGTACATAGAAAGGTGGTAGTTGAAGAGAAGACAAGAGCGAATGAAGGCGAAGAGAGAAGGGACGGAGTAAGCAGGGGCGGCGAACAAATAAAGAATGTCTACTAATATCAGTGACCATTCTATAAATGGAAGGATTGCGGAGATCATGAGAGCGTACATAGTAGCGCAGGCAATGGGCATCACGGCGATCGGATAAGGATGGAACGTTCGCTTCTGCATAGAGGCTTTCGACAGGGGAAGAGCGAAAAGCACCAAGGCATAAACGTAATCCTTGGTGATGAATGGGGTTAAGGCTAGAGAGAGTAGCAGGAGATGCCGCTGAATAGATCTGGTCACCATAATCAAGTTTCGATAAAATAAGGGTGGAATGTAGGTGAAGGAGGGTTCGACGATCAGCTCCCCACGAAAGATGAGCAAGGGTTTTAAGAAGGTTCAGCCGGCTGTGACAAGTTGCCTTCAGAGAGGTAATGTGAGGTTTCCAGGATAACCTACGATCAAAGAGGAGGCCCAGAAACTTGACTGTATCACGTTCAGGGATACGTGAGCCATAGAGGTACAAAGGATGATCAGAGATGACAGAGCGTCTAGTGAAAGTGATTTGGTGGGTTTTAGTGCTGGAAAATTTAAACCCATGTGTGGTGGCCCAATTGGAAACACGGTCGACTGCATGCTGGAGAGAAACTGTAAGGAGGTGACAGTCAGCGCCTGCACAGGCAATAGCAAAGTCATCAACATAGAGTGATGACCAAATATTTGATGGAAGACTAGAGGCCAAATCATTAATAGCAAGGAGAAAAAGTGTTGTGCTCAGAACACATCCCTGGGGGACACCTTCAGCTTGGACAAAGTCCGGGGAGAGCACATTATTAACCCGAACACGGAAATGCCTGTCAGTTAAAAAGTTCTTAAGGAAGGATGGTAGATTGCCTCGAAGGCCTAAGGAGTGGGCTTGGGCTAAAATATTATACCTCCAAGTTGTGTCATATGCCTTCTCAAGGTCAAAAAATATGGCAATAACTGAGTGGTTATTCGCAAAGGCATTACGAACATACGTATCCAAGCGCAGTAAGGGGTCTATGGTAGAACGTCCCTTACGAAAGCCATATTGACGAGTGGAGAGACTGTTGTGTGTCTCTAAATACCACACTAAACGTCTATTTACTAGACGTTCCATTACTTTGCAAACTGCACTGGTAAGAGCAATGGGACGATAGTGGGAGGTTTCATGTCCCGTAGTGCCTGGTTTGCGGAAAGGGAGAACAATGGCGGATTTCCACAGCTGTGGAAGAACTCCTTGTGACCAAATAAGATTGTAAAGGTGTAATAGGACTGCAAGGGCTGACTGATGTAAATGTTGTAGCATACGAATATGAATGTCGTCGGGCCCAGCTGCCGATGATCGACAAGCTGAGAGTGTTGCCTCCAGTTCTTGAAGTGTAAAAGGCACATTATACTGTTCTTCTCTGAGAGAAGAAAAGTCCAAGGGTGCTAACTCTCTGGCAGACTTTGAGGAAAGAAATGAGGGGCATAGATGGAGTCCCTGAGAAATACGGACCAGATGATTGCCAATTTCATTGGCAACATCTAGTGGGTTTGCTATATCAACACCGGCAACCCGCAGAACAGGAGCCGGGTCAGGAGAATATTTACCACTCAGTTTTCGTACTTTTTTCCAGACTGCACTCATAGAGGAAGCAGAGGTGATGGTGGAGACATAATCTCGCCAGCAAGTGCGTTTAGCGTCACGGATGACACGGCGAGCGATCGCACGCTTCTGTTTAAAATCAAGGAGTCGCTCTGTGGTTCTATTGTACCGGTACCTGCCCCATGCAGCGCGTTTCAAACGTACTGCACGAGCACAAGCAGGAGACCACCAAGGCACGCATTTCTGAGAATGCCTGCTCGAAGTTTGGGGTATAGAATGAGAAGCTGCGGTGAAAACGGAGGACGAGAAGAGGTGTAAAAGCTCATCGATGGAGGACGAAGAAGGAACCTCTTTAAAAACAGTCAGGTGTGAGTAAAGGTTCCAATTTGCCCGATTAAATTGCCAGCGTGGGGTGCGAAGAGGTGGCGAATATGAAGGGGAAGTAAGAATGATTGGGAAATGATCACTGTCATGTAAGTCCGGGAGAACAGACCAAGTAAAGTCTAATGCGGCGGAGGAAGAGCAAACTGAGAGATCGATGCAAGAGAGAGTATGAGTCCGAGGATCAAAATGGGTGTGAGTACCTGTATTTAAAACATGGAGGGGGTGGGTGGCAAGAAAAGCCTCTAACTGAATTCCACGGGAATCACAGTGAGACCCTCCCCAGAGGAAATGGTGGGCATTAAAATCACCAAGTAACAGAATCGGTGGCGGTAATGACGAAACAAGGAAGGCAAAATCCGGAATAGATAATGCCCGAGAAGGAGAGAGATATAAAGAACAGAGCGTATACCACCTATGTAAGTGGATACGGGCTGCTGTGTAATGCAGCGAAGTATGAACAAATAGCTGATGGTACGGAATATCAGTGCGGAGAAGAAGGGCACTTTCATTAAAGGTCCCATCAGGAAAAGGATCTGAAGAATACAATAAATTATAGCCTGAGATGTGAGAAATAACAGCAGAGTGTAATTTTGGTTCCTGTAAGCAAACACCAACAGGGGCAAACTGGGAGAGTAACATCTGAAGCTCACCCCGATTACCCCTGAGGCCGCGTATATTCCACTGTAAAAAGGCCATGATTGGCAATGATAAAGATACTTGAAATCCGCAGGTAAGGGTTCCTACGGACTAGAAGGGTTAGAAAAGTCCACATGCGGAGGCAGTGGAAAATGTTCAAGCAGCGAAGGAACGGTGCGCTGTGAAGAAAGGAGTTGCGCAGATGGAGCAGAGGAGAGAGGAAGAGCGGAAGGTGGATCAGTGTCCATTGATGGTTTGGTCTCTGCAATATATTCAGAGATTGCTTCAAGTGTTTCGGAATTCAGAGATGTCGTATGGGAGACAATATTGGGAATGGTAGGGGGAGGATGAGTAAAGATTGGAACTGTATTGGACTGTACCAAGGTAGGGGGGGGCGAAAGGGTGGAGGGAACTGGAGAAGCGTGGCAGGGGACAGAAGAGACAGGAACCTGGGAGGTGGCAGAAGAGGAAGAAACTTGGGAGGGAACAGGGGAGGAAGGTACATTACGAGGAGGAGGGTGAACCTCTGCACTTGTAACTGAGCCAGTGAGAGGGGAAGAACTAGGGACAGAGACAGGGAGGGTAAAATGAGGAGGTGGAAGATGGGTAGGAGGTGTTACCGGACCTTTTTTTGACTTTTGAGAAGTAGAGGGACGATTGGGAAGAGGTGTCGTACGAGGTCTCGTCGATACTGAGGCTTGTAAGAGAGAACTCGAAGAAGCGAGATTAGACTGAGGCGTTGAAGTAGGGACGTCTGAGCCGAGGACAGCAAAAGGATTAGATACAGGAGTGATTATGGGAGAGGTAACCACAGAGGTGGGTGTAGAAGATGGGATACCAGAAGTGGGGGGACGTTTTGAAACACGGGAATAAGAAACACGTGGGAGTCTCCCTTGGAGGCGGAGATGAGAAACTGCCATGGCATAAGGGAGACCTTCTGTCTCTTTGAGGTAACGGATTTCCCGCTCGTTTAAATAGACCTGACAACGGCGAGAGTACGAAGGGTGAGCCTCATGACAGTTAAGGCAAGAGGGAGATCGATTGCAAGACGTATTAGAATGGTCATCGGCACCACAGACTGGGCATTCGGCGATAGATCTGCAATATTTCGCTGGATGGCCAAATCGCCAGCAATTTCTACACTGTTGTGGTGTAGGGATCACCTTTCGAACTTGTAACCGATGTCCTGCTATATAAACGGAGGATGGGAGTTCTCGGCTGTCAAAAGTTAAACGAGCCACATTGCTAGGGTATCGTCTCCGCCCACGGGCAGGAAGAACGTAAGTGTCTACCTTGAGGATTGGGAGATCTTGGAGTTCCAGCTGTTCTAGAATGTCGGTGCCACATGTCTGGAAATTTTGTTGAACTATGGTATGGGGCAGAATAACGGTACCACTACAAGAATTGAGGGAATGATGTTTTTCAAGGGTGACAGGAACAGTATCTATATGGGTAAGACGAGAGAGCTCACGAGCCTGGGTAGCATTCTGTACGGTAATGATGCGCGTACCGCTCTTAAGAGCATGAAAAGAAATATCTTTACCAACATGGCGTAGGAGTGCCTTGCCAATACTATGGTCAGAAAGATAGGCAGTAGAGGAAGTTGGTCGTAAAGTGAAGAATTTAGTCCACTGTTCAGTCTGAAACTGAGCGTGGAAAGGTAGTGAAGGACGTGTCGATCGTTTCTGAGAAGAACGAGAAGGTGAAGGTGGAGAAGTATCATCAGCAGGTAATTGTCGTTGACGTTTAGGCGTGGGACCAGAGTTGGTCCGACGTGGAACGGGTCGGCGATTTGAAAATTGCCGCACCATAGAGGGAGAGGCCGGAAGCATAGTCAGAGGAGAGCGAAGGTCTGATAAATCGAAGGAGTCAGTCGAGGCCTCAGTACCTGAAGCGGGTGAGGAAACAGCACCGGCAATAGGTACAGAGGCATGAGGAATGTCTGAAGAGTGGTCCAAAGACGAGGCGGGGTCAGAACGGGGTGCGGTATCAAGAAGGGGCCCGGGGGTACCAGGTTCATGGACTAGGGCTGCCATGGTTAGGTTACTTCTTTCTTTTTGTTTTTAAGAAAAAAAAAGAAAGAAGAAAAGAAAATAAAAATAAAAAAAAAGAAAAAAAAAGGGGGGACCGGGGAGGGATAGTTCCTAGGAGGGATGAAAGGGCCAGAAATCTCCCTCCGCGCCCAAGAGGACTCGACACCGCTAGTAGCGCAGATGCAGCATGGAACCCGTGCCATACCCTACCCTTCATGCCAGTAAACCAGCAATCTGGGATAGCAACCTCACATCTGCCGAGCTACCTCGGTGGACAAAAGAGAGGGCGGCCGGATATCCGCCACAAAGCATACCTCCTTCAGCCACCACCCCCGGAATCCGAAAGGTGGCTTCCAGAGCTACACCCGTCGCCCAAAAGACACCCAAAGCTACTCCGGGATACCGGAGAGGGATCGGGACATCCCTAGGCAATCCAGATTCCACGGCAAACTACGCCACCGCCAAGAAACCTCAACGGAATGGGATGGACCCCGGTGTCCTTTCTCCTACCTAGGAACTAGCGCGCCTGTGGGAGAAATCCCAAAGGACAAAAAGAGGAAGGGCAAAAGGGAGGAGTGGGGAGGAGGAGGAGGAAAGGAAAAAGGGGAGGATGGGGAGGATGGGATAGGGGAGGGGAGATTGGGGGGTAATTAGGTTCGGTCTGAGGAAGAAGACCGATAGGTCTAATTCCTCAGACCAAGAGCCTCTTCACCACGCCAAGGAGCCCCCCTTGAAGAGGTCGCTCGGTCGACTGCATGCTGGAGAGAAACTGTAAGGAGGTGACAGTCAGCGCCTGCACAGGCAATAGCGAAGTCATCAACATAGAGTGATGACCAAATATTTGATGGAAGACTAGAGGCCAAATCATTAATAGCAAGGAGAAAAAGTGTTGTGCTCAGAACACATCCCTGGGGGACACCTTCAGCTTGGACAAAGTCCGGGGAGAGCACATTATTAACCCGAACACGGAAATGCCTGTCAGTTAAAAAGTTCTTAAGGAAGGATGGTAGATTGCCTCGAAGGCCTAAGGAGTGGGCTTGGGCTAAAATATTATACCTCCAAGTTGTGTCATATGCCTTCTCAAGGTCAAAAAATATGGCAATAACTGAGTGGTTATTCGCAAAGGCATTACGAACATACGTATCCAAGCGCAGTAAGGGGTCTATGGTAGAACGTCCCTTACGAAAGCCATATTGACGAGTGGAGAGACTGTTGTGTGTCTCTAAATACCACACTAAACGTCTATTTACTAGACGTTCCATTACTTTGCAAACTGCACTGGTAAGAGCAATGGGACGATAGTGGGAGGTTTCATGTCCCGTAGTGCCTGGTTTGCGGAAAGGGAGAACAATGGCGGATTTCCACAGCTGTGGAAGAACTCCTTGTGACCAAATAAGATTGTAAAGGCGTAATAGGACTGTAAGGGCTGACTGATGTAAATGTTGTAGCATACGAATATGAATGTCGTCGGGCCCAGCTGCCGATGATCGACAAGCTGAGAGTGTTGCCTCCAGTTCTTGAAGTGTAAAAGGCACATTATACTGTTCTTCTCTGAGAGAAGAAAAGTCCAAGGGTGCTAACTCTCTGGCAGACTTTGAGGAAAGAAATGAGGGGCATAGATGGAGTCCCTGAGAAATACGGACCAGATGATTGCCAATTTCATTGGCAACATCTAGTGGGTTTGCTATATCAACACCGGCAACCCGCAGAACAGGAGCCGGGTCAGGAGAATATTTACCACTCAGTTTTCGTACTTTTTTCCAGACTGCACTCATAGAGGAAGCAGAGGTGATGGTGGAGACATAATCTCGCCAGCAAGTGCGTTTAGCGTCACGGATGACACGGCGAGCGATCGCACGCTTCTGTTTAAAATCAAGGAGTCGCTCTGTGGTTCTATTGTACCGGTACCTGCCCCATGCAGCGCGTTTCAAACGTACTGCACGAGCACAAACAGGAGACCACCAAGGCACGCATTTCTGAGAATGCCTGCCCGAAGTTTGGGGTATAGAATGAGAAGCTGCGGTGAAAACGGAGGACGAGAAGAGGTGTAAAAGCTCATCGATGGAGGACGAAGAAGGAACCTCTTTAAAAACAGTCAGGTGTGAGTAAAGGTTCCAATTTGCCCGATTAAATTGCCAGCGTGGGGTGCGAAGAGGTGGCGAATATGAAGGGGAAGTAAGAATGATTGGGAAATGATCACTGTCATGTAAGTCCGGGAGAACAGACCAAGTAAAGTCTAATGCGGCGGAGGAAGAGCAAACTGAGAGATCGATGCAAGAGAGAGTATGAGTCCGAGGATCAAAATGGGTGTGAGTACCTGTATTTAAAACATGGAGGGGGTGGGTGGCAAGAAAAGCCTCTAACTGAATTCCACGGGAATCACAGTGAGACCCTCCCCAGAGGAAATGGTGGGCATTAAAATCACCAAGTAACAGAATCGGTGGCGGTAATGACGAAACAAGGAAGGCAAAATCTGGAATAGATAATGCCCGAGAAGGAGAGAGATATAAAGAACAGAGCGTATACCACCTATGTAAGTGGATACGGGCTGCTGTGTAATGCAGCGAAGTATGAATAAATAGCTGATGGTACGGAATATCAGTGCGGAGAAGAAGGGCACTTTCATTAAAGGTCCCATCAGGAAAAGGATCTGAAGAATACAATAAATTATAGCCTGAGATGTGAGAAATAACAGCAGAGTGTAATTTTGGTTCCTGTAAGCAAACACCAACAGGGGCAAACTGGGAGAGTAACATCTGAAGCTCACCCCGATTACCCCTGAGGCCGCGTATATTCCACTGTAAAAAGGCCATGATTGGCAATGATAAAGATACTTGAAATCCGCAGGTAAGGGTTCCTACGGACTAGAAGGGTTAGAAAAGTCCACATGCGGAGGCAGTGGAAAATGTTCAAGCAGCGAAGGAACGGTGCGCTGTGAAGAAAGGAGTTGCGCAGATGGAGCAGAGGAGAGAGAAAGAGCGGAAGGTGGATCAGTGTCTATTGATGGTTTGGTCTCTGCAATATATTCAGAGATTGCTTCAAGTGTTTCGGAATTTAGAGATGTCGTATGGGAGACAATATTGGGAATGGTAGGGGGAGGATGAGTAAAGATTGGAACTGTATTGGACTGTACCAAGGTAGGGGGGGGCGAAAGGGTGGAGGGAACTGGAGAAGCGTGGCAGGGGACAGAAGAGACAGGAACCTGGGAGGTGGCAGAAGAGGAAGAAACTTGGGAGGGAACAGGGGAGGAAGGTACATTACGAGGAGGAGGGTGAACCTCTGCACTTGTAACTGAGCCAGTGAGAGGGGAAGAACTAGGGACAGAGACAGGGAGGGTAAAATGAGGAGGTGGAAGATGGGTAGGAGGTGTTACCGGACCTTTTTTTGACTTTTGAGAAGTAGAGGGACGATTGGGAAGAGGTGTCGTACGAGGTCTCGTCGATACTGAGGCTTGTAAGAGAGAACTCGAAGAAGCGAGATTAGACTGAGGCGTTGAAGTAGGGACGTCTGAGCCGAGGACAGCAAAAGGATTAGATACAGGAGTGATTATGGGAGAGGTAACCACAGAGGTGGGTGTAGAAGATGGGATACCAGAAGTGGGGGGACGTTTTGAAACACGGGAATAAGAAACACGTGGGAGTCTCCCTTGGAGGCGGAGATGAGAAACTGCCATGGCATAAGGGAGACCTTCTGTCTCTTTGAGGTAACGGATTTCCCGCTCGTTTAAATAGACCTGACAACGGCGAGAGTACGAAGGGTGAGCCTCATGACAGTTAAGGCAAGAGGGAGATCGATTGCAAGACGTATTAGAATGGTCATCGGCACCACAGACTGGGCATTCGGCGATAGATCTGCAATATTTCGCTGGATGGCCAAATCGCCAGCAATTTCTACACTGTTGTGGTGTAGGGATCACCTTTCGAACTTGTAACCGATGTCCTGCTATATAAACGGAGGATGGGAGTTCTCGGCTGTCAAAAGTTAAACGAGCCACATTGCTAGGGTATCGTCTCCGCCCACGGGCAGGAAGAACGTAAGTGTCTACCTTGAGGATTGGGAGATCTTGGAGTTCCAGCTGTTCTAGAATGTCGGTGCCACATGTCTGGAAATTTTGTTGAACTATGGTATGGGGCAGAATAACGGTACCACTACAAGAATTGAGGGAATGATGTTTTTCAAGGGTGACAGGAACAGTATCTATATGGGAAAGACGAGAGAGCTCACGAGCCTGGGTAGCATTCTGTACGGTAATGATGCGCGTACCGCTCTTAAGAGCATGAAAAGAAATATCTTTACCAACATGGCGTAGGAGTGCCTTGCCAATACTATGGTCAGAAAGATAGGCAGTAGAGGAAGTTGGTCGTAAAGTGAAGAATTTAGTCCACTGTTCAGTCTGAAACTGAGCGTGGAAAGGTAGTGAAGGACGTGTCGATCGTTTCTGAGAAGAACGAGAAGGTGAAGGTGGAGAAGTATCATCAGCAGGTAATTGTCGTTGACGTTTAGGCGTGGGACCAGAGTTGGTCCGACGTGGAACGGGTCGGCGATTTGAAAATTGCCGCACCGTAGAGGGAGAGGCCGGAAGCATAGTCAGAGGAGAGCGAAGGTCTGATAAATCGAAGGAGTCAGTCGAGGCCTCAGTACCTGAAGCGGGTGAGGAAACAGCACCGGCAATAGGTACAGAGGCATGAGGAATGTCTGAAGAGTGGTCCAAAGACGAGGCGGGGTCAGAACGGGGTGCGGTATCAAGAAGGGGCCCGGGGGTACCAGGTTCATGGACTAGGGCTGCCATGGTTAGGTTACTTCTTTCTTTTTGTTTTTAAGAAAAAAAAAAAGAAAGAAGAAAAGAAAATAAAAATAAAAAAAAGAAAAAAAAAAGGGGGGACCGGGGAGGGATAGTTCCTAGGAGGAATGAAAGGGCCAGAAATCTCCCTCCGCGCCCAAGAGGACTCGACACCGCTAGTAGCGCAGATGCAGCATGGAACCCGTGCCATACCCTACCTTTCATGCCAGTAAACCAGCAATCTGGGATAGCAACCTCACATCTGCCGAGCTACCTCGGTGGACAAAAGAGAGGGCGGCCGGATATCCGCCACAAAGCATACCTCCTTCAGCCACCACCCCCGGAATCCGAAAGGTGGCTTCCAGAGATACACCCGTCGCCCAAAAGACACCCAAAGCTACTCCGGGATACCGGAGAGGGATTGGGACATCCCTAGGCAATCCAGATTCCACGGCAAACTACGCCACCGCCAAGAAACCTCAACGGAATGGGATGGACCCCGGTGTCCTTTCCCCTACCTAGGAACTAGCGCGCCTGTGGGAGAAATCACGAAGGCTAAAAAGAGGAAGGGCAAAAGGGAGGGGTGAGGAGGAGGAGGAGGAATGGAAAAAGGGGAGGATGGGATAGGGGAGGGGAGAATGGGGGGTAATTAGGTTCGGTCTGAGGAAGAAGACCGACAGGGCTAATTCCTCAGACCAAGAGCCTCTTCACCACGCCAAGGAGCCCCCCTTGAAGAGGACCTTTATCTAAACACTTGATCTACACATCCCCTACTCATTCTAAAGCCTCCTTACTTATCCACAATCCTACTTTGTCTTACCTCTAATTTTCAATAATAACCCTACTGCACACTTTTCCTGGTATACTCAGTAAACTTATTCCCCTATAATTTTTATTATCTCTTTTGTCCCCCTTCCCTTTATATAAAGGAACTATACATGCTCATGCCAATCCCTAGGTACCTTCCCCTCTTTCATACATTAAACAAAAATACCAGCCACTCCAACACTTTATCCCCCCCCCCCCCTGCTTTTAACATTTTTGTCATGATCCTGTCAGTTCCAGCTGCTTTACCCCTTTTTCATTCTACATAATGCCTCATGCACCTCCCCCCCACTCATATCCTGCTCTTCTTCACTCCTAAAAGATGTTATACCTCCCTGGCCAGTGCATGAAATTACCGCCTCCCTTTCTTCATCAACATTTAAAAGTTCTTCAAAATATTCCCGCCATCTACCCAATACCTCAAGCTCCCCATCTACTAACTCCCCTACTCTGTTTTTAACTGACAAATCCATTCATTCCCTAGGCTCATATTTTTCCTATATTTCACAGAATAAAGTAGACATTTTCAAGCAAAATATTAATCAAATTAAAAGAATAGTTATAATTTTTATAGTACTGTAATATCCAAATCTAAATCTTAAATAATAATAATGACTTCAATTTACTATGAAAAACATTTGTAATAAAATGAACTTCTAAATAAAATCCAATTATTATTTATTACTAGTATTCTCAGCTTAATTATACAAATATTGCAGTAAAACCCATGATTAATGCCTTAAATTTAAATGGTCTGGTATACCTCTGTTAGACACAGGAAGTCCCCAAGGTCTTCAAAGCCAGGAATGAGGTGGTATCTATGAAATCACCCATTAAGTTACTAGCCAGACCAGACTGTATTTAACCTAATTGACTTGCAAATCATTCAAAATATTATGAAAAGCATTGGGTTAAGCTGTACATCAATCCTATATTTAAGGTACAGTACAAGTACAGTAAAACCTCTCATTGATGGATTTTGGCAATTTTGGACAAAAATCAGCCAGACAAATGCTCTAATTATTGGACAAGATGGACAAAAGTCTGTAATTACCCATTTTGTCCACAGTGCCAGTAACGAGACAAGTCTGCAAACTCTGATGTTTGCCTGGTACAGGCCAAAGTGGCTATGTCAAGGACCTGCTTATTTTCATTGTTCCCTGGGTTGTATATTACTCACTCCAATTTATTGTTTGTGCTCACTCATACATACACTCATCATTCAATCTCTAATTTTCCTTGGATTTAGAGCATTTTGTGTGACTTACTACCAAATTACATGCAGTTAACTATGGCCTGTAAAGCAAGTGGTGGCGCCACAAGAAAATGTGTAGTTCTCAGAAATCTACGTCTTCCTAGCAATCTATGTCTTCTAACCCCTCTACATCTTCTCAGCCATCTACATTATTTTCACTAATAGAGCTTTACAGGTCCTCTGATTCAGAATAAAAGTTATTCTGAGACCATTATTGTCTCTCCACCACAAAAAAAAGGTAAGTAAAATTACTGTAAATTACAGAGTACTATAAAATTACTATACAGTGTGGTACTGTACTGCAGTACTACAGCTTACAATACCTATGTTCTTAGTGTGTGGGAGTTACAGACAACTGGCATTATGGTGCATTCCTCTTTCCCCTATTAGTCTGTTAATGAGAAGTTTTACTGTACATACATTTATTTATAATAGAATTGAATTTAAAAAATTAAAGTGCATCTAAAATGCACTTGTTCAATTATAGACGCATACCACTATTGCCTAGAATGACTGTTTACTGATAAATGTATATACTGCAATGTGGTATGTCATTACCTTATTTCCTCTGAGGTAACCATGTAAGAAGTTATAGCAATTAGTCAGTGGAGGATGGAGTTAATTAGCAGCACTAACTGTAGGCTAGAATAACAAAAAATATCCTTTTTGAATAACCTGACAGTTTCATGTGACAGTTGGGAAAGTGAAGGTGGGAAATACACTTTTGCAAATGCACAAATACTTTTTACACAGGAAGACACTACACCAGAATCTAGTACACCATTCCTATTACCTCAAAACAAAAATGTCCATGCAAGTGAATTGATTACATATGCAAACTCTGACATACATTAATCAGAGTACATGTATAGACAACAGACCATAACAAGCAAAAGCTTTATGTTTGTAAACAGAAATTGGATTGCACATTAATGCAAACTCATTTATTGCCTTTAATTGTAATTCTAAAGTTAGTTTCACTTCATTCTGACATACCATTTATAAATGAAACACCTTTGTCAATTTTCAATGGTACCCTAGTTTAAGCATTCTTCACATGCTACTCTGCTGTGCCATAATAAAAATTTGTCATTATACCATATGTAAGAGTACAGCCTCTCCACACGTAACGACAGCGTTCCATTCCTAAGACCACGTCGGTAAACAAATTTGTTGCTAAGTGAGGAGCATACTAATGGTAGTGGGTTTGTGTCAACTATCTTTGATATTGTTTTAATGTCACCTTTGCACCATTTATAACATTTCTGGTATATTTTTAAAATGTTTATACAGTAGTGTACTGTATTTTGTAATAAACAGAATAGAGTAAATCAGCTCTAATATACATTACTTAGGTATGCATACTGGTCAGAGAGCCCGTCATAAGTCTGAGGTGTCGGTAAATGAGTATGTACATCGCTAAGTGAGCAGAGGCTGTATATTACGTGTTTTATTAAAATAACTAATTTAATCAGCAATTCTTTATACCAAAATGTACACAGCAATTCAAATAAAAGTGATTATTTCTTTTTAAAAAATAACATACTAAGTGCAACACAATGATAAAATGTCTATTTTTCTGCATGTCACTTAATTATATTCCATATTTAGACAATGCAGTACAAGAAAGTTAAAATACTCAGTACCTATTATTCATTTGAAAAGTTGAAAATATTTTTCAGCTAATTTCTTAATAGTATTACATTCAAAATACATTATCATACCACTGGTTGAAAAATGGCTTGATACTTAACCCTTTGAGGGTCCGTGCCATAGATCTACGACTTTACGTTGAGGGTCCAAACCGTAGATCTACGTCATGAGCTTAGCTCCCTCTGATAAGCTGTGAGCGATAAAGTTTGGCCTAGATATGAGGGAATACAACTATGTGGTATGTGTGCACCACATAAAACAAATCCTGAAGCACATAGTGCATGAGAGAAAAAAAACCAAGACCGTAATTTTCGATTAAAACAGTGACTTTGCAGTGTTTTTTTTTGTGTTTTTTATAGTTGTATTTGGGATTTCTTGGTCTCATTTGATAGAATGGAAGACATTGCAGAAATAGAGATGATTTTGATTGGTTTTAATAATGGAAATGGCTTGAAACTGAGCTCAAAGTAGCAGAAATGTTAAATTTTTGCCAATGTTCAAGAGTAAACAAATGACCTCACACATCTAATACTGCTGGTGGGTCTAATATACGTTCACAAATGTGGTGATATTATTTATACAAGTATTACAATATTGCATAACAGTAAATCTTCTACTGATTGGTTTGAATAAAAATTCATTATGTGAATAAAAAATCAAAATGGAATTCATTAGCAAAGCCTGAAAATGTAACTAATGAACAGAGGAAATGTTAGTTTAGTGCCAGGAATGCCTGCATTGTTTATTCTGGACCCTATTTTGAAATTAGAGTACAGTGGTCCCTCGCTTTTCGTAGTTCTCGGCAATCGTAAATTTCGCCAATCATAGGGGTATTTTTGTATAAACGTGGACTCGCTTTTCATAGGTTGACTCGCAAATAGTAGTTCGTCCGGGACGCGTACGCACGGTGTGAGGCGGGGCGGCCTCCCTACCCAGCCAGTCTGGCATTGTTTACCAGTGAGTGAAGGTCCCCTCAAGTGCTCCTATGAAATATTTCATAATATTCCACTCATTTTAGTGCTTGCAATTACTAAATAAGCTACCATGGCTCCAAAGAAAGCTCCTAGTGCCAAGCCTGTGGTAAAGAAGGTGAGAAATATGTACAGTGACAAAATCTTGGGCCATTTTCGGGAAGTGTTAAAGAGACTCCAGAAACAGAGCTCTCTCCACAGTTACTTTGCGAGACAGGACTAGAGTGACTCTCAAGGTGGTCCTAGTGACATTAAGAAACAGAGAAGCAACCCCAGAGAAGCAATTGGTACCTGAGATGTTGCTGGAAGGGGATTCCCCTTCCAAACTGTAAACAATCCAATCTCTCTCCTCTTCCAGTCTCCCATACACTAAGAAGAATCTCCAATAAAGGTAAGTGTTATGCTGTTAATGTCTCATTCATCATTTCCCATTGTATTATGTACTATATGTATATTTCATGTAAAAATTTTTTTTGTTTTAATACTTCTGGATGTCAGGAACATTGATTCGCAAATTGATTCGCAAATCGTAAATTTCGTTTATAGTAACGGCTCCAGGAACGGATTAATTACGAAAAACGAGGGACCACTGTATTCTGAACTTTGCATTAAATTGGCCATATTACCAATTTCCGATCACTTTATTTTGTAGTTGAAACAGTTGACTTGGTGAATTCTTGTTCTCAATCGATAGAATAGAAGTAATACTAGTGAAATAGCTAAGAATTTGGTCGACTGGAGTAATATAATTGGCCTATAATGGGAGTCAAAGTTGCCGATGCGTAAATATCGCTGAGACACCCAAATTCGCGAGAGCATAATTTCGTCAATTTTCCATCAAATTTCATACTTTTTGTTTTATTACCCTCAGAAAAAGATTCTCTAACATTTCTTAAGAAAAAATAATAAAATTGTTTTTTGAAAATTCTTGGACACTGGTGCACACTTTGAAATTTGGCCTCTGGACCCTGAAAGGGTTAAATAATATTTTTATGATAATGTATTGCACTGAACTTGCATGATGAATACGGTGGAACCTCGGTTTTCGTATGCAAAACTATATGTAAAACTATAGTTATTCTCTATAAAATGTACTTTTTTGTTAATATTTTTGGGTGCCTGGAACAGATTAATTTGATTTACATTATTTTTTATGGGAAATATTAACAAAAAATACATTTTATAGAGAATAACTATAGTTTTATATACAAACTAGGGCATACGAAAACCGAGGTTCCACTGTATTTCATATGGTAATTATTACACAGTTACTTGTATTTCTACTTTTCATAATAAGAACTAGAAATTCAGATTGTTACTGAAGTTAAGATATTTTGAATGTAGTATCTGAACACCAAGGACTCCGAGATCTCTGGCAACTACAATATCAACATTTTTTAAAATTTCTTAAAAGGGTTTATAAAAAATTATATATAATGAAAATATTATATAAATACTACATAACGTAATGGTAAAATAAATACATTTTTCTCAATTTAACAATTCATAAATCTCTACATTAGTGATGATATATAATGTATAGACTCACAAATTTATAGGAAAATAACTATTATTTAAGTAATTCTCTTAAAGGGAAAGTTTTGCTATGAAACACTTCTTAAAAGACAACTGTTTTAACCCTACAAAGGAGCTACCTTGGTGTGTTAGGATGCATGTGTGTTCTTATCCATGAACAAGCTTTGCTAACTGAATTTAATGTCAAGACTGACTGTAACCGTGTGCAATTTTGAATGCCTCCAAGAGCAGTGTTGAGCTTCCTCCTTGAAAGCTAATTTGGTATTCATCAAGCAGATGAAGATCATTCCTTACAATCACTGGACCAACGTGTATCTATAACCACCCTCGTACAAAGATGACCCATAGTGTGCTGTCATTTTCCAAGAGAGAATGGTGAAATACTGACCTCCCCCTTCCCCCTCTCTTTCCACTCTATATACTAAAAGTTAGGAAATAATGTACACTAACAGTATGAGAAGTTTAGGAAGGCCAACCAACCCTCATTTTATGATCAGATATAAGTGAGCACAAATAGGAAGCATGTCTGTCTCGCACTCGACAGATGGAGGATCAAGCCCCCTCATGACTCACGAAATTGTGTCATTACAATTTCACGAGTCATGATGACAGCTCTGAGGGGACTTGAGCTAGAGTTCATCACGGCCATGCTGGCAGGGGATTCATCTGTAAAAACTTGCATTTGTCATCACAGTTGTGCTTATGCTAACCTTCTTATGGTGTATAAATATACCTAGTTGGATGAATCTGACTGTTGCCAGCTGGCCCAGTGGCTAACACATTGGTCTGGAGTTTTATGACTCTCTAACTGCAAGTTCAAGCCCCGCCCATGGTATGGTTTAAAAAAAAATTATATTAAGAGGTGCATTACTAATAAACACAATGGAGCTTCAAGGAGTGACTCTAGAAAAGTGCAGTCTGTAAATGCAAGAATCTGGATGATGCTGTATAAAAGTTGTTAACACAGCACCTACTGCTGTTCTGCAAAGAATGACTGCTTTATCTCATCATTCATGTTTAACTCTCCTACCACATCTTTCCCTTCTCTCTTTATAGACCTCTTCCTTCCTATGTTCCTTGTTCCCAACATGTAACTAAAGTACGTCATATAGAAATGGTGGAAGCACAAGTGATGTGCTTTTGTAAAAAAAAAAATGTTTCCAAACCCTGTACTAGTCTCTGAACATTAAGTCACTATCCACCAAACATAAGTCTCTTACAAAATCTTACGCATTACAACCAAATCCTGACTTTTTCTAATACCATGTTGACCAAATCCATCTTTTATTCCCTTATCCTTCCTTCCTTTTTCCATTTTTCTACATCGTTTACAATGGCATATCAATTATAATATTATATTAGCCCTCTTTTCTAAAGATACAGTCAGCCTTATGGATTTTAATCTGCACTTGATCTTGTGGACTATTTCTTTCTACCCTTTATTTTCTCTCAATGTACTGTATGCCCCCATGTGTTGTGTAGCACTAAATAATACTTATGAATTTAGCACTTGTCATTATATTCTTTCTTTTATTTTTAACACACTGGCCGTCTCCCACCAAGGCAGGGTGGCCCGAAAAAGAAACATTTTCACCACCATTCACACTATCACTGTCTTGCCAAAGGCATGCAGATATGACAATTTGAATGTCACTCTAAACAACAAATATTACAATTATTAAATGTATAAAACAAAACCTGACATTTGGCATAACCACAAAACTTGTGCTATAAAAAAATTAGGTAACTGAAGGATTCAACGTAAGTGAGCTTAAAAAATTCACTACTCAGAATATATCATCGGTAAGCACTATAATAAATATCTGAACATAGTGTTTTTTAAAATTACCATTTAATTTACAAAGGTCAAAAATGTATCTATACTTTAGAGGATCCTCAGAGCCTTTGTACTCTCCTAGCTTCAGCTAAAGTCAGAATCCCAGGCAATTATCTTACCTTAACCAAGCTGTTGACTGCTGGTTAGTTCATGATCTTCATAAATAAGCTTATCAGTTACCTCCTCAAGAAACTCTCATCCTCCTTAAAAGTATTAAATGTTATAGAAACATTTAAAAAACAGGCTGATATTAATGGTTTTGGTGTTAGCTGGTGTTACTGATAAGACTGATTAGTGATAAACTGAAATTCCAATCTATCCTAAATTGGAGAGATAAGTGTAATATACCCACTTGTTCCATCCTTTTACCAGATTATCAATGTCTTAAAAGCTTTGAACAATGATTTCTTGTTTCAGGCACAGCGCTGTTGGAGTCAAGATAATTATGGTAATGTCTAATACAATAATTATTATATAACAAATTTGTACTAAGGAGATATGTTTAAAATATCTGGAGCTGCTATTTTTTTTTTTAAACGTCGGCCGTTTCCCACCGAGGTAGGATCTGAGCTGATATTATTGCCCTAAATTATTTAACTGCCAATTTAATCTTCTGAAATAAAATCAGAACAAGTCATGGTCATCTACTTCACTCTTTATCAATGCTAAGAAAATGTCCTCATCCTTTTCATCCCAACTGTCCTTATCTTTATCACTGTCCAATCCATGGCTTGCTCTTTCTTCTTTAAGACAATCCTTCAACTTACCTGCATTTTCAAATCCACCAAGCTTGTTTACCTGCAGATTACTATTTCCCTTCTCACATTCTGTATGTGATGAAGACATCATAGGATCTAATGAATTATTTTGGTTTTCTTGTAATGGCAATTCCACTTTCAATGATGAATTCTTACCTTCTGAGGAAGCTTTTGATTCTGATGACACAGTATTATTACCCAAGGATGGGCTCTCTGATGCATGCTTTATTGTTATAGACAAATCCTTTACTTTCAGTGATAAACTTTGTGAGTGTGATGAATCCTCGGCTTCCAATGGTGAAACTAGTGTTCTAGATAATGAAGCTTGAGAAACCTGCATCTCTGAAGTTGACACTTCAGAATTTTGTTCGCTTTCATCTGCAGAGTCATGATAATGGGCTGACATCATCTCTGGTGTCGTGATCATGGATGATGGAATGCTTGGTGAAATAACCAATGGGTATTCTAAATCTCGTTGGAGAGTGTTAATGAGTGCTTTGTACTGCCTGTACTTTGCTTCTGAGAGTTCCCTTTGCTGGCTGGTCAAAATTCGTTCTGCATCATTCAGACTTCTCGAACTTCTGCTAAAGTGGCTAATATCTGGGGAAGGGTTTACCATAACCTGGGATTTCTTAAGTGTATGTAGAGGCTCTGATGTTGGCCTTTTTTCTGTACAGGGGGATTCAGAATACGACAAAGAAGCATTGAATGAAACACTTGGCATGTTTGCTTTCTTAGGGGGAGTAATGGCGTATGATCTGCTCTCATCTAGGATGGACAGTTCTGAGAGATTTTTTACTGTTTTACATATTTCTGATGCTTGTGTCGTACATGAACTTTCCTTATCCCCAGCATCTTTGGAACACGGTGATTTTGTTACATCAGTGAAAGTGGAGAAATACGTCTCTTTAATGGGTGATTCAGAGGTGGTTGTACCAAAATTTGAAGTTTTTGGAAGATCTGCCGTTTTCCAGCTATGTAGACAAAGTTTTCTGAGTTGGGTCTGCAGCCACCTGTAACAATAAATACAGTGGTACAAATAACAGTAAAGTTGTCAACCTGAGAACTATACCACTAGACTCTTGTGCCTTTCTTGGGTAGGGATGAGAAAGAGAGGAGGGTAGGGAATTTAGCTGTAGCGAGTTAAAACTAAAGTCAAAGAAAAAATTAGGGAGATACAAAAGAATTAAATACATAGCACAAGCCAAAAACCTACAGTAATTATGAAGATTTTAGAGATAATAACTTTAGGTCAGACTGTTACTTAAGTGATATTTTGATAGATATGGACAGGAAGTACAGTAAACCTTCAACATAATGTGCTAATGTAAAGGGAGGGGGATTGTCTGAGTGTCTGTTAAATCAGAACAATGTTAAAAAATAGCAAAAAAAGCACCAAAGTACACCTACCATCTGACTTACGACCGTGTTTTTTATGCCAAATTTCTGGGAAATAAACAACTATTTGTGTTGTACACAGTGTTTATCCTAAACCTTACAGTATAAAATACAGTACCAACAACATAAAAAGTAAAGTAAAACATGAAATACCAAAATAAAACAAAATAAAGTCATTACAAAAATGTTTTGTTGATATTCAGTAGTAAAGTTCGACTTACGACCATTTCAACTTACGACTGGTTTCTCGGAACCGAACTCGGTCGTAAGTCGGATGGTAGGTGTAATCTACTGTATATTTAATATAGCCCTGTACATTCAATTTACAGATAGTGCACTGCAATAAACATTGAAAATGAAGGAGTTAAAAATACAATTTCGTTATATCAAGGCCTATTGATGGTAAATTTAATGATCAGTAAAAATGTTTGTTGTGTTTTGTGCTTCTATTAGCTTAAATCTCAACCTCCAATCTTCCTGACTAGTATGTACTAGTTGAAGAACAGCTACTGCACAAAGTAAGCAGTATCTGTACTATACACTATAATGTTAGAAAGTAGCTCAGTAAATGTTACTAATATTGTACAACACAAAAACAAAACTATGTACCATAAGTACACAAACCTGAGTCTTGCTTGCTGAGCTACAAACCAAGCCTCTGGATCAAGGCGCAAGTCAGGACCTGGATGAACAACACAGGGTGACAGAAACACATGTGATGTCAAGATTCCCACTACCACATCAATATTTTCACCAAGAGTAGATAGCATGACCTGGAAGACAAATGCAAATACTTTCCACATCTTGCTTTAATATTTCATCTAATTATAAGTAATAATGAATACGTATGTGTATGTATAAATTATAGAAAGCTTCAGTCTCTTATGTATATAAAGGTCATGGCTATACGGATACAAAAAATAAAAAAAAAGACTAATACAGTAGAACCCTCCTATCCAGAGATTCAGGTTCTGCTGTTTCAGTTATGCATGGTTTACTGTGGCCCAATAATAACCATTAATTTTGCTTAATAATGGCCCCAAGTGCAAAAGTAGCGATGGCGGCAGTTCTTCAAAGCCTAAGAGAAGCCATGAAGTGCACTTATTGTGCATAATTTATCAATTAAGCTTTACCACAAGTATGTATATCAACAAAAAATGGCTTATACATGGGGTATGCTACTATCCAAGGTTTCGGGTATCCACGGTAGGTCTTGTAATGTATCCCCCATGGATATGGTGGGGACTACTGTACGCTGTTCTTGTTGTTTGCAAACAGCACAGTTTTAGTTTATGTATAAGCAATCCTGTGACTACACTCCTCTTAATCTGGTGAGATGATAATTAAAAAGGTAGTAGGTTGGTAGACAGCAACCACCCAGGGAAGTACTACCGTCCTGCCAGATGACTGTGAAACAGAAACCTCTAACTGTTTTGCATGATGGTAGGATTGCTGGTTTCTTTTTCTGCCTCATAAACACGCTAGATAACAGGGATATCTTGCTACTCCTACTTACACTTTGGTCACACTTCACAGACATGCACATGCATATATATACAGTGGACCCCCGGTTAACGAACTTTTTTCATTCCAGTAGTATGTTCAGGTGCCAGTACTGACCGAATTTTTTCCCATAAGGAATATTGTGAAGTAGATCAGTCCATTTCAGACCCCCAAACATACACGTACAAACGCACTTACATAAATACACTTACATAATTGGTCGCATTTGGAGGTGATCGTTAAGCGGGGGTCCACTGTATACATACATCTAGGTTTTTCTCCTTTTTCTAAATAGCTCTTGTTCTTCTTTATTTCTTCTATTGTAGATGGGGAAGTGGAAAAGAATCTTTCCTCCATAAGCCATGCGTGTCGTATGAGGCGACTAAAATGCTGGGAGCAATGGGCTAGTAACCCCTTCTCCTGTAGACATTTACTAAAAAAGAGAAGAAGAAAAACTTCATAAAACTGGGATGCTTGAATGTGCGTGGATGTAGTGCAGATGACAAGAAACATATGATTGATGATGTTTTGAATGAAAAGAAGTTGGATGTCCTGGCCCTAAGCTGAAGGGGGTAGGGGAGTTTCGATGGGGGAAAATAAATGGGATTAAATCTGGAGTATCTGAGAGAGTTAGAGCTAAGGAAGGGGTAGCAGTAATGTTGAAGGATCAGTTATGGAAGGAGAAAAGAGAATATGAATGTGTAAATTCAAGAATTATGTAGATTAAAGTAAAGGTTGGATGCGAAAAGTGGGTCATAATAAGCGTGTATGCACCTGGAGAAGAGAGGAATGTAGAGGAGAGAGAGAGATTTTGGGAGATGTTAAGTGAATGTATAGGAGCCTTTGAACCAAGTGAGAGAGTAATTGTGGTAGGGGATCTGAATGCTAAAGTAGGAGAAACTTTTAGAGAGGATGTGGTAGGTAAGTTTGGGGTGCCAGGTGTAAATGATAATGGGAGCCCTTTGATTGAACTTTGTATAGAAAGGGGTTTAGTTATAAGTAATACATATTTTAAGAAAAAGAGGATAAATAAGTATACAAGATATGATGTAGGGCGAAATGACAGTAGTTTGTTGGATTATGTATTGGTAGATAAAAGACTGTTGAGTAGACTTCAGGATGTACATGTTTATAGAGGGGCCACAGATATATCAGATCACTTTCTAGTTGTAGCTACACTGAGAGTAAAAGGTAGATGGGATACAAGGAGAATAGAAGCATCAGGGAAGAGAGAGGTGAAGGTTTATAAACTAAAAGAGGAGGCAGTTAGGGTAAGATATAAACAGCTATTAGAGGATAGATGGGCTAATGACAGCATAGGCAATGGGGTCGAAGAGGTATGGGGTAGGTTTAAAAATGTAGTGTTAAGAGTGTTCAGCAGAAGTTTGTGGTTACAGGAAAGTGGGTGCGGGAGGGAAGAGGAGCGATTGGTGGAATGATGATGTAAAGAGAGTAGTAAGGGAGAAAAAGTTAGCATATGAGAAGTTTTTACAAAGCAGAAGTGATGCAAGGAGGGAAGAGTATATGGAGAAAAAGAGAGAGGTTAAGAGAGTGGTGAAGCAATGTAAAAAGAGAGCAAATGAGAGAGTGGGTGAGATGTTATCAACAAATTTTGTTGAAAATAAGAAAAAGTTTTGGAGTGAGATTAACAAGTTAAGGAAGCCTAGAGAACAAATGGATTTATCAGTTAAAAATAGGATATGAGAGTTATTAAATGGAGAGTTAGGGGTATTGGGAAGATGGAGGGAATATTTTGAGGAATTGTTAAATGTTGATGAAGATAGGGAAGCTGTGATTTCGTGTATAGGGCAAGGAGGAATAACATCTTGTAGGAGTGAGGAAGAGCCAGTTGTGAGTGTGGGGGAAGTTCGTGAGGCAGTAGGTAAAACGAAAGGGGGTAAGGCAGCCGGGATTGATGGGATAAAGATAGAAATGTTAAAAGCAGGTGGGGATATAGTTTTGGAGTGGTTGGTGCAATTATTTAATAAATGTATGGAAGAGGGTAAGGTACCTAGGGATTGGCAGAGAGCATACCTGGAGTTTACCTGGAGAGAGTTCCGGGGGTCAACGCCCCCGCGGCCCGGTCTGTGACCAGGCCTCCTGGTGGATCAGAGCCTGATCAACCAGGCTGTTGCTGCTGGCTGCACGCAAACCAACATACGAGCCACAGCCCGGCTGATCAGGAACCGACTTTAGGTGCTTGTCCAGTGCCAGCTTGAAGACTGCCAGGGGTCTGTTGGTAATCCCCCTTATGTATGCTGGGAGGCAGTTGAACAGTCTCGGGCCCCTGACACTTATTGTATGGTCTCTTAACGTGCTAGTGACACCCCTGCTTTTCATTGGGGGGATGTTGCATTGTCTGCCAAGTCTCTTGCTTTCGTAGTGAGTGATTTTCGTGTGCAAGTTCGGTACTAGTCCCTCTAGGATTTTCCAGGTGTATATAATCATGTATCTCTCCTGCCTGCGTTCCAGGGAATACAGGTTCAGGAACCTCAAGCGCTCCCAGTAATTGAGGTGTTTTATCTCCGTTATGCGTGCCGTGAAGGTTCTCTGTACATTTTCTAGGTCAGCAATTTCACCTGCCTTGAAAGGTGCTGTTAGTGTGCAGCAATATTCCAGCCTAGATAGAACAAGTGACCTGAAGAGTGTCATCATGGGCTTGGCATCCCTCGTTTTGAAGGTTCTCATTATCCATCCTGTCATTTTTCTAGCAGATGTGATCGATACAATGTTATGGTCCTTGAAGGTAAGATCCTCTGACATGATCACTCCCAGGTCTTTGATGTTGGTGTTTCACTCTATTTTGTGGCCAGAATTTGTTTTGTACTCTGATGAAGATTTAATTTCCTCGTGTTTACCATATCTGAGTAATTGAAATTTCTCATTGTTGAACTTCATATTGTTTTCTGCAGCCCACTGAAAGATTTGGTTGATGTCCACCTGGAGCCTTGCAGTGTCTGCAATGGAAGACACTGTCATGCAGATTCGGGTGTCATCTGCAAAGGAAGACACGGTGCTGTGGCTGACATCCTTGTCTATGTTAGATATGAGGATGAGGAACAAGATGGGAGCAAGTACTGTGCCTTGTGGAACAGAGCTTTTCACCGTGCCTGCCTCAGACTTTACTCTGTTGACTACTACTCTCTGTGTTCTGTTAGTGAGGAAATTATAGATCCATCGACCGACTTTTCCTGCATGCATAGTTCCTTTGTATAAAGGCAAAGGGGACAAAAGAGAGTGCAAAAATTATAGGGGGATAAGTCTGTTGAGTATACCTGGTAAAGTGTATGGTAGAGTTATTATTGAAAGAATTAAGAGTAAGACGGAGAATAGGATAGCAGATGAACAAGGAGGCTTTAGGAAAGGTAGGGGGTGTGTGGACCAGGTGTTTACAGTGAAACATATAAGTGAACAGTATTTAGATAAGGCTAAAGAGGTCTTTGTGGCATTTATGGATTTGGAAAAGGTGTATGACAGGGTGGATAGGGGGGCAATGTGGCAGATGTTGCAGGTGTATGGTATAGGAGGTAGGTTACTGAAAGCAGTGAAGAGTTTTTACGAGGATAGTGAGGCTCAAGTTAGAGTATGTAGGAAAGAGGGAAATTATTTCCCAGTAAAAGTAGGCCTTAGACAAGGATGTGTGATGTCACCGTGGTTGTTAAATATATTTATAGATGGGGTTGTAAGAGAAGTAAATGCGAGGGTCTTGGCAAGAGGCGTGGAGTTAAAAGATAAAGAATCACACAAAGTGGGAGTTGTCACAGTTGCTCTTTGCTGATGACACTGTGCTCTTGGGAGATTCTGAAGAGAAGTTGCAGAGATTGGTGGATGAATTTGGTAGGGTGTGCAAAAGAAGAAAATTAAAAGTGAATACAGGAAAGAGTAAGGTTATGAGGATAACAAAAAGATGAGGTGATGAAAGATTGGATACCAGATTGGAGGGAGAGAGTATGGAGGAGGTGAATGTATTCAGATATTTGGGAGTGGACGTGTCAGCGGATGGGTCTATGAAAGATGAGGTGAATCATAGAATTGATGAGGGGAAAAGGGTGAGTGGTGCACTTAGGAGTCTGTGGAGACAAAGAACTTTGTCCTTGGAAGCAAAGAGGGGAATGTATGAGAGTATAGTTTTACCAACGTTCTTATATGGGTGTGAAGCATGGGTGATGAATGTTGCAGTGAGGAGAAGGCTGGAGGCAGTGGAGATGTCATGTCTGAGGGCAATGTGTGGTGTGAATATAATGCAGAGAATTCGTAGTTTGGAAGTTAGGAGGAGGTGCGGGATTACCAAAACTGTTGTCCAGAGGGCTGAGGAAGGGTTGTTGATGTGGTTCGGACATGTAGAGAGAATGGAGCGAAACAGAGTGACTTCAAGAGTGTATCAGTCTGAAGTGGAAGGAAGGCAGGGTAGGGGTCGGCCTAGGAAAGGTTGGAGGGAGGGGGTAAAGGAGGTTTTGTGTGCGAGGGGCTTGGACTTCCAGCAGGCATGCGTGAGCGTGTTTGATAGGAGTGAATGGAGACAAATGGTTTTTAATACTTGACGTGCTGTTGGAGTGTGAGCAAAGTAACATTTATGAAGGGGTTCAGGGAAACCGGCAGGCCGGACTTGAGTCCTGGAGATGGGAAGTACAGTGCCTGCACTCTGAAGGAGGGGTGTTAATGTTGCAGTTTAAAAACTGTAGTGTAAAGTACCCTTCTGGAAAGACAGTGATGGAGTGAATGATGGTGAAAGTTTTTCTTTTTCGGGCCACCCTGCCTTGGTGGGAATCGGCAAGTGTGATAATAAATAATAAAATAAATAAATACAGTGGGCCAGTGAGCTACGATGTTAATTCATTCCAGAAGATACACTGTACATCAAACCCCAAAATATATAGTTTTACAGTAATTCATTTCAAGACCCCAGAAGTGTGAGATTAACAATACGGTTAATTATTTTATTTTTTTATTATCACACCGGCCGATTCCCACCAAGGCAGGGTGGCCCGAAAAAGAAAAACTTTCACCATCATTCACTCCATCACTGTCTTGCCAGAAGGGTGCTTTACACTACAGTTTTTAAACTGCAACATTAACACCCCTCCTTCAGAGTGCAGGCACTGTACTTCCCATCTCCAGGACTCAAGTCCGGCCTGCCGGTTTCCCTGAATCCCTTCATAAATGTTACTTTGCTCACACTCCAACAGCACGTCAAGTATTAAAAACCATTTGTCTCCATTCACTCCTATCAAACACGCTCAAGCATGCCTGCTGGAAGTCCAAGCCCCTCGCACACAAAACCTCCTTTACCCCCTCCCTCCAACCCTTCCTAGGCCGACCCCTACCCCGCCTTCCTTCCACTACAGACTGATACACTCTTGAAGTCATTCTGTTTCGCTCCATTCTCTCTACATGTCCGAACCACCTCAACAACCCTTCCTCAGCCCTCTGGACAACAGTTTTGGTAATCCCGCACCTCCTCCTAACTTCCAAACTACGAATTCTCTGCATTATATTCACACCACACATTGCCCTCAGACATGACATCTCCACTGCCTCCAGCCTTCTCCTCGCTGCAACATTCATCACCCACGCTTCACACCCATATAAGAGCGTTGGTAAAACTATACTCTCATACATTCCCCTCTTTGCCTCCAAGGACAAAGTTCTTTGTCTCCACAGACTCCTAAGTGCACCACTCACTCTTTTTCCCTCATCAATTCTATGATTCACCTCATCTTTCATAGACCCATCCGCTGACACGTCCACTCCCAAATATCTGAATACGTTCACCTCCTCCATACTCTCTCCCTCCAATCTGATATTCAATCTTTCATCACCTAATCTTTTTGTTATCCTCATAACCTTACTCTTTCCTGTATTCACCTTTAATTTTCTTCTTTTGCACACCCTACCAAATTCATCCACCAATCTCTGCAACTTCTCTTCAGAATCTCCCAAGAGCACAGTGTCATCAGCAAAGAGCAGCTGTGACAACTCCCACTTTGTGTGTGATTCTTTATCTTTTAACTCCACGCCTCTTGCCAAGACCCTCGCATTTACTTCTCTTACAACCCCATCTATAAATATATTAAACAACCACGGTGACATCACACATCCTTGTCTAAGGCCTACTTTTACTGGGAAAAAATTTCCCTCTTTCCTACATACTCTAACTTGAGCCTCACTATCCTCGTAAAAACTCTTCACTGCTTTCAGTAACCTACCTGCTACACCATACACTTGCAACATCTGCCACATTGCCCCCCTATCCACCCTGTCATACGCCTTTTCCAAATCCATAAATGCCACAAAGACCTCTTTAGCCTTATCTAAATACTGTTCACTTATATGTTTCACTGTAAACACCTGGTCCACACACCCCCTACCTTTCCTAAAGCCTCCTTGTTCATCTGCTATCCTATTCTCCGTCTTACTCTTAATTCTTTCAATTATAACTCTACCATACACTTTACCAGGTACACTCAACAGACTTATCCCCCTATAATTTTTGCACTCTCTTTTATCCCCTTTGCCTTTATACAAAGGAACTATGCATGCTCTCTGCCAATCCCTAGGTACCTTACCCTCTTCCATACATTTATTAAACAATTGCACCAACCACTCCAAAACTATATCCCCACCTGCTTTTAACATTTCTATCTTTATCCCATCAATCCCGGCTGCCTTACCCCCTTTCATTTTACCTACTGCCTCACGAACTTCCCTCACACTCACAACTGGCTCTTCCTCACTCCTACAAGATGTTATTCCTCCTTGCCCTATACACGAAATCACAGCTTCCCTATCTTCATCAACATTTAACAATTCCTCAAAATATTCCTTCCATCTTCCCAATACCTCTAACTCTCCATTTAATAACTCTCCTCTCCTATTTTTAACTGACAAATCCATTTGTTCTCTAGGCTTTCTTAACTTGTTAATCTCACTCCAAAACTTTTTCTTATTTTCAACAAAATTTGTTGATAACATCTCACCCACTCTCTCATTTGCTCTCTTTTTACATTGCTTCACCACTCTCTTAACCTCTCTCTTTTTCTCCATATACTCTTCCCTCCTTGCATCACTTCTACTTTGTAAAAACTTCTCATATGCTAACTTTTTCTCCCTTACTACTCTCTTTACATCATCATTCCACCAATCGCTCCTCTTCCCTCCTGCACCCACTTTCCTGTAACCACAAACTTCTGCTGAACACTCTAACACTACATTTTTAAACCTACCCCATACCTCTTCGACCCCATTGCCTATGCTCTCATTAGCCCATCTATCCTCCAATAGCTGTTTATATCTTACCCTAACTGCCTCCTCTTTTAGTTTATAAACCTTCACCTCTCTCTTCCCTGATGCTTCTATTCTCCTTGTATCCCATCTACCTTTTACTCTCAGTGTAGCTACAACTAGAAAGTGATCTGATATATCTGTGGCCCCTCTATAAACATGTACATCCTGAAGTCTACTCAACAGTCTTTTATCTACCAATACATAATCCAACAAACTACTGTCATTTCGCCCTACATCATATCGTGTATACTTATTTATCCTCTTTTTCTTAAAATATGTATTACCTATAACTAAACCCCTTTCTATACAAAGTTCAATCAAAGGGCTCCCATTATCATTTACACCTGGCACCCCAAACTTACCTACCACACCCTCTCTAAAAGTTTCTCCTACTTTAGCATTCAAGTCCCCTACCACAATTACTCTCTCACTTGGTTCAAAGGCTCCTATACATTCACTTAACATCTCCCAAAATCTCTCTCTCTCCTCTGCATTCCTCTCTTCTCCAGGTGCATACACGCTTATTATGACCCACTTCTCGCATCCAACCTTTACTTTAATCCACATACTTCTTGAATTTACACATTCATATTCTCTTTTCTCCTTCCATAACTGATCATTTAACATTACTGCTACCCCTTCCTTTGCTCTAACTCTCTCAGATACTCCAGATTTAATCCCATTTATTTCCCCCCACTGAAACTCTCCTACCCCCTTCAGCTTTGTTTCGCTTAGGGCCAGGACATCCAACTTCTTTTCATTCATAACATCAGCAATCATCTGTTTCTTGTCATCCGCACTACATCCACGCACATTTAAGCAACCCAGTTTTATAAAGTTTTTCTTCTTCTCTTTTTTAGTAATTGTATACAGGAGAAGGGGTTACTAGCCCATTGCTCCCGGCATTTTAGTCGCCTCATACGACACGCATGGCTTACGGAGGAAAGATTCTTTTCCACTTCCCCATGGACAATAGAAGAAATAAAAAAGAACAAGAGCTATTTAGAAAAAGGAGAAAAACCTAGATGTATGTATATATATATATGCATGTGCGTGTCTGTGAAGTGTGACCAAAGTGTTAGTAGGAGTAGCAAGATATCCCTGTTATCTTAGCGTGTTTATGAGACAGAAAAAGAAACCAGCAATCCTACCATCATGCAAAACAATTACAGGTTTTTGTTTCACAGTCATCTGGCAGGACGGTAGTACTTCCCTGGGTGGTTGCTGTCTACCAACCTACTACCTATTCTACCAACCTACTACGGTTGATGTGCCCAACAAACAACAAAGAAAAATCTGGGTAGACACCCAGATTCCTCACTGATCTCACAAGCAGCAAACTGACAGTACCACAGTCAAAGGCATCAAAATCTCCAGTCAATACTCACCTTAGACTTCCACTAGCAATCAAAATCTGTTTTATCTTTACTTAGTTTCAATTTTCTATTTGTCATCCAAGTCCAAATATTTAACAAGAGAGAACTAAAGTAGTATAGTTTTGCAGCCTCCATATTCAGAACCCAGATGCAGACTTGTATACTGTCAGCATTAAAATGATAGTCAACCCCATGGGTACCCATCAGTAAGGCTAAGCCACTAACAAACAGCAAACAATATCGGTCCAAGAACAGAGACCTGAGGAATGCCATAACGTAAAGAAGACAGCTCAGATGTAGAATCATTTGACTACTACTTGATATGACTGACCAGAAAGATACTGCCTACAATTTTTTTTTTTCAAAGCCTGAAGTGATGCGATAAGATGCTAGACATAACAATATTTATCATACAATACCTTGAAATTTTCTTCCAGTGCAGCAGAAGTTTTACCAAGCTCTTTAACCTGTGCAGTGTACTGCTGTGAAAGCTCTCTGTGTCGTATCTTCTCAACCTTCTTAGTACGATAGGCAGTGCGAAGCTGGTTGTATTTTGCCTAAGTTGATGGTTTAAAAGCAAAAAATTAATTATGCATTCTTACTAAAGAGAAACAGATACAATGATACTTAAACAGCAGTATAAAAACACTTGTAACTAGAGCAAATAGTAAGCATAGCATAAGCTAAGTGAAGGTAAAGATGTCTGCTTTATTTTGACATCTTATATTGTCACTTAACATAAACAGCATCTGTCATTATCTCAGTGCATAAAAAATTATTTCACTGTCCTCAAAATGAGTTAATCATGCCTAAATACATTGAATTCAAATAAATTCAAGAGATTCCAATATCAAGTGGCTCCATAGGAGCAAAATGAAAAATATATTTAAAACAAAAGAAAAAATTGTGAAATAAAGCTATACAACTGCACATAATTATTTGTCTTCAACATCTCTAATACTGTCTATGACAAGCCATTTACCTTAGTAAAGCATCGAGTGGTTGTTGCATATCTTACTGAACACTGGCTGGCAGACTTACTAACAGATTTATTTACTAACAAAAAATTATGAAACTGACAATATTTCAGTCCATTCCAAACCATCATTAGGATGAACCAAAATGTCATTTGAGTTTCATCTCTAATTTTGGTTTAGTTGTGAAATGCTCCAAAAACAGTATTACAACTTTTATTCTCTGGTGGGTTTTATTTGCCTTCATCCAGTGATAATGATCATGATAAAGTAAACTACAGTGATTCAGTCTACTCTATATTCTCCTTCTACACTGGCTATAACTTACCTTATTTAAATAAAATATGTATATGTTTATCCCATCCCTTTTGCTCTTACTGTATCTGTTTACCAAATAAGGTTGTTGACACATTAATTAAACTTTCTAGCTGTATAAGTGTCTTTTATATTCATGACCACTGTAGATATGTGCTAAAACATTATAAACTGATACATTACAAAGTGAAACAATCTTTTACAGAACTAGTAATGTTATCACAAATATTGCTTTTTGACCACTAGTAGTAGTAGTTTGCATTTCTAGTTAAAAAGTGGGCCAGACAGCTTTATGCTGTATAATAATTCAACTGTTTGTATGTATTGTCTAGCTTACACAAGGTGTAAGTCATAGCCTCATCTGATATTTGACACAAAATCAACCATTATACAGCTTTCCTTTGCAACAGAATTTTATTTGAAACACTTGAGGCAAACCTGCAGAGCTTCATGTGCTTCGATTGTTTCCCGAATACTGCGCTGGAGAATCAAAATACGTGCAGAGCTCTCATGATCAGCAGCTTCCAGTAAGCGTGACCGCAGTTGCTCCTGCTGCAGCTGGCCCTGAAATATGAAATCCCATATTCCTACTGACACTTATTTAACTCCTAATGATTTTTTTTTTTTTTAACAAACTGTCCATATCCCACCAAGACAGGGTGACCTAAAAAGAAAAGCGAAAGTTTCTCTTTCTAAATTTAGTAATGTATACAGGAGAAGGGGTTACTAGCCCCTTGCTCCTGGCATTTTAGTCGCCTCTTACGACATGCATGGCTTATGGAGGAAGAATTCTGTTCCACTTCCCCACTTTCTATTTTACTTTAAAATTAAAACATATTCCTTAAACTGCTTCTACACATTCTACTTAATTACTCTGCACTGCCAGCTACTCTATCTCTTCTTATCTGTAGCATCTCTGACCTTCTTCCCATATTTTCATCACAGTGCCCTGTGGCCTGGTGGCAAAAGTTCACTTCACATGGTGAAGGTCCGGGTTCGATTCCCGGCTAAGGGTTGGAAACATTGGACGTGTTCACCCATCAGTAAAATGGGCACCTGGGTGTTAGTCAACTGGTGTGGCTCACTTCCTGGGACAAAACTGATCTAATTTGCCAAAAATGCTCTGCATAACAAGTGGCTTTCTATAGAGTAGTTTGTCATTGATGTCAGCTAGGCCTGTATACTCTGTACATGTTTTTTTTTTTTTTTCAACAAGTTGGCCGTCTCCCACCGAGGCAGGGTGACCCAAAAAAAAAAAGAAAATCCCCAAAAAGAAAATACTTTCATCATTCAACACTTTCACATCACTCACACATAATCACTGTTTTAGCAGAGGTGCTCAGAACACAACAGTTTAGAAGCATATACGTATAAAGATACACAACATATCCCTCCAAACTGCTCATATCCCGAACCCCTCCTTTAGAGTGCAGGCATTGTACTTCCCATTTCCAGGACTCAAGTCCGGCTATATAAAAATAACCGGTTTCCCTGAATCCCTTCACCAAATATTACCCTGCTCACACTCCAACAGATCGTCAGGTCCCAAATACCATTCATCTCCATTCACTCCTATCGAACATGCTCATGCATGCCTGCTGGAAGTCCAAGCCCCTCGCCCACAAAACCTCCCTTACCCCTTCCTTCCAACCTTTTTGAGGACGACCCCTACCCCACCTTCCTTCTCCTACAGATTTAAATGCTCTCCATGTCATTCTACTTTGATCCATTCTCTCTAAATGACCAAACCACCTCAACAACCCCTCTTCAGCCCTCTGACTAATACTTTTATTAACTCCACACCTTCTCCTAATTTCCACACTCCGAATTTTCTGCATATTTACACCACACATTGCCCTTAGACAGGACATCTCCACTGCCTCCAACCGCTTCCTCGCTGCTGCATTCACAACCCAAGCTTCACACCCATATAAGAGTGTTGGTACTACTATACTTTCATACATTCCCTTCTTTGCCTCCATAGATAACATTTTTTGACTCCACATATACCTCAATGCACCACTCGCCTTTTTTCCCTCATCAGTTCTATGATTAACCTCATCCTTCATAAATCCATCCGCCGACACGTCAACTCCCAAGTATCTGAAAACATTCACTTCTTCCATACTCCTCCCCAATTTGATATCCAATTTTTCTTTATCTAAATCATTTGATACCCTCATCACCTTACTCTTTTCTATGTTCACTTTCATGTACTTGTAGTAAATAAAGACATTATTATTATAAGGAATATGTATTCATTTTAAGTTTGAAATGTTCTCTTCTGAATTCACAAGTATGTACTTCTAAAAGATACGAGACTGCAAAACTTCAGTAAGTATGACATACCTTTCAGTATGTGTATAAACCCTGCAAATAACCCCCCCCGGCTGTATGTGCAACTAATCTCTGTATGCAGAACAAATGTGGATTCCTTACCTAGCTAAACAAAAAAGTATAAAATTCATACAAAACAGTTTAACTGATCAAATAATCTGTTTTTCTTATTCAACAGGTTACAACGAACAAAACCCATGAAACAAACCTTGAGACGAGTAACTGTTTCCAGCCAGTATCGTTCTCCTCTCACATGGACCGGTTCACTCTTAGCAGCCACACCAGAAACAGGCGCTGAGCAAATCTGTTCCCTCATCTTTTCCAACTGGGTTTCTGCTCTCTAATATGCATGATTTTTTACACAATTATTCAAAAATTTTATTTTTACCCTACCAAATTTTACTAATACAGTGGTACCCCAAGTTTTGTACAGCTCCCAACTCGAACAATTATTTAAGTGTATTATTGTAAGTGCTTTTGTAAGTGTATTTTTGGGGGTCTGAAATGGACTAATCTAATTTACATTATTCCTCATGGGAACAAATTCGTTCAGTAACAGCACTCGAACAGCCTTCTGGAACGAATTATGTACGAAACTCGTGGTACCACTGTATAGCACAGTCTAGCAGATAAATATTACTAATAAAAGATCCTTTCAAATGATGCACACCCAAGACTGTACAGAAAAATAGGCAAGGTTCAATTGCATTAATCTAGAAGGATATCACCAATCTCCTGTACTAGCATATCTCATGGAAACCAAACATGCCACTTCTGTTTAGTTTGGTAAAGAGCAACTATCTAGAAGAGTACTACCCTCCTGTCACATGAGTAGAAATGGAAGCTCCTAAAATCTTTTGTGCTCTGGCAAGATAGCCAGTTTTCATTTTTACCTTTGTGCCACATGAACTTTTAGATATCAGGTAAATCTTATTGCATCCTACTTTCAGTCACTATACAATTATCTTAATCTTCCACTCTGCTTTTTAACACTTTTTCAAGTGGTAAGATTTATCTGACAATTGTGTGTGGTAAAAGTGGGTTCGAATCTTTTCCTCAGAGCCATGCAAGTCTTAATAAAACTGCCTCAAACAAAGTGACAGTTAGCACTTTTTTTAAACATGTCATAACTATTGTAGAAGCAAAAATTAAATTTTGAAGTTTTATAGTGTGAATGGATGTAGTAGTGATGTTCGGAAAGTGATAAGTGTTTATGTTATGAATGAAAGGAAGCTGAATACCCTAGCACTAGTCAAAAAGAGATCAGAGTTTGACTAGAAAGGAAATAAATAAGGTTCATCAAAGGGTAAGAGCTACAGTAGACATAAAAGTATAGTTTAATGAGAAGGATAGAAGAGCATAAGTGCTTAAATTCAAATCTCTTGCAGTATAAAATAAAAGTGAGGTGTGAGGAGATGTAACAAGCTGTGTTTATGAAACTAGAGGGAAATGAAATACAGAGGAGACATATGGTAGAGCCCCTGTATCGACTGATTTGGTATCCGCAGTTTCAGTTATCCATGGTTTACTGTGGCCCAAAAATACCTCTTAATTTTGCATAATAATGGCCCAAAGCACAAAAGTATAAAAGGTGACAGGTCTTCAATGTCTAATGAAACAGTGATGTGTTTCCCATCAGTAAAAAAAAATGACAATTCTCCACTTACTGTGCAGAATTTATAATTAAACTTCATAATAGATATGTATAAGACTCATACAATGGGTTTGCTACTATCCACAGCAGGTCCTCGTAATGTATCCATCACGGATATGGGGGGGTCCTACTGTATATTGTGGCAAGTGTTAAATTGAAGTTTAAGGATTTTAAACATAGTGAGACACTATTTGCTTCATAAAAATTGAGGCACACTGTTATGGAAAGCATAGTAGGAAGAATTAGTGTCAGATGTGAATGAAAATAGATGACCTTTAATTAAGCAATTAAATGTATTTAGCTTATTAATGTACGTATAACCATATATAAGTACACTCACACCCAGCCTTCACACTGTCAAGGATTAAACTTGAGCTATAATACCAAACTTTCTTTCAACTTAATATCTGCATATAGAATTTTGATCCCTTACTTTTCTCACAACATGCTTTCTGATAAATTGAAAATGATGTACAGTAATTACGAATATGATTAGCATTAAAAAGCTCACTCCAATATTCAATACCTTTCTTTCATCTTTTTCATTCTGAAGTTGTTCCTGTCCTTTCCTGAGTTCATTCTGCAGAATTTCTAGTTTTCTATCAGCTTCCATCAGCCTCTCCCACTGACTGACATTACCGTCTTGAATGGCCCTGAAATCGGTAGACTTTTTTTCAAGTTCATTTTGAGTATTTTTTAATTCAACTGACTTCTTGTCATTCTCATTTTCAAGGGCAGTTACCTGACTTTTCAATGCGTCAATCTGTGGAGTTTATACATAGTTTTAAATAATGTCAAAAAAAAAAAAAAAACATATATAGCCATAACCAACTACTATATACAGTATATGCAAATACAAGTACAGTGATACCTCACATATCTGGTCTGCCATTATCCGAACCTCACCAATATCCAAACAGGCCCTGGGAAAGGGCAAAATTCTAAAATTACCGAAACATCCAAACAGCTGTTCGGATACAGCAGAAGGCTGAATCAAAACTTGGCACACACTTTAGCGTATCGGTTGGCCACTAGGAGCCGTGCTCTTCGCCACCCATTGTTCTCAGTCCCACTATTGTCTCCTAACTGAACAGGTGTGCATAATGGTGGTGCAGTCCAGAAGCGAGTTTGTGGCCTTTGTGGGGGTTCCACTCCTCCTTTTAGCATTATTACTGTTGTGTCTTGTCCTAGCTATCTTGTGTATGGCACCAAAGAGGGCCAAGAATGTGCTTACTCCAGAAAAAAAAAAAGAGGGAAATACTGTCGCACGTGGATGCAGGTTTGTCCAACACACGACTTACGGCTGAGTATAATTTGGCAAAGTCGACCCTCTGTGATATCAAGAAGGCTCATGATAAGATTATGGCCTACACAAGTGAGTTTTCTGATGCCTCAAAAACTGGAAAAAGTGTTGAAAGAAAAGCGACGGTGAAGCCACAGAGCTTGGAACTCGATCAGTGAGTGATGAAGTGGTACTTACAACAACTTGGTAGTGGTATGATGGTTTGTGGTGCCAAACTTAAAATGGCTGCAGAAAAATTCAGCAAGCAGATTGGTCTATCAGACATCAAGGTATCTGAGGGCTGGCTCTTCCATTTTAAGTTGCGCCATGGACTGAGCAGAAAAAAGGTGTATGTGCAATCTCTGATGGATGCAGAGATTGCAGAATCGGTGTTGCACCCGGAACATTCCAAAAGTGACAACGATGATGATCCAGTGCCTCCAAGACCAAAAATTTCAGCAGCAAGGGCAGGTGTCGAAACACTTTTGAAGTACATGTATTTGGAGCATCCTCTGTCCACAGCCCATTTGAAAAGTTAGGATCCTGTGGTTTGTGAAATCCAGGAGGCTGTTATTTGAGCCCAGTGTGTCTGGTCCCACCGCCAGACGACGTTGGACTCATTTTTTAAACCTACATTGCCTTCGCTAATGGAGATATGATGGTACAGCTGCGCATTTTTTCCCCCATCATGTATCTGGAATTTCCGTGTTTCCGAACCAGTTTCGGTCGATATAGTTCAGATATGAGAGGTATCGCTGTACCGTGAACATTGCTGAAGAAGTCCTGAGTACAGACTCTTCAGAATCAGAATCAGAAGGGACTCACAGGTAAAGACCCACTAGAGGCGAGGGGAAAGTGGGGATAGGTGAAGAATAGGTGGGGAGAGGAAAAGAATAAAGAAGTCGGGGCGAAACCCAACCGCAAGGCATTGCAAAGCATTAAATAGGGCATTAAAATAGTCATGTACAGCTGCATGTGTTGCTGCTCTCTGTACACTTCTTGACAGTGATGCAACAGCAGATCAGCACAGCACAATAGTCTGGCTCAGAATGCTCCGCATGAATCCAGATTCTTCTTATTTCAAGTTTGTGCCTCTATGCGGGTTTCATCCTAAAATATATACTGTACTGGTATACAATGAACCCTCATTTTTCGTAAGCATTGGAAGTTGTAACTTTCGAAAATCGTAACTTTTTTCGTCAAAATACTGACTCGCAAATAGCCATTTGTCCCAGACGGGTACACACGGCCCCGAGCAGCCCCACATTCCACTCACAGCCAGTGTGCCATTGTTTATCAGCATGTGAGGGCGATCCCATGCGTTCATACGATACATTTCATAATATTCCATTCATTTTAGTGCTTGCAACTGATAAATAAGCCACCATGGCCCCAATGAAAGCTCCTAGTGCCAGGCCTTTGGTAAAGATGGTGATAAACACGATAGGATTCAAGAAAGAACTCGTAGCAAAGTACAAAAGTGGAGGAGGAAGAGAGAGGGGAGAATGTACCTTCTTCAGTGATTCTAAGATATGTACGATACTAAAGCAGCAGGAGTCGATAAAGGCTATAGCGCCAGCCAGCCATTAAGTGTAACATCAACAGTGTAGCAAGCAAAGTAAGCGATTAATCAATAGAAAAAGAACAGCACGAACCTAACTCCTCCAATGTTGTTGGAGTTATATAGGGCTACTGAGAACACCACTGCCTCTGCTGGCCTTCACCACCACTATGTATGGCTTATGCTCTCAGTGGCATTTATACACCCAACAATAAAATACACCACCACTTGTGACATACATAATGACATTTTTTATTCATTCTAGAGTATATGTCATGTTTCTATGTTATTAATATTGTTCATTATGTCATATTAGATGAATTGTGATACATAAATAAGCTGTAGATTTGATATTAATGTCATATGGAAGGACTATCTTGTCCTGCCTCCAAACACACTACCCTGCCCCCGCCACAATTCCTAACATACGTAATGACATATTTTATTCATACACCAACAAGAGTCTTCAATAAAGGTAAGTGTGATGTTATTATTGTTTTATTCTTTATGTCTCATTGTTTTCTGTGTATGTAAATCCATATTTCATGTAAAAAATATTTTTTTGTTAATATTTTGGTCTGAAACAGATTAATTGGATTTACATTATTTCTTATGAGGTAAATGGTTTCACAAATCGTCAATTTCGCCATTAGTCACACTCTCTGGAACGGATTAATTATGAAAATGAGGGTCCACTGTATATGTATACAGTAGGGCCCCGCTCTACACTGTTTTGCTTTACGACATTCCGCTAATATGGACATTTCAAATTATGACAAAAACTCGCTATACGGCTCCCCCCACCTGTCTTTCTAATACAGTCACCGCGCCCCACCCGGTTTGTTTATATTCTCCGTGAGCTCCGTGAGCACCGTGTCTCTCCATTATGTCTGGAAACTTTCCAAAATTTCAAGTGTTTTTAAAAGTTATTTCATATTTTATATACTACACTCTGATAATTATACTTATGTATACCTATACCTAAATAAACTTTACACACTGTGCTGCCATGCAAGTACACATTAAAATCAGTTGAAAAAACAAAAACAAAATAATAATACTCAATTATAATCACATTTAATATACACATTTAATAATCATAATATTGATAAATTAGACACATGTGCAACTCCTGGGTATCTTTATCGAGGATTTGTGATCTCCTTTTTGTCAGCATATCTACCCCTTTTGCAATAACAGCACACTTTATTTCCTTTCCTTTCGCCACGATCGAAGTTATGGTTGAATGGGGTTTGCCATACATCCTGGCAAGCTCTGTAACACGCACTCCACTCTCATATTTTTCAATGATTTCCTTCTTGAATTCGATCGTGTTCCTCACTTTCTTTACCAAAGGGCTTGCACTAGCTTTCCTTGGGCCCATGGCCCATGATGACTTATTTAGCAGCTGCAATCACAAAAAACAATGGATTATTACGTATGAACCCGCGGGGTGATGGTCACGTGTTGGTAAACAATGGCACACTGAGCGTGAATGGCGTGGGAGACTGGTTTGTGTGCGTGGGGACGGGCGGACAGGTACCAGACAGTTGCCGAATCACGAGTCTAATCACGAAACTCGAGGCCAAATTTTGCCGAAAGTCAGATTTCACGAAAGTCGATGCTGCTGAAACTCGAGGGTCCACTGTAATACAAAAAAACACCAAACAATGTGAAGAAACACGAAACAGTTTAAAGGAAATTCTGGCAGGTCGTATTTGGTCGAGTGCTGAGTTTTGCTCGAGTAGGGAGCTGGTCGTATACCGAGGTTCCACTGTATGAGATGTAGTAGCCAGGCAACTTGTTGGAGTGACGGCAAGAATAACATTTTCTTTAGTCCAACATCAGAGAAAATGTGTACACTATAATATTATTGGGGGTAACTGTAGAAAGTTATTCCTTTAATATGCCTTCACTCATAGTGTCATTTCTTCTAAAAATGGTGTTACATAAGAATGAGAGTGTTGCTCTTTATTCTACTGTATCAACATGGAGACAAACTTGTACACAAACCAGACATGTTCACCTGGCTTGTTTACATAACTCTGCATCTGTCCTCTCTCATGTACTCATTCTCTCTCTCTCTTTCTCGTTTATTCGTTTTATCTTGTTTACTCACCTCTGGCCCTACAATAACACTACAAATATTTTAAGGTAAGTAATGAGTACACTATATTTGCATTTTACTTTTTTATTGTTTTTAACACCTAGTTATATTGTTAACTTAATATATGTTAGTGTAAACTTGTTATTAGTATTTATATGCATTTGTAAGTGGAAAAAAGGGTGTTTCACTTTATGGCAATTTCCGCTTTATGGTGGTAGCCTGGAACCTACCCTGCCGTATAAGTCGTGCCCTACTGTATATGAATGCATTTTTTTTTTTATCTTAACAGCCATCTCCTGCCAAAGCAGGGTGACCCCAGAGAAGGTAACCCATACACCATCATTCATTTAACTGCTTTCTTGCCATAATACCTTTGAAGAGTTTTGAGAGTTTCTCTACTTTCTGAGCCCAGCCATGGGCCAGGCTCTTCTGGCGCTTGCCTGGTCAGCCAGGCTGTTGCTGCTTCAGGCCCGCCACCCCACATACCTATCACAGCCTGGTTGATCAGGCACCTGGTGAAGATACCTGTCCAGTTTCCTCTTGAAGGCTTCTACACTTGTTCCAGCCGTGTTTCTGATATCTACTGGTAAAATGTTGAACAGTCTGTTTGCTAACATCACAACTCAGATTTTCCTCCAACTGCAACACCCTCACCCCATTCCCCTTCTGGTAGTGACACCAGTGGGAAAAGGGGCTTGGGGAGGCTTCAGTTCCCCCCAAATTTCCCTGAGCACCCCAATAAAAATAGTAATAATAATAATAATAACACTGCTTCAAATCAAGTCTCTTAGCCCCCAATACAGAAATTCTGGCACTGCTCCTGTGCCCTTCCCACCTCCAGGGCTCAAGTTCAGCTAACAATTTTTTCCCATGAATTCTTTCATAAATATTACCTTACTCGCACTCTAACAGCACATCCATTAAAAATCACTTGTCTCCATTCACTCCTATCTAACATGCTCACATAAGCCTGCTGGATGCTCAAGTCCCTAAAACTCAAAACCTCCTTTAGCCCCTCATTCCAACCATTCCTATGATGACCCTTACCTCGCCTACCATCTATCCCAGATTTATATAACCTCTTCATCATCCTATCTCTCTTCTTCCTCTCTAAATATCCAAAGCTCAACAACCCCTCTTCAGCCTTCTGAATTATACTCATGGTGACCCCACATCTTTTAATTTCTATGCTCCAATTATTTTTTTATGGTGTATTCACACTACATATCACTCTCAAACATGACATCTCCACTGCCTCCAGCCTCAGACCCATATAAAAGTGTTGGTACCATTATATCTTGATACATTCTTCCCCCCTCCCCAGAGGCGTCATAAGGGGGGTGGGGGGAGGCACCCCGGGTGACACCATTTAGGGGGTGACACCAAAGAGCCTCTAAAGAAGGTAACACTAATGACCAAAACCATGCTGCAGCAACCCAAGAGAAAAATTCTTCATTTCTATATAGCCTATTATAGGATTACATAGTACAAATAGGCCTATATAGGGAAAATCATTGATTTTGATGATGTGATAGATGATTTTGCAGGATTGAAGGCAAGGAAATGAAATATCAGATTCTTTGAGATGTTACCTGTACTCAAGGTTAAATCGGAACTAGTGTTTTTCTTTATTTTTCAAGTTTTTTTTTTTTCACTGTTGATGATGAATAAATGTAGGATCTGTTGCCTATACTCAAAGTGGTATTTGAGTTTATATTTCCTCAATATTACTACGATTATTTATTTTATCATTAATAAAGTTCGGTTTATGGCCTTTAAACGTTGTCATTGCTAAACATTAGTCACTGGTCATGCAGCAGTGATGTAACTGGAGTTTACTACCCCTATCCCCCCATCCTTGGATTTCATGGGGGTGACACCAAAGATGCCGCCCTGGGTGACCAATGATTCCGCCCCGGGTGACACCAACTTTAACGACACTTCTGCCCCCTCCCCCTTTTCCTGGTTTTTTGCCTCCATAGATAAACTTAGTTTTTTCCACAGATGCTTTAATGCACCATGCACCTTCACTCTCCCCCCTCGCTTATATATTTTATAATTCATCTCAACTTTCATAAACCCATTTCAATTTTCAGATACCTAAATACATACTACTTATTCACTTCCTCCATACTCCCCCCCCCCTCCTCTCTAATTTGATATTCTATCACTACCTAGATTTTTTATTTCCCTCATCACCTTGCTCTTTTGTATGTTCACTCTTAATCTTCTTTATATTTTTTTCAACATGTCGGCTGTTTCCCACCAAGGGAAGGTGACCCAAAATAGAAAGAAACACATTCACACAATCATTATCTTTGCAGAGGTGCTCAGATACAACAGCTTAGATGTCACTCCAAACAGCCAATATCCCAAACCCCTTCTTTAAAGTGCAGGCATTGCACTTCCCACCTCCAGGAATCAATCTGGCTAACATCACAACTTTTACATATCCTACCAAGTTCATGTGCCAACCTTTACAACTTTTCTTCAGAATTCCCCAGAAGAACAGAGTCATCAGCAAAGAGCAATTGTGATAATGCCAACTTTGTATCAGATCCAATACTTTCAGTCCCACACCTCTTCTCAACACCCTAACATTCACCTCTTTCGCAACCCTATCTATAAATGTGTTAAACATCCCTGTCTAAGTACTACAAAACATTCCTTCTCCCCTCACTCCTACATACCCTAACCTGAGCCTTGTTATCCATATAAAAACTTCTTAAATGCTTTTAGTAACCTACCTCCTGTTCCATACATTAGCAGCATCTTCCGCATGGCTGCTATATCCACCCTATTGTTATTACATTAATGTACAGTAAATCACTATACCTATGGAGATCATTCAGTATTACAACTGTGCTATATAAATAAGCAGCTGAAAATTTGGACAGAAAGATGATGCAAAGTTGAAATTCAAACATAACTGAAGAACCAAAAATAGTCACTTTATATTTACCTGCTTTATAAGCAAAGTCTTTCACTAAACAAATAAATCAGTGGTGTATTGAATGATGTTACTCTGCATGATAAATCACAATGACTAGTTTACCAATTGGTTCTATTCTAGTTTATTAGTTATGCAGTACTGTATAGGAGAAATGGAAGATTTAATTTACAAAGACCAACTCAAAATGGATTGATCATACTCAGAAATATACACTAAAGAACTAGCACATTCGTGATGATCACTCTAACCTCTCTTCTTGCTGTATTAAGGTTGATGCTGTAAGTACACTCCAGAGAGACTTTTTCAGCAGAGGCCTTGTCCCTTTCCATGGTACGCTGGTGAACTTCCTGCCATGCCTGCTCTACTTCACTCTGTTCAAGAGTAAAATAAGCTTGAGATACCTAGCATTCTATTAATTTAAAAGTGAATGAATAAGTGTGTACATATGTACAGAAGATCATTACTTACATCTGGACACTTTTGCAGTTATATTTTCAGTCTCAATGGTAATTATTGTTACAGTAATGTTATATCAACCATATAATACATACAATGATGTTGAAAATATATGAAAACTCTTAAAATTGTATAAATCATCAGATTATATATCATGAAGGAAAAGTGGAAGTGCAGAAAAAGAAACAGCTATCCAATACTATATAATGAAGGTAGAGTATTATGCTTATTATTATTATTATTATTATTGGTTCTAATAATATATGAACTCTAACTGATCAGAGTATGGCTTTGTGATGTTTACCTATCACTGATACTCTAACACACAAAACATCCTGTAGTTCATTCACATTCCTGAAAAGAAAAAAAGGGGACGACTACCAATAACAAAAAAGAATGTATGAATCAGTATGTTTAAATAGCTAGTGAAAAATACTGAAACTTGTTTGCTTATTGGCAGTATTCATTAAAGAACTTTTTTTTTTTTTTTTTTTTTAGAAAGCATTTTCCCTATTTTCTGGCATATAAGAAGTTCTTCCCCCTCAAAAAAAAAGAAAAAAAAAAAAAAGTCTCAGAAAAATCACATTGTACCTTATATGCTCAAGGTTAGAAACAAGGGTTGGCTTTGAGTTATTGGCAAGTGGTGGTTTCAGTGCTGTGGTACTGTTACACTAAACTATAAACACCTTTCTCTTTTACAACACTGTTTCCAAGATTATTTTAGAGTAAGTAATAACTATTATAACTTACATAATGCAATAAATCATGGAAAAGCGACAAAAAATGCACTATAACTTACATATTACTAGTACATAATCAGCAAACCAGCACCAGTACTTGTAAGAAACTGTAAAGTAGTCATCTGTAAACATCAGGTAGCCATATTTGTTTTGGTGGTTGATGGTGGCGGAGCAGATAAGGTTACGCAAGGTTCCACCTCTTTTAGCAATGCTGTTAAGCAGCCAGCCACTGGTTCACTATCATTTTGAAGCAAGTACAGAGGGCCCCGTTTGTACAGCTCTTATGTCCCAGACACAGTACGGTAAGCAATAATTGCCGAGAAGTGGAAAAGAGCATTTTTTTTTCTTTATTGAATGTATCTAAAATGCCTGATAATAGGTTTACACTATCATATAATAAATGCTCAATACAGCTAGGCATAAAAAAAAAGATAAAAAAGTAAAATAAATACACATTATATACAATACTTACCTTAAAATATGGTGCTGGTCACCCTACGCAAGTGTTTTATGAAGACGGTGAAAAAATGGTAAAAGCTCTGAACTTAATGAACGATGTCTCAACTGAAAGCCAATGAAAAATGTGGAAGACCAAAAAGAGTGCTGTATATGCAGGGCCCTACTGTATATGCAGGGCCTTGTTGCATATGCAGGGCCCTACTGTATATGCTGGGCCCTGCTGTATATGCTGGGCCCTGCTGTATATGCTGGGCCCTGCTGTATATGCTGGGCCCTGCTGTATATGCTGGGCCCTGCTGTATGTGCTGGGCCCTGCTGTATATGCTGGGCCCTGCTGTATATGCTGGGTCCTGCTGTATATGCTGGACCCTGCTGTATATGCAGGGCCCTGCTGTATATGCTGGGCCCTGCTGTATATGCTGGGCCCTGCTGTATATGCTGGGCCCTGCTGTATATGCTGGGCCCTGCTGTATGTGCTGGGCCCTGCTGTATATGCTGGGCCCTGCTGTATATGCTGGGTCCTGCTGTATATGCTGGACCCTGCTGTATATGCAGGGCCCTGCTGTATATGCTGGGCCCTGCTGTATATGCTGGGCCCTGCTGTATATGCTGGGCCCTGCTGTATATGCTGGGCCCTGCTGTATATGCTGGGCCCTGCTGTATATGCTGGGCGCTGCTGTATATGCTGGGCCCTGCTGTATGCTGGGCCCTGCTGTATATGCAGGGCCCTGCTGTATATGCAGGACCCTGCTGTATATGCAGGGCCCTGCTGTATATGCAGGGCCCTGCTGTATATGCAGGGCCCTGCTGTATATGCAGGGCCCTGCTGTACTGCCAATGAAAAATGTGGAACACCAAAAAGAGTGCTGTATATGCAGGGCCCTACTGTATATGCAGGGCCTTGTTGCATATGCAGGGCCCTACTGTATATGGTGGGCCCTGCTGTATATGCTGGGCCCTGCTGTATATGCAGGGCCCTGCTGTATATGCAGGGCCCTGCTGTATATGCAGGGCCCTGCTGTATATGCAGGGCCCTGCTGTATATGCAGGGCCCTGCTGTATATGCAGGGCCCTGCTGTATATGCAGGGCCCTGCTGTATATGCAGGGCCCTCCTGTACTGCCAATGAAAAATGTGGAACACCAAAAAGAGTATTGTATATGCAGGGCCCTACTGTATATGCAGGGCCTTGTTGCATATGCAGGGCCCTACTGTATATGGTGGGCCCTGCTGTATATGCTGGGCCCTGCTGTATATGCTGGGCCCTGCTGTATATGCTGGGCCCTGCTGTATATGCAGGGCCCTGCTGTATATGCAGGGTGCTGCTGTATATGCAGGGCCCTGCTGTATATGAAGGGCCCTCCTGTACTGCATTTTTTTCTATTTTCCTTTGCTAAAATTGGGGTGTGCCTTATATGCTAAAAAATATGGTAATAAAAAAATATGTTGGAATTATATTTTGCACTGTACTCATTATAATTATAAACGATAATACAATCATATGTTTATAACTTACATGTTTACTATACTGAGCAGGAATTACCTATGAAAGAATGAATGCTTTACATCTCTTAGGAATAAACCATTATACTGTATTAACCCAGGGTCAAAACATACTCGCAATAAAGAACATAAAATTCTAAAATTTTAAATGCTTGACAAAATATTAACAACACAATGTACTGCACACAAAAACTTATGCAAGTGATATTGTACCTGCAAGCTGCGTGTTCGTTCCCTTAGTCGCTGGGTGACTCGGGTACTGCCAACTGAATCGGTTAAACTCAAAGAGCTATCTTCTTTTCCATCTTCCAAAGACCTTGGAAAAATATGGGGATTGGGAACAAAACTAGATACGAGGTATAAATAAATGCACAGCTTATCAACACACTTAATAAAATTAAGAAAAATGAAAGTGAAGAAAAGACACTGAAGAACAAGCTTTTATTGAGACAATGTTTTGCTCTGTTAAAGTCTTATAAAGCTAGATAAAGGTTAAACATTCTCCCTATAAAAGTTTATCCTACTACTTGTGTCTTTTCTTCAATACTGTCAGCAACACACCTTTAATATTCAAGACAAGGTGATGTATTATTAGTAGTACATTCATAAGGGAATGCTTAACCCACAGGCATCATACAGAACTTGAGGGAATGGAAGGCATTCAAATTTGATCCAAGGAAGGGGAGAACTGGTCCATTTCCTTGGACTAAGAGCCCCTAACTGACATCACAGAACCTCTCATGTGGGGACAAAATGACATAATACAGTACATACAAATAGTGTATACCATTCGTAAATAAATAAAAAATACAGTGGAACCTCGGTTTTCGTGATTAATCTGTTCTAAAAAGTCTGATGAAAACTTAAGCAATATTTCCCATAAGAAATAATGTAAATCCAATTAATTCGTTCCAGCCACCCAAAAATATTAACAAAAAATACATTTTATAGAGAATAACTACAGTTTTACATACATAAAACAAAGATCAATAAATATAAATGACTAATGAAATGGATAAATGAACATTTAACATCACTTTTACCTTAATCAAGACTCTTGTTGGCATATGGAAGACAGCGAGGAGGGGAGAGGGAGGAGGAGAGGGTATTGTTTGGAAGGGGAATTCCCTTCCATAAGGACTTCAGGTATCAAGGCCCTATCTGGGGTTACTTCCCATCTTTGTCTTTTACTGGCACTAAGACCAGCTTAAGAGTCACTGTAATCACCTCCAAAACACTATCTCCCACTGTTTTTCGTTGATCCACACCAACAACAACTTCTCAACATCTTCGATTGTTCGCGATCTTTGTTTCGTTAGCACATTCACCCCTTTCACAACATTGGCTTTCTTTATTTCTTTTTTCTTCGCCAGCATGGAACTGATGGTTGATGTGGACTTCCCGTACATCCTGGCAAACTCAGCCACGCGTTCGCCACTTTTGTACTTTGCTACGAGGTCTTTCTTGAATTCTATCGTGTTTCTTGCCTTCTTTATCAAAGGGCTGGCACTCGGAACTTTCTTTGGCCCCATAGTGGCTTATTTAGCAGTCGCACTCGATAAACAAGCACAAAAAACAATGGATTATTACAAAATGTTTCGGATGAACATGCGGGGTGATGCTCACTCAACAAGAAACAAAAGCAGACTGAGCCACGAACGCATGGGATGCTTTGTGTGGCCGAGTAACGTGGACACATTTGGTATGGACCATTTTCAACTCTACGAAACCCGAGCGGATGTACGAAAACTGGGACAAAATTTTGACAAAAAGAGTTGTCGAAAACTGAAACCTACGAAAACTGGGGCATATAAAAACCAAGGTTCCACTGTAAGTGAAAATTAGCATCTTGAGCTTGTCTAATATTATAGTCTAAGAAAGTAATGTGGTATTAATAATTTACAGTAAGCCAGAAAGAGATGGGTGAAATGGACAGAATTTCAAGCAACTGAAGAAGAGTGGCCCAGAGAAGGAAAACATGTTCATCATCACTCATTCCCTAGCTGTCTTTCCAGACAGCATGAGCATTACAACTCTCATGATTCTCTGAACTGCAATACTGTATCCCACCCATCCTTCAGGGAGCAGGCACTGTACTTCCCACCTCTAGAGCTCAAGTTCTAAAGGTGAAAATGAGAAATGGTGAATGGGAAATGACCAATTTATGAGGTGAATGATTTGTTTCTTGTTGCACATGTCCTACAACAACAACAACAACAAAAACTAAATGTCACATAATGCTGTGCACATGTCCTACAACAACAACAACAACAACAACAACAACAGCAAAAGCTAAATGTCACATAATGCTGTCATGATTCTCATTTTATAATCTTTACTAAAAACCAACCTGACTCTCTTTTGTAAACTTTCCTTTTCTGTTGTTAAATTTACAAGCTGCTTCTTTGCCGAGTGCATCTGTTCACTCAAGCTGCGTGACATTCCAACTACTTCCTCCAGTCTCGCTGCCAAGCAATCATTCTCACTCACTAAGGTGATAATGCGTTCCTGAAGAATTTGTTTCTCATTCTCTGTAAACAAAATCACCGTAATAGAACAAAAAAAAAAAAAGTTTTAATATGTACTATACTGACATTGTACTGCCATCAATTATGCAAATAGAGTAGGACCTGCCTAGTATGGGCCAACAGGCCTGCTGCAGTGTTCCTCCTTTCTTATGTTCAGTACGCTGTGGTCAGAGGTCACGTGTGATCACTGTCTTAAGCTGTCTGGGAATTAGCGTGGGGTGTTACTGAGCATCATGGAATCTCAGGTTAAAGTGTTGAAGAAGGAAGGTCTACTTCTTCAGGAGGAAAATAGGAGGCTGAAGCTTTGCCTAGATGGGTTTGGGAGTGAGTGTGAGATGGTTGGAGCTGGTGAGGAAAAGGATACCAGCAATGAGTTAAAGAGTTGCAGCTGCTTTAAGTGGCAAGTGGTTCACAATTCAGGAAGAAGGAAGATGTAAAGGTAGGAAATCGATTCTCTGTTTTCCAGGACAACTGTACTCCAGTGGTTAGTGAGGCTAAAGGTACCACTGACTCCCCTGCTAATCAAGGTAAGAATATTCTAATTGTAGGAGATTCTCAGGTAAGATATATGGACTGTGTTTTTGTAACAGATAGGAAGGTCAGACAGAGGGTGTGCCTCCCAGGAGCTGGTGTTGGTGACATAGTCAGCAAGTTGGATAATATGTCAGGTAATGGGAACAAGCCCATTATCTTAGTGCTGGTGGAAATGACATCAGGAAGGGCAGGAGACAGGAGATGCGGGATAAGTACAGGTCAGCCATAGAAGTTGTCAGGTCTAAGGGATTCCCAGTCATATGTAGCATCTTGCTTAGAAGGGGAGTGGGCAATGAATAGATGTCTAGGGCAATTGGTATAAATTGCTGGCTAGACAGGTACTGCAAGGAACTTGCAGTCCCATTCACTGATTTTTTTTTTTCAATAAGTCAGCCGTTTCCCAATGAGGCAGGGTGACCCAAAAAGAAAGAAAATCCCCAAAAAGAAAATACTTTCATTATCATTCAAAACCTTGACCTCACTCACACATAATCAGCATCTTTGCAGAGATTTCCTGATACAACAGTTTAGAAGCATATATAACATACCCCTCCAAACTGCCAATATCCCAAACCCCTCCTTTAAAGTGCAGGCATTGTACTTCCCATTTCCAGTACTCAAGTCCGGCCATATAAAAATAACTGGTTTCCCTGAATCCATTCACTAAATATTACCCTGCTCACACTCCAACAGCTCGTCAGGTCCCAAAAACCATTCGTCTCCATTCACTCCTATCTAACACACACATGCTTGCTGGAAGTCCAAGCCCCTCACCCACAAAACCTCCTTTACCCCCTCCCACCAACCTTTTCTAGGACGACCCCTACCCCGCCTTCCTTCCCCTACAGATTTATATGCTCTCCAAGACATTCTACTTTGATCCATTCTCTCTAAATGACCAAACCACCTCAACAATCCCTCTTCAGCCCTCCACGCTAATTTCCACACTCCGTATTCTCTGCATAATATTTACACCCCACAGTGCCTTTAGACAGGACATCTACACTGCTTCCAGCCGCCTCCTCGCTGCAGCATTTGCAACCCAAGTTTCACACCCATATAAGGTGCTGGTACCCCTATACTTTTGTACATTCCCTTCCTTGCCTCCATGGATAATGTTTTTTGTCTCCAGATACCTCAATGCATCACTCACCTTTTTTTTCCTTCATCAATTCTATGGTTAACCTCATCCTTCATAAACCCATCTGCTGACAAGTCAACTCCCAAATATCTGAAAACATTCACTTCTTCAATACTCCTTGACTCCAATGTGATATCCTATTTTTCAGCTAAATCATTTGATACCCTCATCACCTTACTTTTATCTATGTTCACTTTCAACTTTCTACCTCCCAAACTTGTCCCCTAGCTTTTGCAACTTTTCTTTAGAATCTCCCATAAGCACAGTATCATCAGCAAAAAGTAACTGTGTCAATTCCCATTTTGTATTTGATTCCCCATAATTTAATCCCACCCCTCTCCAAAACACCCTAGCATTTACTTCTTTTACAACCCCATCTATAAATATATTAACCCTTTGACTGTCGCAAGCCCCTTTCTGAAACTGTCATTCTATGTCGCAAAATTTTTGGAAAAAAAAAAAATTATTTTTTCTTATGAAATCATAATCTTTTCCCGATGATAATGACACAAAAAGTACAAAATTTGGTCGAAAACTCATGGAATTATGCTAACGCGAAGTTAGCGGTCTCGGCAACATATATGCATCGGCGATTTCGCCGACTTTGGGCCCTGTTTTTGGCCAATTCCGTTGTTCCAGGTGACCAAACTCATAGCTATTTCTTTAGAACTCCATTTTTTCTATCAGTTGAGTACAAGAAACCGCCCATTTACCGATTTGAACTACCCAATAAAGTGGTCAGAAATTGGCAATTTGGCCAATTTCACACAAATTAAAAAAGGTTCCAATTTCAAAATAGGGTCCAGAATAAACAATGCAGACATTCTTGGCACTAAAATAACATATCCTCTGCTCATTAGTCACGTCTCTAGGCCCCTCTTATATTACTATTGCTTTCTATTTTGATTTTTTATTCATACAAAAAATACAAAATTTACAATTATGCAGACTACTGCATTATTGTAAAAATGGTATAAATAATATCAGTGCACTAGTGAAAGAATATCAGACTCTCCAGTTGATGTGTATTGGACGTGTGGTGTGATTTGCTTACTCCTGAACATTGGTAAAAATCGAACATTTCCTCTAATTTGAGCTCAATTTCAAGGTCATTTTCATCATGAAACTAATCAAAATCATCTCTATTTCTGTAATATGTTTTCCATTTTATCACACGAGACCATGAAAACGAGAATACAATGATAAATGCTATATAAAAATACACCTCAAAGTCGGCATTTTAATCCAAAAAAATGGTCAGTTATTTTTTTCATTATGCACTGCGTGCTGCAGGATTTTTTTTGTGGTGCACACTGACCACACAGACCCATTCTCTCACATGTGGGCTTACCAGCTTTCTCCTGCTTGATTTGAAGCCGCTAGAATTTACGTGTATAAATATGTCCAAAACGGTGGCGCGTAAGACGTATATATACGACCAAAACAGTCAAAGGGTTAAACAACCATGGTGACATTACCCATCCCTGTCTAAGACCTACTTTTACCGGAAAGTAATCTCCTCTCCTACACACCCTAACCTGAGCCTCACTATCCTCATAAAAACTCTTTACAGCATTTAGTAACTTACTACCTATTCCATATACAGTGGACCCCCGGTTCGCGATGCTATCGGTATCTGATAAATCTGGTATCCGATGCATTATATCGCAAAAAATTTGCCTCGGTTCCCGTTACAAAACCCGGTATGCGATGCGATTCGTACGGGACGTGTCCATGTGTGGCCTGAACTGCCCTGTCTGTGCCAGTGTTTACAAGCCAGCCAGTGTGCGCGCATCTAAGGATACATTCGGTACATTCCATATTATCCATATTATCACTGTTTTTGGTGCTTGTTTCTGCAAAATAAGTCACCATGGGCCCCAAGAAAGCTTCTAGTGCCAACCCTTCGAGACCAAGGGTGCTAATGACTATTGAAATGAAGAAAGAGATAATTGCAAAGTACGAAAGTGGAGTGCGTGTGTCGGAGCTGGCCAAGTTGTAAAGTAAACCCCAATCAACCATCTCTACTATAGTGAGCAGGAAAACGGCAATCAAGGAAGCTGTTCTTGCAAATGGTGCAACTGTGATTACGAAACAGCGACCGCAAGTGTTAGAAAATGTTGAGATTTCGAAGGGCTTGAGGCTAACCTTGAGAAGCCTATGCCAGTTGAGGAATCCATTGTGGCATTGGGGAAGTCCTTGGAGTTGGAGGTAGTGGGGAGGATGTGGAAGAGTTGATGGAGGAGGACAATGACTAACTAACCACTGATGAGCTGCTAGATCATCTTCAACAGCAAGAGGCCAGACCTGAGGAAACTGCTTCGGAGGAGGGGATGGATAAAGTGAAGAAGTTGCCTACTTCAAAGATTAGGGAAATGCATGCAAAGTGGCTTGAAGTGCAAAGCTTTTTTGATGAAAATCACCCTCAGACAGCTACTGCAAGCCGTGTTGGCAACCTGTACAATGACACTGTTGTGAACCACTTTAGGAAAGTCATAAAGGAACGAGAGGTACAGGCCTCTATGGACAGATATGTTGTGCGACAGAAGTCCAGTGACTCTCAAGCTGGTCCTAGTGGCATTAAGAGAAGAATGGAAATAACCCCGGAAAAGGACTTGCTACCTCAAGTCCTAATGGAAGGGGATTCCCCTTCTAAACAATAGGTTCAACACTCCCCTCCTACCATCCCATCAATCATCACCAGATCTTCATTAAAGGTAAGTGTCAATTATTCTATTGTTATTGTTGTTATTGTAATTATTCTATTGCATTAAACTTAATATTTCATGTGGTAAAAGTTTTTTTTTCATACTTTTGAGTGTCTTGCACAGATTAATTTGATTTCCATTATTTCTTATGGGGAAAATTGATTCGCTTTCCGATAATTTTGGTTTACAATGAGCTCTCAGGAACAGATTAATATCGCGAACCGGGGGTCCACTGTACTTGCAACATCTGCCACAATGCTCCCCTATCTACTCTATCATATGCCTTTTCTAAATCCATAAATGCAATGAAAAGATCCCTACCTTTATCTAAATATTGTTCACATACAGGCTTCAATGTAAACACTTGATATACACATCCCCTACCTTCTCTAAAGCCTCCTTGCACATCTGCAATCCTACTTACTGTCTTACCTCTAATTCTTTCAATAATAACCCTACCATACACTTTTCCTGGTATACTCAGTAAATTTATTCCCCTATAATTTTTACAATCTCTTTTGTCCCCCTTCCCTTTATATAAAGGAACTATACATGCTCTCTGCCAATACCTAGGTACCTTCCCTTCTTTCATACATTTATTAAACAAAAATACCAACCACTCCAACACTATATCCCCCCCCCCCCTGCTTTTAACATTTCTATCACGATCCCATCAGTTCCATCTGCTTTACCCTCTTTCATTCTACGTAATGCCTCATCCACCTCCCCCACACACATCCTGCTCTTCCTCACTCCTAAAAGATGTTATACCTCCCTGGCCAGTGCATGAAATTACCGCCTCCCTTTCTACATCAACATTTAAAAGTTTCTCAAAATATTCTGGCCATCTACCCAATACCTCCAGCTCCTCATCAACTAACTACCCTACTCTGTTTTTAACTGACAAATCCATTCTTTCCTTAGGCTTTCTAAACTTGTTTATCTCACTCCAAAAATTTTTCATATGTTCTGCAAAATTTCTTGACAGTGCCTCTCCCACTCTATCATCTGCTCTCCTTTTTCACTCTCTCACCACTCTCTTCACCTTTCTTTTACTCTCCATATACTCTGCTCTTCTTATGACACTTCTGCTTTGTAAAAACCTCTCATAAGCTATCTTTTTCTCCTTTATCACACCCTTTACTTCATCATTCCACCAATCACTCCTCTTTCCTCCTGCCCCCACCCTCCTATAGCCACAAACTTCTGCTCCACATTCTAGTACTGCATTTTTAACCCTTTGACTGTTTCGGTCGTATATGTACGTCTCACTATGCACGCAGTGCATAGTGAGGAAAAAAAAAACTCCGACCGTTTTTTTTAATTAAATTGCCGAATTTGTGGTCTATTTTTGTATAGTACGTATTTATGGTTGTATTCTCATTTTCTTGGTCTCATTTGATAGAATGGGAAACATATTATAGAAATAGAGGTGATTTTGATTGATTTTACTATAAAAAGAACCTGGAAATGGAGCTCAAAGTAGAGGAAATGTTTGATTTTTGCCGATGTTCAAAAGTAAACAAATGATGTCATTGTCCAATAAATGTCCAACTAGCCATTCTAATATGCAGTCATGAATGGGATGATGTTATTTATACAATTATTACAGTATTGCAGTAGTCTGCATAACAGGAAAACTTCTACTTTTTGTTTAAATAAAAATTCAAAATAGAAAGCAAGCGTAATATCAGAGGGGCCTGGAGACATGACTGATGAACAAAGAAAATGTTATTTTAGAGCCAGGAATGTCTGCATTGTTCATTCTGGACCTTAATTTGAAATTGTCATATTTTTTTATTTTCGTGAAATTGGCCAAATTGCAAATTTCTGACCACTTTATTGGGTAGTTGAAATCGGTAAATGAGCAATTTCTTGTACTCAAACGATAGAAAAAATGGAGTTCTAAAGAAATAGCTATGAGTTTGGTCGACTGGAACAATGGAATTAGCTGAAAATAGGGCTCAAATTGGGCGAAATCGCCGATTTGTAAATATCGCCGAGGTCACTAACTTCGCGAGAGCATAATTCCGTCAGTTTTCCATCAAATTTTTTTTTTTTTTTTGGTGTCACTAGAATCGGGAAAAGATTCTCTATCATTTCATAAGAAAAATAATTTATTTTTTTTTAAATTCTGCGACACCAGGAGACACCTCAGGATTGGGGGTTGCGACAGTCAAGGGGTTAAAACTATTCCAACCCTCTTCAACCCCCCCCACTACTCATACTTGCACTAGTCTACCTTTCTACCAATAGTTGTTTAAAGGACCCCAATGGAAACAAGTCACTCTGTCTGACTTTTTTGGGTTATCCTAGGTACTTTACACATATGCTGTTATATATGATAATCTTTGTAACTGTATTTGTGTATACCTGAATAAACTTACTTAATCTCACCCTACCTTCCTCCTCCCTTAGTTTATACACCTTCACCTCTCTCTTACTTGCTGTTGCCATTTTCCTTTTGTCCCATCTACCTCTTACTCTAACTGTAGTTAAAACTAAATAATGATCCGATATATCAGATGCCCCTCTACAAATATGTACATCCTGAAGCCAACCCATCAACCTTTTATCCACCAATACATAATCTAACAAACTACTTTCATTATGTGTTATATCATACCTTGCATACTTATTTATCCTCTTTTTCATAAAATATGTATTACTTATTACCAAATCTCTTTCTACACATAGTTCAATTTAAGGCTCCTCATTTTCATTTACCCCTGGCACCCCAAATTTACCTACTATTCCCTCCACAACATTTTTACCAACTTTAGCATTGAGATCCCCAACCACAAGTACTTTCTCACTTGGTTCAAAACTCCCTATGCACTCACTCAACATTTCCCAAAATCTCTATCTCTTCTACACTTCTCTCTTCTCCATATGCATAAATGCTTACTATAACCCACTTTTCATATCCAACCCTTATTTTACACCACATAATCCTTGAATTTATACATTTATATCCCCTCTTTTCCTGCCATAACCTATCCTTCAACATTATTGCTACTTCTTCTTTAGCTCTAACTCTATTTGAAACCCCTGGCCTAACCCCATTTATTTCTCTCCACTGAAACTCTCCCACCCCCTTCAGCTTTGTTACACTTAAAGCCAGGACATCCAGCTTCCTCTCATTCATAACATCCACAATCATCTCTTTCTTATCATTCGCACAACATCCACGCACATTCAAACCTCCCACTTTGACGGTTTTCTTCTTTTTCTTATTAGTAGGCTATATGGGAAAAGGGATTACTAGCCCATTGTTCCCAGCATTTAGTTGACTTTTACAACACACATGGCTTATGGAGGAAAGATTCTTATTCCACTTCCCCATGGATGTAAAAGGAAAAGCAATAAAGAACAAGGACTGTTAAGATAAAATCAAAGAAAACTCAGATGAGTGTGTATACAATAAATGTGTACATGTATGTGTAGTGTGACCTAAGTGTAAGTAGAAGTAGCAAGACGTACCTGTAATCTTGCATGTTTATGAGACAGACAAAAGACACCAGCAATCCAACCTTCATGTAAAACAATTACAGGCTCTCGTTTTACACTCACTTGGCAGGGCGGTAGTACCTCCCTGGGTGGTTGCTGTCTACCAACCAAAAAAGTTAAAGTGACTTATTTCCAGCATGGGTGGTGGGGAAGACGGTATAGGTAGTTACAGTTGGGATGGATAATACACATGCGGCAGCAGGTGGTGGTGTATTGCATCATGTGGCACCAACGGCACCTCAGGCTGGTAGCCATGCCATTGACTCAGCACATCCACAACAAAGGCTGCCTTCAACCACCCACACACCACAACAAAGTGCACAACCACAACAACCTGTCAATATAAAGTACCCACCAGCAGATTGCATCTGGGATTGGCAATAGGGTGCCAATCAGTGCTGAGTGGATATACAGCGGAGCCCCGAGTTTCCGCCATAATTCGTTCCAGAAGGCTGTTCAAGTACTGTTACCGAACGAATTTGTTCCCATAAGGAATAATGTAAATTACATTAGTCCATTTCAGACCCCTAAAAATACACTTACAAAAGCACTTACAATAAAACACTTACATAATTGTTCAAGTTCGGAGGCGGCCGAAACTCGGGGTACCATTGTATATACATTATGCATTATATTGGTCTCACAGGCCACAAAAGTTCCTTGAAAAAATAAAATATTAGGAAAGAAAAGAAAAAGCAGAATAAAAGTAAAAATAATATTACCGAGTGAGCGGCAGTCGCTGATGTTGCCATCAACGGTTCACTTTCTGTCAGCGTCATGCCTCTATATCTTGGCAAATACTGATTGCAATTTTTTTTTTTTTTACGTTTTAAACGCTCTTGAGATTTTGGCAAGATTTTTTTTTTTAAATATTTTTCGACACTGAGAGCAAGCCTGTGATCAGGGGTCTCAACAGTGAAAAGGTTAAAAAGAGGGATTTTGAGGTATTTCCTAGGATAGTTTTTTATGGTTTTAGTGGCTGTTTCTTGGTATCAACTGATAAAATGGAAGTTATAATAGTGAAATAAAGATGACTCATGGTTGGTTTCAGAAACAGCAGCAGCTTGAAATCGGGCTCAAAGTAGCAGAAATATATGGTTTTTATGATTTTCCTGGGGGATAATGCCCCCATTAACCCCCCAATTTGTTATATGGGTTTTTACTAGGTCTGGTTCAAGTACTAGAATGTCATAAACCATGGCCAATCATTCCTCATTATATTTTATTATCCAAGAAATAGGATAAAGCTTCAGTTTTTTTGCGACAATGAATTCAAAACTGAGGACAAGGGTAATACAGGAGAAACCTGAGGACATGATTAATGAACAGAAGAAGTGTAGCTTTAGTGTCTGAAAAATAGTCTACAGTGTTGATTTTGGAATCTGTTTTTAAACTAGATTTTTTTTAATTTTGTGTAAAATTGGATAAATTACTGAATACTGTGCACTTTATGGGATAGTTTTCATAGTTGAATAGGCAGTTTCTTGTGTTCAATTGACAGAACAGAAGGCATATTAGCAAAATAGCTAAAAATTTGGTTGAACTGAGCAATGGAATTAGCTTTAAATAATACTCAAAGTGGCCAAAATTGCTGATGTGTAAGTTGCAAAGATAACATTAAATTTTGTGTCCAAATTATTTAAACGTTTTTGGCCATATCTCTTCAAAATTGCTTTAATCTGCTTTATACTACTACATTCACAAGAAAAGAGCAGCACGTTTTGAATGAAATTCTATGTCATGATTTCAATTTAGTAGTTAAGTGCCAGGTAAAAAACAATGAGGAAAAACAAAACAAAATGTGAATAATCAAAGCTATTCGCAAAATAGACTTCAGTAAAAAAAAAAATTATGCAGCAATATAAACTCATGGGCTACAAAGAATGAAAATTCCAGTTTGATGGCACTTTAAATATATGCTGTAACAGATCAACCAGGCTGTGATGGATATGTGGCCCAGCACACCACAAGCAGCAACAGCCTGACTGACCAGTCAAGCACCAGATGAGCCTAGCCTATGGCCGGACTCTGGAGTATAAAAACTCAGAACTCATTAAAGGTATGTTTGCTCTACATTCCCAATGTCTTTCCACTCAATACAACTTCACTATTGCTGTATTTGCCTTTATTTTAATATTTGTGCATCTGTGAATCCTTACGTACTTATTTTATGGTATATTCCCATTTGTACATACATGTCTGCTGAAACACTTTAAACCTTTCCGCACATTCCTGCTTCTTAATGTGATAAACTAGAAAAGATATGTAAGCGTAATTCTTGAGCAAGTGCTTCCTGTGCTTCTCCAAATGCCTTAACACTAGAAGGCAATGTTTTTCTTAGGCATTAGCTGCCAATTATGTTCTCTGGTGGCTTTTCTTCCCATTTCAAACAGCCTGTCCCTGGTCACTATCTAGCCTCCTGAGTATTTCATATACCATGATCATATTTTTCCTAGATACTTCAGTCTTACAAGAGAAGAGAGAAAAAAAAGTCCAAAACATTTACCAGTAATAAGCTTCCAATTCCTCCCTAGGTAGTTATTGTCAACCAATGTATCACCTAGTACATAACAAATATGGCTCTTCAAGGCATGCTCCTAAGCAACCTCTTCAGTATGTTTTACAATGCATGCAGTCAGTTCAAATCTTAGTTGGCCTTAGAAGGAAAGCTGCTAATTCTTATCATACCTTATATGTTAGTGATTTGTGGCTCACAAGGATTTTTAAAACATGCAACATTCCAATACCTTATTATGTTTTAAAATTCATGCTCTTACCTAACAGATTTTAACCCCTTGACTGTCGCAACCCCCAATCCTGGTGTCGCAAAATTTCAAAAAACAAAAAAATTATTTTTTCTTATGAAATGATAGAGAATCTTTTCCAGATTGTAATGACACCAAAATAACGAAATTTGATGGAAAACTGATGGAATTACGCTCTCGCGAAGTTAGCGACCTTGGCGATATTTACAAATCGGCGATTTCGCCCACTTTGAGCCCTATTTTCGGCTAATTTCATTGTTCCAGTCGACCAAACTCATAGCTATTTCTTTAGAACTCCATTTTTTCTATCGATTGAGTACAAGAAACTGCCCATTTACCAATTTCAATTACCCAATAACGTGGTAAGAAATTTGCAATTTGGCCAATTTCACGAAAATTAAAAAATATGACAATTTCAAAATAAGGTCCAGAATGAACAATGCAGACACTCCTGGCTCTAAAATAACATTTTCTTTGTTCATCAGTCATGTCTCCAGGCCCCTCTGATATTACTCTTGCTTTCTATTTCGAATTTTTATTCAAACAAAAAATAGAAGATTTACTATTATGCAGACTACTCCAATACTGTAATAATTGTATAAATAACATGAACCAAATCATGACTGCATATTAGAATGGCTAGTTGGACATTTATTGGACAATGATGCCATTTGTTTACTTTTGAACATTGGCAAAAATCAAACATTTCCCCTACTTTGAGCTCCATTTCCAGGTTCTTTTTATAGTAAAATCAATCAAAATCATCTCTTTTTTTTATAATATTTTTTCCATTCTATCAAACGAGACCAAGAAAACGAGAATACAACCATAAATACTATACGGAAATAGACCACAAAGTCGGCATTTTAATTAAAAAAAAACGGTCGGAGTTTTTTTTTCTCATTATGCACTGCGTGCTCCAAGATTTTTTTTTATGTGGTGCACACTGACCACACAGACCCATTCACTCACATGTGGGCCTACCAGCTTTCTCCTTCTTGATTTGAAGCCGCTAGAATTTTTGAGTATATATACGTCAAACACGGTACCTCGTAAGACGTATATATATGGCCGCGACAGTCAAAGGGTTAAATAGTGTGAAGACAAATGATGTGTTTCTATGGCTTATTTTATTATAAAAATAATTACAGATAATGTGTCCACTAACCATACCTGCTTGCTCTAGGAGTTGAGTCCAGTTTTCTTTTTCTTGTTGCAAAGCTAAAGTGAAGTGTCCTGAGACCTGGCCATTTTCCCTATTCTTTATCTTTGAAATTCCACCTTCCATAGCAGATCCCCATGTGGAACTCTGTGGCTTTTCTTGATTACTCACTGGCATAGCACTACTATTACAGATCTTGTTTTCTTGACAATGGCTGTTGTCCAGTGGGTCAAATGACTGGGACTGGGTACTGAATTGGTCTTGGATTTCCAAAACTAAAGAAATTTCACTTTTAACAGATGAATCTGTAATTTCTTTCCTAACAACTGTTACATTTTTACAGCTCTCTATTGAAGATACAGAATCCTGATTTGGTTCACTTGGCAATAAGTCATTCTTTTTATTAATTTGTACATTCTGGCAAGTACTCTGGCTGTCAATGAACATTTGAAGAGGTGAAGTACTGCAAGATCCTTCCTTCTCTTCACCCACTCTATACATCTCTCTACTCTCTGCTTGTGCAAACTGCAATTTCCTCTCCAAAGAACTATTCTGGTCAATTATTAACTGAATCTTTTCTTCATGCTGCTCAAGGATATTGGTTAATTCTTGGTTCTCTCTTGTTAACTTTTTCAAACTAGACTCGCATTCATATTTGTCAGATGACTTAGCTGAGGTCAATTTCTCATCAATATTTTGTATAATTTTACCATATTTGTCAATCGCTTTCATTAAGCTAGACTCCAGGTTAGTTTCGGATGACAGTGCTGAGGATTTTAAATCATTAAGACCATGAACTATGGCTTCATTTTGTTTCAGCAACTCACTGATTTGTAGAATTAACTTTGTATCAACTCTTGTGTCCTGATTATAAGTTAGATCAGCACTGTCAATTTGGACACACGCTGTATTTTTATCGAGCAATACAGTACAATGGTTTTTAGCATTTGGAGATATATTATCAGGATTAACAAAAGGATAATCTGTAAACATAGCCAGATGGTGATCAGCTTTACTAGCTGACACAGTCTCATCAAACATTTTGTTTGCTATAGACATTCTTGGACTATTGCTATAGTTTGTAGCACTGCCAGCTTCATTCACATCCAGAGAGCTTTCAGAATGAGTACACAATTTTTGGTCTGTTTCAGCTGTGATCCTGTCTGAGTCAGTTTTAACAGTGTCAGTAATAAAAGGAGTCATATCTGTAATTTTCATAGTTGTACTCCCTCTTGCACATGCATCCATCAATTCACTGCTTGCAGTATCAGATACACCAATTGAATTTGCAATGCCGTCATATTTCCTTGAAGTTACACTATCAATGACACCTGTAGCTGCCTCAGCCTGAGTATCATCATTGCATATACTTCTGACAGTAACAGCTAATATACTCTCACTATCATTGTCATTAATTATAAGGTCAGCATGGTGGCAACCTAGCTTTGACTGGCAGCTTTTATCCTCTGTCTCTATTTTTGATTGAACTGTCACTTCATTTAGTTTCTCAGTCAAAGTTTGGTTTTGTTCAGAAAGAAGTCGAATTCTTGCTTCCAGTCTTGCACTTTCCAAATCTCTCTCAGAAACTTCCTCACTAAGTTTGTAGTTCAACTTTTCTTTGTCCTCCATAAGCTTTTTAATTTTCATCTGAAGTTTTTCCATTTCCTTGGAGCTGTCCATTTCATCATTGCAATCATCATCCTTTAAGTCAGTTTGTGTCTCCTTAGCCTCTCTCTTAGTTTCTTCTCGTGTCAGATTTACCTCAAGTTGTTTTTGCCGCTGTTCATTTATTTTTTTTTCTTCTTCTATTAACTTTTGGAGTTTCAAATTTTCCTGAGCTAACTGTTCAACTTCATCTTTCAGGCTACTAGTCAAACCAACTTCAAACTGGTACTGAGTCCCAGTATCACTCAATACTTCTTCAACCTCTACCAGAGACTGATCTGTGGCATGACTAAATGCTTTCTCTTGTTTATGGGTTTTCTGTGATTCAGCTACTGTTATAGTAGGGATTTGGTTTGCTGAATTACTAGATGAATGGGAAACACTAATCTGAGTAAGGTTATTAATACTATCTGCAGTATTTACTTGATTGGATTTCACTGTTTTAATATTTAATGCATTTTCCTCTGGTTCATCAATATTTTCAGCAATCAAAAATGATACACTTTTATTTATTTCTTTGGTCTCACCTCCAGTATCTGCATTTTCATCTTCATTTAAAGATACTTTCAGTGCTTGATTTTCTTCGCTCAACAATCGAATTTTTGATTCAAGGGCTAATTTTTCTTGGTCTACTTTCAAAATTGATTCACATGTCATCCCTTGAAGAAATTTATGCAACTGATGATTCTCCCTTACCAATTCCTGAATTGTTGCATTAATGGAATTAATTTCACTACTTAGACCACTGTCTCCCAAACCAGGTAAGTCAGCCTCATCATTTTTAAGCTCTGTTATTTTCTCCTCATTTTCAGTACTGTCCATAGTGAGACTGGGAAACTCATCTTGATCCTCATTAATCATACTGAGATACGTATCACACACAGATGTTCCTGACTTTCTCTGAAAATGTGGCTTCTCTTCATAACTTTTACTTCTGGTTTTATATTTCTTAATTTTTCCTTTTAGTTTTCTGTTGTCAACTTCTTCCAGGCTATGACTTCTAATTAGTCGGAGATGCTTTTCCTTAGAACTTTCCAGCTTCTGCAATTCTAGTTCCCTCTGTGCTGCACGGTGTGCAATAAGTGACTGTAGTCTCGAATCCAAAGCTTGTTTTCTAATCACTATATTATCTATATCTTTCCTTAGTGATCTGGTTTCTTTTGTCCAAGGATGAGTAATGTCTTGACTCTGAAGGCTATCCAGTTTCTCACTGTGATGTCCAGTATAGCAATAAAATGAGTCTGTATTAGTGGTTTCTTTTACAAAGGGTTTGTAACACTCAGAAGTATCACTCAAAATTAAATGAATGTCGCTATCATACGGACTTTTTTCAGTATTTACTTCACTAGTAGAACAATGTGCTATATAATCAGGGTAAGTACTTGTTGTAGGCTCATATTGAACCCCTAGTAGCTCAACATTTGTGTAAGTAGGATCATGGTGCAAGACACCATTTATATATGAAGCAGAGCTTCTACTAACTGTATCTGAATGGGATGTTGATACCTCAACAATATTACACTCTTTTTCTGCTGAATCATGCCTATTATTGGATTTGTTTACCAGTCCTTCATTATTATTGCTGCTTCCTTGCCAAAGGGATGGAGGCACACTTTGCGAATGTAATGGTAGATGGCTATCATAGGCATGTTTTTCTTGTTCAGTCTTCATCATATTATGAATGTGTGAGTAGGACTGACTAGCATCATTATCCATGATCTTTATTTCTGGGAAGTTTGAGGTTTGTTGTAAATGCCCGTGGTACGTAGAGCCCAAACTATGATGTGTTGAAACTGCTCCTGGAGACTGGTGTGTGGAAGCCTGCAAAATATAAGTTTCTGGTAAGAAGCATAATAAACTTTTATTCACCAGTGAACAAGGTAATAATTCTTATTATAGTACAGTATTAATATTTTGGAGGGAGACTGCAAAATGAAAACCTTGACAATGCATGCAAATATTAGTAAGTGTGCACCTGAGTGCACGTGCACGCACGCACGCACACACGCATGCACATGCACACGCACGCACATGCACACGCACACGCAAGAACACACACACACACACACACACACGACTCATTATAACACATTCTGAAAGCATATTTTCAACATAACATACTTTATATTTTGAAACTCTCAATTTAGAGTACTAACCACAGCATGACCTTGTCTTAACAAGGATAAGCCTGGGAAAAAATATGAGAAACTTCAATGCCATGCTTCCCCAGGCATTATATGCATCCCTAACACTATATGCACATGGTGTACCCTTACATACATAGAGGCTTAAACTACAGATACACCACCAATATTCTGGCACCCTTAGTTCCAAAGCCTTGCCAGAATACTGATTTTTGCCGACCAACAGAGGTCATGCCATAATAATTCAACAACACACCTCTGACCTGGTAATTATACACCTTTTCTTTAATGCAATTATACTGTGTGTATGCTCATTCTAAGATGTATAGAGAGCTCATTTGTTTGGTAAAGATTGGTCACTAATTATATAAGTATTATTTATGTTTTAGTTAAGGCTGCATTAAAAAAAATTTTCCTCTTAGTTTTTAACCAAGTACATTTATACTTTGTGTATAATCACTGATCACTCTATGTACATTCATTCATTCATTAGGGATTTGCCGGTACTTCTGGCTCAGGTCTTCTCCAGATGGTGACCCGGCGTCTATGTACATAAAAAGAGGACATATCTATTTGGTGAAGACTGGTCAAGAACCAAAAATTTAATAAGTAGTTGTAAACCACACATCATAAGAAGCACATCCTCTCAGCACAGTGTCTGGCCATACACTTGAGTGGTGGGGCCAAGTGAGTTAACTGGCCACACACCAGCCACCACCCTTCAACACTCATCACCTTGTGATGAAAAGGAATATTAGTGTTGCTAGAGGTGCTAAAAAGAGGAATAAGAGAGAAAGCCTGAGTGATTTAACCCCTTCAGGGTTGGAGGCCCAAATCTGAAGTGGTGCCCCAGTGTCCAAGAATTTTCAAAAAAAAAAAAATTTGTTATTTTTTCTTATGAAATGGTAGAGAATCTTTTTGTGAAGGTAATAAAACAAAAAGTACGCAATTTGATGGAAAATTGACGAAATTATGCTCTCGCGAATTTTGATGTGTCAGCGATATTTACGAATCGGCTATTTTGCCGACTTTGACTCCCATTTTAGGCCAATTACATTATTCCAATCAACCCAATTCTTAGCTATTTCACTAGTATTACTTCTACTCTATCGATTGAGCACAAGAAATCGCGAAGTCAACTGTTTCAACTACAAATTAAAGTGATCAGAAATTGGTAATTTGGCCAATTTAACACAAAGTTCAAAATATTCCAATTTCAAAATAGGGTCCAGAATAAACAATGTAGGTATTCCTGGAACTAAACTAACATTTCCTCTGTTCATTAGTTACGCTTTGAGGCTTTACAAATAAATTCCATTTTGATTTTTTATTCACATAATGAATTTTTATTCACACCAAAAAATAGAAGATTTACTGTTATGCAATACTGTAATAATTGTATAAATATCATCACCATATTTATGAATGCATATTAGACCCACCAGCTGGCATGTATTAGACGTGTGAGGTCGTTTGTTTACTCTTGAATATCGGCAAAAATTTAACATTTCTGCTACTTTGAGCTCAGTTTCAAGCCATTTCCAGTGCTAAAACCAATCAAAATCATCTCTGTTTCTGTAATATCTCTTCCATTCTATCAAATGAGACCAAGAAATCGCAAATACAACTATAAAAAACATACAAAAAAACACTGCAAAGTTGCTGTTTTAATCGAAAAATCATGATTTCAGTTTTTTTCTCTCATTATACACAGTGTACTGCAGGATCTGTTTTATGTGGTGCACACATACCACATAGATGTATTCTCTCATATCTAGGCCCAAATGTACCACTCACAGTTTATCAGAGTGAGCTGAGCTCATGACGTAGATCTACGGTTTGGACCCTGAACGTAAAGCCGTAGATCTACGGGACGGACCCTGAAAGGGTTAAAAGATAAATAAGAAAACTGTGGGGTGAAATCATAAGAGTCCATGACATTGTATAAACTATGCCCATTATCTCTGGAAGGAGCATGTCCTATTTTCTATGGAAGCAATGAATGGGAACTGCATCAAGCACACACCTTCCTGAAGCTTTACTTAAGTAAGTTCATTTAACCCTTTGACTGTTTTGGTCGTATATATACATCTTACGAGGTACCGTGTTTGACGTATATATACTCATAAATTCTTGCTTCTTCAAATCAAGCAGGAGAAAGCTGGTAGGCCCACATGCGAGAGAATGGGTCTGTGTGGTCAGTGTGCACCATATAAAAAAAATCCTGGAGCATGCAGTGCACAATGAGAAAAAAAAAACTCCGACTTTTTTTTTATTAATTAAAATGCCGACTTTGTGGTCTATTTTCGTATAGTATTTATGGTTGTATTCTCATTTTCTTGGTCTCATTTGATAGAATGGAAAACATATTATAGAAATAGAGGTGATGTTGATTAGTTTTTACCATAAAAAGAGCCTGGAAATGGAGCTCAAAGTAGAAGAAATGTTTGATTTTTGCCGATGTTCAAAGGTAAACAAATGATGTCATTTTCCAATAAATGTCCAAGTAGCCATTCTAATATGAAGTCATGAATGGGTTGACAGTATTTATACAATTATTACAATATTGCAGTAGTCTGCATAACAGTAAATCTTCTATTTTTTGTTTGAATAAAAATTCAAAACAGAAAGCAAGAGTTATATCAGAGGGGCCTGGAGACATGACTGATGAACAAAGAAAATGTCACTTTAGATCCAGGAATGTCTGCATTGTTCATTCTGGACCTTATTTTGAAATTGTCATTTTTTTAATTTTCGTGAAATTGGCCAAATTGCAAATTTCTGACCACATTATTGAGTAGTTGAAATCACTAAATGGGAAGTTTCTTGTACTCAATCGATAGAAAAAATGGAGTTCTAAAGAAATAGCTATGAGTTTGGTCGACTGGAACAATGGAATTAGCCGAAAATAGGGCTCAAAGTGGGCGAAATTGCCGATTTGTAAATATCGCCGAGGTTCCTATCTTCGCGAGAGCGTAATTCCGTCAGTTTTCCATCAAATTTATTTTTTTTGGCGTCATTACAATCGGGAAAAGATTCTCTATCATTTCATAAGAAAAAATAATTTTTTTTTTAAATTTTGCGACACCAGGAGACACCTCAGGATTGGGGGTTCTGACAGTCAAGGGGTTAATAAGTTGTTAATTTTGTGCCCTCTATTAATTTTGTGTAGACTAAGAGAGGTGTCTGATCACCCACTACCAGAAATTTTGTCACACCCGTGGGATTATAATGCATATTTCTATATCTAGTTCTGCCTTTTATATTAAAACAAAAAATTATATTTACTTTACTTCCACAAAAATTATATTTCTTATTTGTAAACTTGTAGTTTAAACAAAGAATAGATTGTATTTATAAATGAAATGGTATACAGCCTCCTCACTTAACAACAGAGTTCTATTCCTAAGACCACGTCGGTAAGCAAATTTGTCGAGAAGCAAGGAGCATACTATAACAGTAGCGGGTTTGTGTTAACCATCTCTGATAATGTTTTAATGTCACCTTTGCACCATTTATAACATTTTTAGTATATTTTTAAGCGTTTATACAGTAATGTACTGTATATTGTAATAAACAGAATAGAGGAAATTAGCTCTAATATACATTACAGTGGACCCTCAACCAGTGATATTAATCCGTTCCTGAGAGCTCATCGTTAATCAAAATAATCGTTAGTCAAGTTAATTTTCCCCATAAGAAATAATGGAAATCAAATTAATCCGTGCAAGACACCCCAAAGAATTGAAAAAAAAAAATTTTACCACATGAAATATTAATTTTAATACACACAAACTGAAGAAGACATGCACAGTTACATGACACTTACCTCTATTGAAGATCTGGTGATGATTGATGGGATGGGAGGAGGGGAGACCATTGATCTTGTTAGTGTTTAGAAGGGGAATCCCCTTCCATTAGCACTTGAGGTAGCAAGTCTTTTTCTGGGGTTACTTCCCTTGTTCTTTTAATGCCACTAGGACCAGCTTCAGAGTCACTGGACTTCTGTCGCACAACATATCTGTCCATAGAGGCCTGTACCTCTCGTTCCTTTATCCTAAAGTGTTTCACAACATTGTCAGTGTAATAGTCACCAGCACGGCTTGCAATAGCTGTGTGAGGGTGATTTTCATCAAAAAAGGTTTGCACTTTAAGCCACATTGCACACATTTCCTTAATCTTTGAAGTAGGCAACTTCTTCAATTTCTCTCTCCCCTCCTCCGAAGCAGTTTCCTCAGGTGTGGTCTCTTACTGTTGAAGTTGATCTAGCAGCTCATCAGTGGTTTGTTCTTCATTGTCCTCCTCCACCAACTCTTCCACATCCTCCCCACTAACCTCACCAACATGAGCACTAGTTCCAGGCATTTTTCCCTGTTCACCTGGGTATTAGTCAACTGTTGTGGGTAGCATCCTGGGGGACAAGATTAAGGACCCCCAATGGAAATAAGTTAGACAGTCCTCGATGATGCACTGACTTTCTTGGGTTATCCTGGGTGGCTAACCCTCCGGGGTTAATCGTTTCTCGGTAATTGTTTCACGTTAAGCCACACCAACAACACTCTCTCCACATCTTCGAGTAATACAGCTGATGGTGGTGCAGCAACAACAACAGCTGACTGTGGTGCAGCAGCAGCTGCACCTTTGGCAAGAACAGCTTCCTTGATTGCCGTTTTCTTACCCACAATAGTAGCGATGGTTGATTGGGGTTTATTATACAACCTGACCAGCTCAGAGACACGCACTCCACTTTCATACTTAGCAATGATCTCTTTCTTCATCTCCATAGTAATTCTCACCCTTTTTGCTGTAGGGTTGGCACTAGAAGCTTTCTTGGGGCCCATGGTGACTTATTTTGCAGGTGCAATCACTACAAAGGCTGTGATAATATGAAATGTTCCAGTTGTTGTATGTTTGGAAGCGACCGCGGTGGCGGGGGCTGGCTTGTAAACACTGGCACCCAAGGGATAAGTGAGGCACGCTCAGGCCAAAGTGGACGCGTATGGTACGGAACGAATAGCGCTGGTCGGGTTTTTAAGCGCTAGTTGAGGTAAAATTTTTGCGTTAAAATGTATCGCTAGTCAGATTTATCATTAATCGATGCCATCGCTGGTTAAGGGTCCACTGTATTTAGGTATGCATACTGGTCAGAGATCCCGTCGTAAGTCCGAGTCGTCGGTAAACGAGTATGTCACTAAGTGAGGAGAGGCTGTATTAATGACATCTTGCTCATGCCATTCATGTGCTCACATGCTCTTGGATGCACATCTTGTTCTTGCATGCACTCTCTCTAACATGCTTATTAGCTAGCTCATTTACTAGCTCTTGCACAAGCATTCTTAGTCTTCTTTATGAAATGGTGGTATGATGGAATGGGTTATAAGAGAAAGCAAGAACTATAACCTCTAAAAAATAAAAAAGGCTAATTTACTGCATATGACAAATTAAGTACTAAAGATGGGACACAATGAGATTAGCCCTGCTCCTGAAGCTATATATGATTAAAATTTTTTATTTTATTATCACACTGGCCGATTCCCACCAAGGCAGGGTGGCCCAAAAAAGAAAAACTTTCACCATCATTCACTCCATCACTGTCTTGCCAGAAGGGTGCTTTACACTACAGTTTTTAAACTGCAACATTAACACCCCTCCTTCTGAGTGCAGGCACTGTACTTCCCATGATTAAAAACAAATAGATAAAATACAAGATTAACCTGGAAATCTCATATCTGCAAGATTGTTAAACATCCAGGCAGAAAGCTCTTTGAGGGTTGACTCTTTCCCGAGAGAATGGGAACTTCACCGTCAAAAATTCCAGTCCCATTGCCAGTGCTGGAGCACTCCAGATATGGGCTTTTTGCCATATGTAGGAACAAGAGTCTCTTCCAAAAAATGCCATCTTGCTCTGACCCCATGGTACAGAGAGTGCATTCAAACTTTAGCGAGTGGTTCTGGGCTCAATTGATATAATGGAAGACATGCTGGCAAAACATCCAGGTTGAGCAATGGAAATGGCCTAAAAAAGGCCTCAAATTGGACAAAATTGCAGTTAAGTAAAGTGATCCCAACCTCCAACCACACACCTGTGTAATTCCACAGGTTTTTTCATAATTTTTTTTATTTTATTTTGGTGTCAATTTTTTTTTTTTAACAAGTCGGCCATCTCCCACCGAGGCAGGGTGACCCAAAAGAAAGAAAATCCCCCAAAAAAGAAAATACTTTCATCACCATTCAACACTTTCACCTCACTCATACATAATCACTGTTTTTGCAGAGGTGCTCAGAACACAACAGTTTAGAAGCATATACGTATAAAGATACACAACATATCCCTCCAAACTGCCAATATCCCGAACCCCTCCTTTAGAGTGCAGGCACTGTACTTCCCATTTCCTGGGCTCAAGTCCGGCTATATAAAAATAACCGGTTTCCCTGAATCCCTTCACTAAATATTACCCTGCTCACACTCCAACATATCGTCAGGTCCCAAATACCATTCGTCTCCATTCACTCCTATCGAACACGCTCACACACGCCTGCTGGAAGTCCAAGCCCCTTGCCCACAAAACCTCCCTTACCCCTTTCTTCCAACCTTTTCGAGGACGACCCCTACCCCGCCTTCCTTCCCCGACAGATTTACACGCTCTCCATGTCATTCTACTTTGATCCACTCTCTCTAAAAGACCTTCATAAAATAAATATTCAACCATTTCAGAAAATACTTTTTTTAAATCATGACACTATCAGCACTTTTAATTTTGCTGATTGCGACAGTAAATGTTTTAAATATGGTTCCAGTTTCTTCAGTCTATATCTGGGGACTTTGTTTAAAAGATACTTCTTACATCAAAATCCTTAAAACCTATCATTTACTCTGGAAGTGCTTTTTACATTACCTACATTATTATTACAACTTTTATTATAATATTTAGAGGAAAGCACTAAACCCTGAAAAGTGGCAGAAGCACTGAATTGCATCTGTTAAGCTTCTGGCCACAACATCAACTTATTCACATCCTGAAGCATGCTAGTGTCCTCATTAGAAATTATCTGATGGCCCATTTTAGTATCATCGGGAAACTTATGTCACTATTTCTTCCCTCAGTTTTGTTATGTAGACTTTAAACAACAAGGGTCACATTACTGACCCTTGTGACACACCACTTTTAACAGGTTCCCATTCTGATTGCTCTCCATTTACGAAATCTGTGTTGCCTATCTGTCAGCCATGTCTTGACCCGGAAACAATTTCTTCTGTACCATGTGCTACTCCTTTCATCAGTCTCTTGTGTGGAACACTATCAAAGGCTTTGCTGAAATCCATATACTCACAATATCATTCTTTATCCTGGATTACCACCACAAATACCTTAATGTAAAAGATTAGCAAATTCATGAAGCAAGAATGCCTCTTTGTAAAAACCATGCTGTTATTCATTGATCTCAATGCACCCACAATAAATGATTCCATTACTTTCCCGTAATTGAGGTTAGGTAGATTAGTCCATAATTTGAAGCTAAGGACCTACCGTATCTCCCACTCTGTAAATGGGTATCACATGCCATTTTCCACTAATCCAATATATCCATTTGTACTGCTCTGCTGAAGAGACTAGCTACTGGTTTGTTAAGATCCTCCTTACATTCCTTTAGAAATCTTGAAAATAGCTTGTTAGGGATTTCATTTGTATTCTCTTGATTAAAAAACAAGAGAAGAAAAGCATTAAAAACAGTACACATTTCTTTAGTAATCAACTAATTACTGCTATTATGGACTAAAGTGGTGGCATGCCAAAGCAACAACAGCATCTGCTTGATATATTTTTGAATGCTTGATACTGTACTGAGTATGGCATACAGCAACTTTAAGTTAAACTCAGGCATGGTGAAGTGGTTAAACTACCAATAGCATAAATAAAAAAAAAATAATGATTTCCCCAGCCTGACAAGTCTAACTGCTTCCTAAATGGTATTACAGCAAAGCTAGATGCACCCATTTTGTTTTGCCTGTTTTGTAACTCCTGACTCATACTTCTGGGTCTAAAGGTCAAGAAGCGCTTGAACTCTATGTGATTATTGCAGTATGTCTAATGCACGTTCTAAAAGCATAAGTAGGTAAGTTATCAAGCTAGCTAGTGTGCAGTACAAGCTAATTTATACCTTCTGTGGCAGAAACAAAATTTCTACATCAAAAGTAAGGTCAATAATTCCAAAACATACAACAAATGAATACATATTACAGAAAGAATAAATATTCACAGTAAGGTAGCTGGAATAGTACACAAGTGACCTGCACTTAACCCTTTCATTGTCTGTGCAGTACTACTACAGGTATGAGGTCACTGTCAGTGCCATAGTACTACGCTGTGAGTTCAGCTCACTGAGATAAGCTGTGAGCAGCAAATTTGGGTCTATATATGAGAGAATGTGTCTATGTGATAAGCGTGCACCATATAAAAAAATCCTACAGCACACAATGCATAATGAGAAAAAAAACTGTGACAGTGTTTTTGGTTTAAAACAGCAGGTTTGAGTGTACAGTGGTCCCTCGATAATCGTAGGGCTCGATAGTCGTAATTTTCAGAAATAGTAACGATATTTTCGTAAAAACATTGGCTCGCTAATCGTAGATTGACTCGCGAATAGTCATTCATCCGGGACACGTACTCACACTCTGAGCCGCCCCGGCCTCCCTTCCCAGCCAGTGTGGCATTGTTTACCAGTGAGCGACGGTCCCCTCACTTGCTCATACGAAATATTTCATAATATTCCATTCATTTTAGTGTTTGCAACTACTAAATAAGCTACCATGGCTCCAAAGAAAGCTCCTAGTGCCAAGCCTTTGGTAAAGAAGGTGAGAAATACGACTGAATTTAAGAAAAACATCATTGAACAATATGAAAGTGGCATACGTATGGCCAAACTGGCCAGGACGTATAACAAACCCCATACAACCATAGCTTCCATCGTGGCCAAGAAAAAGGAAATCAAGGACGCTGTTGTTGCAAAGGGGGTAAATATGCTGACAAAAATGAGATCACCAGTACTCAAAGAGGTTGAAAAATTATTATTGGTGTGGATAAACGAGAAACAATTAGCAGGAGATAGTCTTATGACGTCAATTATTTGTGAAAAGGCTAGGCAGTTGCACGATGATCTGGTAAAGAAATTGCCTGCAACTAGTGATGTGAATGAATTTAAGGCCAGCAAAGGTTGGTTTGAGAGATTTAAGAACCGTAGTGGGATACACAGTGTGGTAAGGCATGGCGAGGCTACCAGTTCGGACCAAAAAGCGGCTGAAAAATATGTGCATGAATTCAAGGAGTACATAGAGGCTGAAGGACTGAAACCTGAACAAGTGTTCAATTGTGACGAAACAGGCTTCTTTTGGAAGAAAATGCCAAAGAGGACCTACATTACTCAGGAGGAAAAGGGACTGCCAGGACACAAGCCTATGAAAGACAGGCTGACGCTCATGTTCTGTGCTAATGCTAGTGGGGATTTCAGAGTGAAGCTGTTACTAGTGTACCATTCTGAAAATCCCAGTGTGTTCAGGAAAAACAATGTTATGAAGAGTAAATTGTGTGTTTTGGAAATCTAATAGTAAGACATGGGTCACGAGGGAAATTTTCGTCGAGTGGTTCAATGAAGTACATGTATTTGGCCCTAGTGTGAAGAATTATCTCCTGGAAAAGAAATTGGATCTCAAATGCCTCCTAGTAATGGACAATGCACCTGCTCATCTTCCAAACTTGGATGACCTAATTTTGGAGGAGTTTGGGTTCATCACAATAAAGTTCTTGCCCCTGAATACCACTCCTCTCCTCCAGCCCAAAGCAATGTTTCAAAGGTGCTTGAATGTGACCTCAAGACACTCACTTGACCCTAAGAGATTTTTGGAGAGAACACTTCAGCATCCTTCATTGCATAACCCTTATAGGTACAGCTTGGGAGGGAGTGACTACCAGGACTTTGAACTCTGCTTGGAGAAAATTGTGGCCAGATTGTGTCCACAAGAGGGATTTTGAAGGGTTTGGGGCTGACCCTGATGAGCTTGTGTCAGTTGTTAAATCTATTGTGGCACTGGGGAGTTCCATGGGGTTGGATGTGAGTTTGGAGGATGTGGAAGAGTTGGTGGAAGACCACAACGAAGGGCTCACCACTGAGGAGCTGCAAGAGCTTCAGCAGGAAGAGCAACAGATCGCAGCTCAGAATCTTGCTGCAGAGGAGGAACAGAGATGGAAGAAGGTGCCTTCTTCAGAAATTAAGGAGATTTTTGAAATGTGGGGTAAGATGGAAAGATTTATGGAGAAACATCACCCTGACAAGGCTGTTGCAAGCCATGTTGGCAACATGTACAGTGACAAAGTCTTGGCCCATTTTAGGGAGGTGTTAAAGAGACGCCAGAAACAGAGCTCTCTGGATAGTTATTTTGCTAGACAGGACTCCAATGATTCTCAAGGTGGTCCTAGTGGCATTAAGAAACAGAAGAGAAGTAATTCCAGAAAAGCAATTGGTACCTGAGGTGTTGATGGAAAGGAATTCCCCTTCTAAACTGTAAATAATCCAATCTCTCTCCTCCTCCAGTCTTCCATACACTAAGAAGAATCGCCAATAAAGGTAAGTGTTATGCTGTTAATGTTTCATTCATCATGTCCCATTGTATTGTTTATGTACTACATCTATATTTCATGTAAAAAAATTTTTGTTTTAGTACTTCTGGGTGTCAGGAATGGATTAATTGTATTTACATTATTTCTTATGGGGAAAATTGATTCGAAAATCGTAAATTTCAATAATAGTAACACTTCCAGGAACGGATTAATTATGATAAATGAGGGACCACTGTATTTCATATGGTTTTTATGGTTGTATTCTTGGTTTCTTGGTCTCATATGATAGAATGAAAGATATATTACAGAAACAGAGATGATTTTGATTGGTTTCAGGACTGAAAGTAGCTTGAAATTGAGCTCAAAGTAGCGGAAATGTTCGATTTTTGCCAATATTCAAGAGTAAACAAATCAAGTCACTCGTCCAATACACGTCCAACTGGTGTGGTCTAATACATGTTCATGAATGTGCTGATATTATTTATACAATTATTACAATACTGCATAATAATAAATCTTTTATTTTTTGTGTGAATAAAAATTGTTTGTATGAATAAAAAATCAAAATGGGCCAGGAATGCCTTCATTGTTTATTCTGGACCCCACTTTGAAACTGGAATATTTTGAAACTTGTGTGAAACTGGCCAAATTATAATTTTTTGTTCACTTTATTTGATAGTCAAAATAGATGACTGGGTGATTTCTTGTGCTCAATCGATAAAATGAAAGACGGATGCTGTAGACAAGTTTCAGATCAGGGGTCTAGACAATGAAAGGGTTAAGAGTGCGGAAACTTTTGACATTTTGGTCCAACTTGGACCATTAACAACTCGCACTTCTCATTGGTCCAAATCATACCAAAATATCAACAAAAGTTTCCCTTTCCTAAAAGCAGGTTAAATGTGTACACAAATGTGTACACAATACAGGAGATGAACAGTTAAATTAGCATAGCACAATTTGCAAAACAAAGGTAACAAACAAAAGCAACAAATATTTTAAAATGCAGCAGAACCTTCATCTAAATGCAAACTACATGAGGTGGAGCATTAGTAGAAACAAATACAACTCACCAAAAGAGGATGTTGCTCATATGAGGACAGTGTGTGAGTTAGGTTGTGCAGTAGACTGAGAATTTCTTCCAATTTTGCCTCATCAGTTTTAGGCTCTCCATCACCAAGCCCCTGGAGAGGTTATGCTAAGTTAGTGAGCAATAAGGCAGAAATGATCCAACTGTTGAGTCTGAAATAGCCTTCACAGTTTACTTATAATGTTACAACTGATACACACAAATTATTAGTGAAAAATGACAAAATGCTTATAGGCATTATCCAAATACTTCTTTCTTTCTTTCAACACACCGGCCGTATCCCACCAAGGCAGGGTGGCCCAAAAAGATAAACGAAAGTTTCTCTTAAATTTAGTAATTTATACGGGAGAAGTTGTTACTAGCCCCTTGCTCCCTATCCAAATACTACGTACTATATTTTTATATTATTGGTAGGCTATATAATGATTAGTACACTACTGTATGTCAGTGGGATTTCTACTCTTGAAAACTTTTGCAACCATGGCTTATTTAGATTTATCAAACAACTTAACCAACAATTCCAAAACTTTATCTTTACCTGCTTGCTGCCTCATCCACCTCCTCCATATTTATTTGTTTCTTCTCTCCTGGTAAATCTCATTCCTCCTGCTTTAATGCATTAAATCTTTATATTCAACAACTTCTCAAAATTCTATCTTTTATCATACCTCTACACTCTTCATCCAGCATCTTACACCTTGCACTCTTAACTTGTAAGTTCCTATGCTCCCTAGCTTTTCACTTTATTTTTCTTTCTTAAAAACATCTTCTTCCAAATTTGCTGATAATGACTCGCCCCTAAATTCTGGTGGCAATCTTTGACACTGAATACAAAATTATGTTTAAAATTAACACAAGTAGAATTTTTTTTGCATAATTAATGTACACATTCTGGCAACATGTATGTCAAAATAAGCTTCAGATACATCATGTTACTATATACAATTATATTCTCCAAACTGTAACATCTACTCCCATCTACTATACACACTTTCCTACCACCAGAACACATGTGCTCTACTCAGCTTTGTTACTTGGAATAGTCACTGCATTTAGAATCTGAGTTACTGTACTGAATATCACCTAATGTAATAATCTTGTACCTGAGAACTTTTTTGACTGAAATTTAACAAAATTCATTTTTCTTGTCATGTATCATGCTATGCTTTTATCTGCTCACAATATACATTTACTGTTATATTCATTAGAATTAATTTCATTCTGTGTATATCTTGTATACAGAGTACACGTAAAATATTTATTGTCCTTTTAGTCATAAATTAGGTTTAAGCTTACCCAAAATGTTCTGCACAAACAGGGGCTTTCCATGTGCAATAATAAATATAAATTTTTGCTCAAAGGTGTATCATGTGGAAACAAAGAATCTGAATTTGAATTTTAACTGGTTTTCCTGAGTCTCATCATAAATGTTACCTAGCTCATACGTCAACAGTACATCAAATCCTCCAAAGCACTTGTCGCCATTCTGATCTAACATGCCACATAAAAAATATTAAATTTATTTATTCAAGGAAACTCCCACCTGCTGAACTGGGATAGTTATATGGCTAACAATAGTGTGCTCTCTGCTTTCATCTGCTTTAATATTAACCAGGTCCTGTAGTCGACGATGTTCTAGGATAAGATTGTCCATGGCTCTCAGATTGTGCTGAGTTTCCTGTGGAAAATCATGAAGCATGAGAAAATTAATTATACCTTATGCCTATATTATACATACATTATCAGAACCAGCAAAACTTATCTATTCCTTTTTAGATTTTTGAAGAAAGGGATTATCTTCCAAGAGTACCAAGAAACTTGTTTAAACCTTCATGTTTTGTAGGGGTGGACTACTGAGAAAATAGAGCAAGCAAGCAATTCTTCATAAATAAAAACTACTATCACAAGAATGTGGATACAGTATTAAAAACATATTTATAAAATCAATAATTCAATATAATTTTATAGCTGTACACAAAATTAGGTGCATAATTTTTCTATAATAAAAATTCTAGAATAAAAGCCCTCAAAACTTTAAATAATGCTGTAAACAATGCTGTATTATATATATACAGCACCTAACCATACCTTTAATATAGAAGAGAGGAACTTGAATTTTTTCCATATTACAGGATCAACAGAAATCTCAGATGAACTGTCATTTCCTCTATCAGAGTACATAGAGGTATTGAAACTAGTTTCATCAAAGCTTGTTTCAATTACAGTTTCTTCCCTATCTTCTTCACTGGTTTCATCGGTTTCTGATTTTTCTTGACTTCTGTGAACATCCTGATCCTCATTACTACATTCTGCTTTTGGACTCTGGTTTATTTTATTTTTACGTATTTTGCAATTCCAAAGTTTAGAATGTTCACTTCCGGTGTTTGATCTTTTGCTGCTAGATTTGATAGTAGCATGGGAGATCCCATAGTCATCTCCATATTCTATTATGTCCTTGTCTGATCCTTGACTCTTCAAAACAAAATGCGTTTTACCACTAGAGGACGATGATATTCTCTTGCTATTTAAGTTCTTGGAATTAACATTATATTCACTGTTATTCTGAGACAATGAAAGAGAGCTAAGAGTCTTTATAGGATGACTTTGGTAATCTTCGCTTAATTCTTCTTCTTTGATCTCCATTTCTCCCGTAATCTAGACGATTTCTTTGGTACTCCTTTTCCTTCTTGTAGGTCAATATTTTCCAGACATACGTGAAGTGTCTTGGATAACTTCATGCCCAAGGTCATTGAATAAGATGTGTATCAGTCTTTTGATTCCCTCATGCATCTGTAATTCAGATTTTTTAAAAAATAATAAATCACTACTATAATTTTATCAGATATTTTCAAGCATAAAAATAAACTGGAAATAATAATCTTGTACTGTGTTGGAAGGAAAATATGGAACTAGGATTTATCATCAGTAAGGAAGCTGTGAAGAAGACACATTGCAGAACTGGTTCTACAATATGCCTTTCTTAATTATAGTTGGCAGTATACCAATTGAATCCAGTAAGGAAGCTATCTGTATATATTCAAATCTTGTACAAAGAAGTTCCATTATATCAATACATTATACAGTACAAGCTATTCACATACAAAGACTGCATTTATTGACCTAAGAAAAGCTTTTGATACAGTAGACCACAACAACCTGCTGCTTAAACTAGAACATTATGGAATAATAGGACATGCTTTTCCATACTTAAAGTCTTACCTTAATGACAGACACAATATGTGACCGTTAATGACAATACCTCATCAACTGTATCTACCGGCATAAGGAGTGCTATGAGGCAGTGCTGAGGTCCTGTCTTATTTCTCATATACTGTACTTCAATGACCTAACTAATGCCTTCTGTCTGTTGGCAGATGGCAACTTTTGTCATTTGCCAACACATCTGTTTGTATTCAACAACACTGTTAGTGATGAATTAGCAAAGATATCTACTAAGATGGCAACCAACATATTGCTAAGACCTTCAATATAGTGCTTGGAAACAAAGCACTGGACATGAAGGTAAATGATGCACACACTGAGAAATGAAGGAAAATTCTTAGGTGCATTCCTTAATAGCAAACTAAAATTCAACACTAACATCTGGAACACATCTAAGAAAACTTTAAAAACAACGGGTGGGTATTCTTTAAAAAATAAGTTATGACTGTATGGACCTTAACCCGTAAACGGTCCAAACGTATATATACGTTTTTTCAACATTTGATAGTATGTAAAAAAAGTAGATTTTTTTTTTTACATTTGAAAACGTGTAAAAATACTCTGATCTATGTTTATTTTTTTGTTATATTTGAAAATATTTAAAAAACGTAGATCTACTTTTGGAGCACTACGCATGTGAATGTAGATCTGCTTGGACCGTTTATGGGTTAAATAACACTATTCACTCTACTACTGTACTCTCTAACCTATCTTTACATCAATTATTGTATACGTACATGAATGAGGCTCTGCAGCAGTACATCACCTATAAGTTAAAGAACATCCCAACTCAAAAATCTGCTATCAGAATGATCACTCACTCATATTCCAAGATCAAAGAATAGTAAGAATCAGCAAGCACACTGTCGCATCTCACAGGAGGACAAACACTGTCCTACTCAATGCTGTTATGGCCAGAACATGCAAATTCCATCTGGTAATATTAGCATATTTAACAACTTCAAAGTTAGATGGCAATGTGATGCTGAATTGTGTGGTTTTGTCATATGGTCACCAAAAGCATGATTGTTCAGAAACCTGAATTTGACAGAACCAGCTATAAATACATGCATGTATATTCATCGGCTCTATAAATAGATGTTTTGTAGTAGAGCTGATTGATGCTTTCAACAAGTTACTGTTATGGAGGTAGCACTGGAGCAAAGAAAAGTATTCAAAAACAACCTTAAAGTGGAAGAATCAAATGATGAATAAGCTTGCATGCAATAATATAAAAAGCAGTTATCTCATTGACATTCCCAAACTGTCGATCAGTCAAAAATCACTATTTTTCTACTGGAGAATTTCTCCCATTTATATATATAGTATAGTAAAGTTATTAGCAAGACTAACCTAACTTAGATGTAAATTATACTGTTGGATTACTCAGCGTTATATTTTAACAAGTTACAGAACTTGCCACCTGGATAACTCACCGATATTTTGGATTTGAAAAGTTGATGACTTAAGACATCATACTCTATGTATATTTATGGCGAAACATCAAACCTGTAAGGGTCATAAAATAATTGACAAATGGGAGGCAGTCAAGGAAGGGTAGAACAAGTCCAATCCCTTGGATCTGGTGCCCCTCGCAAGTATCAGGAAACTTCCCTTGATGGAAGTACTGTATATAAGAGTGTCAAAATAAGATTTTACAAAGATTATTAACCTGGAGGGTAGGCAACCCAGGATAACCTGGGAAAGCCCATTACTCTCTTATTTTGACTAAGGTCATTGAATCCTCTTCCCTAGGATGCGACCCACAAGTCAGCACACATACGTACAGCACCTACTTAATGCTAAGTCAACAGGGACAACAGCTGTAAGAAAACATGCCCCACATGTCCACTTGACCCATGTTCAAATCCAGATCCTTCAGTTGTAAGCAAATGATGCTACTGCTTGACCCACATTATTATTATAATCAAAAAGGAGCACTAAACCACAAGTGGTGCTTGACCCACAAGTAATAAAAACATTATGTATTCTAAAATTTTATGTGGGAAACAAAACCCTTTAGGGGTCATACAGGTTTTGAAGAAATGGGAGGCGACTAGGTTTGATCCAAGGAATGGGAGCAGTCAGATCCAATGGAACTAAGCCACAGTCTAAAGACAGTGGCTTTGATAAGTTATCCTAATTTACTAGCCCTCTGGGTTAATGATTACACTACAAAGGAAATATACAAGTCACAATGTCTGACTTTACTAGTAATAAAGTTTATTTAGGTAAATGTACAAAGCTCTTGCTTCACACACGGAGGGCCCGGGTTCGATTTCTGGCAGGGTAGATACATTTCAACGCGTTTCTTTACACCCGTTGTCCTGTTCACTTAGCAACAAGTAGGTACCTGGGTGTTAGTCGACTGGTGTAGGTTGCATCCTGGGGGACAAGATTGAGGACCCTAATGGAAATAAGACAGACAGTCCTCAATGATGCACTGCCTTTCTTGGGTTAACCTGGGTGGCTAACGCTTCATAGTTAAAAATCTGAACGAAATCTTATCTTAAAGTCAAAGTGACTTATTTCCAATTGGGGTCCTATAGGGTTATGACAGGTTGATGCTGTGGTCAGAGAAGTGGCAGAAGCAGTTCAACACAGACAATTATATGGTCATAATCATATGAAAAGAAAATAACTGTGGCATATAAGCTAAATAATGCAGATCATAGTCAGACAATGTGAAAAAAAATAAAAATTTAAGATTGCCGGCTATCAGAAAGTTAAGACGACAGTGATTCAGTCTGCAATAAATAAAAAAAAGCGCTGAACCACAAGGGCCATATAGCGCAGTCTGCAATAAAGCTAATAGAATTCTTATGTTCATAACAATAATAGTCTTAAGGTTATAATAAATTTGCTTATTTGTGGTTACTTATAATTTCTTGTTTCAGAGTTCCTCACCTGTGTCAAGGAACCTTCCTCAAGAGAATTTCAACCTGTCATTTTTTTTTTAAAACATCACACCGGAAGTTTATAGTACATACTACAGATAGAATAATCACTGAATATTGTTACTGTATCAGAATTATAAACAACGGTTCAGACAAACTGTAAATAATGCTTGATGGTAGGCACCTCGATGCCGGTGACACATTATTCAGGTTTAATTCATTACAGTTGTCTTAACTTCGTCGTACCTGATTGTCTTCCATTCCCCAGGTTATGTATGGTCTTAATGGCTTTGGTGACTCCCCACGAATATAATTACAATAAAATAAATAACTCCCACTCTCTTGTCGTCGATGGGGTTATTCAGGGTCACCAAACTGACGTTTTTTGATGAAAATGGTATAAAATAACAAGTTGATGGTTAAGACATACGTGCAACAGTTGGGTATCTTTATTGTTGAAATGTTTCGCCTCAAATACAGAGGCAGCAGGTGTAATAGTGTAATGAAGATGATGTAATTAGTCCATCAATGTCTGCACTTCGCCGAGGCCGGTGTTACAAATTGATAGATTATAAGAGGCCGGTGGCTTCTTATAATCTCAGCTATAATTGACTCTAGTAATTTGCCTACAATTGAGGTCAGGCTTATTGGGCGGTAATTTGACAGTAACGATTTGCCAATATTAATTAATGGTTCACAGAGTTCCATTTTGCATTCCTTAAGAACCCTTGAAAAAACTTCATCAGGACCCGGCGACTTATTTTGCTTCAGTCTGTCTATCTGCTTCACAACCATTTCACTAGTGACTGTGATGTTACATAATTTATCTTCTTCTAGCCCACTATAAAAATTAATTACTGGAATAGTGTTAGTGTCTTCCTGTGTAAAAACCGAGAGAAAATAATTATTTAAAATCGAGCACATTTCATTCTCTTTGTCAGTAAGATGCCCAGTTATTTTTAAGGGGACCTATCTTATCTCTAACTTTTGTTCTATATACCTGGAAAAAACTTTTTGGGTTAGTTTTAGAATCCCTAGCAACTTTAATTTCATAGTCCCTTTTAGCTTTTCTTATCCCCTTTTTAATGTCCCTCTTAATATCAATATACTGATTCATAAGATGACCCTCACCTCTTTTGATACGCCTATAAATTCCTTTCTTATGCCCTAGTAGATATTTCAGCATATTATTCATCCATTATGGGTCATTTCTATTTGATCTAATTTCTTTATACGGGATAAACGTTCTTTGAGCAGCATATATAGTGTTCAGAAAACTGTCATATTGACAGACCGTCACCTCTTTTGATACGCCTATAAATTCCTTTCTTCTGACCTAAAAGATATTTGAGCCTATTATTAATCCATTTGGGGTCATTTCTATTCGATCTAATTTCCTTATATGGGATAAATGTCCTTTGGGCAGCAAGTATTGATCAGATTTGATTCTCCTCATTAACTTCACATCATCTGCAAACAAGGACACTTCTGAGTCTATCCCTTCCGTTATGTCATTCACATATACCAAAAACAGCACAGGTCCTAGGACTGACCCCTGTGGAACACCGCTTGTCACAGGCGCCCACTTTGACACCTCGTCACGTACCATGACTCGTTGTTGCCTCCCTGTCAGATATTCTCTGATCCATTGCAGTGCCTTTCCTGTTATGTGTGCCTGATCCTCTAGCTTTTGCAGTAACCTCTTGTGAGGAACTGTGTCGAAGGCCTTCTTGCAATCCAAGAAAATGCGGTCTATCCACCCCTCTCTCTCTTGTCTTACTTCTGTCACCTTGTCATAAAACTCCAGTAGGTTTGTGACACAGGATTTTCCTTCTCTGAAACCGTGCTGGTTGTCGATTATACACTTGTTTCTTTCCAGGTGCTCCACCACTCTCCTCCTGATGATCTTCTTGACTTTACATACTATACACGTTAGTGACACAGGTCTGTAGTTTAATGCCTCATGTCTGTCCCCTTTTTTAAAACTTGGGACTACATTTGCCATCTTCCATACCTCAGGGAGTTGCCCAGTTGCAATGGATGTGTTGAAGATCTTTGTTAGTGGCACACACAGCATCTCTGCTCCCTCTCTAAGGACCCACAGAGAGATGTCTGGTCCCACCGCCTTTGAGGTGTCAAGTTCACATAGCAGCTTCTTCGCCTCCCTTTGGTTATGTGTACCTCATCCAGAACTTGTTGGTGTACCTCCCTGTTCTGATTTCCTGGAGTCCTACTGGTTTCCACTGTAAATACTTCTTCAAATCTCGTGTTGAGCTCCTCACATACCTCTTGGTCGTTTCTTGTGAGCTCCCCATCATCCTTCCTCAGTCTGCTTACCTGGTGCTTGACTGTTGTTTTCCTCCTGATGTGGCTATACAACAGATTCGGGTCAGACTTGACTTTCGATGCTATGTCATTTTCATATTGTCGTTGAGCCTCCCTTCTTATCTGTGCATATTCGTTTCTGGCTCTCTGGCTAATCTCTTTATTTTCCTGAGTCCTTTGTCTTCTGTACCTTTTCCATTCTTTAGTACACTAGTTTTTGCCTCCCTACACCTTTGGGTGAACCAAGGACTCGTTCTGGTCTTCCCATTATTTCTGTTTCCCTTGGGAACAAACCTCTCCTCTGCCTCCTTGCATTTTGTTGTCACGTAGTCCATCATTTCTTGTACTAGTTTTCCTGTCAGTTCTCTCTCCCACTGAACGTCTTGCAGGAAGCTCTTTATGCCTGAGTAGTTCCCCCTTTTGTAGTTTGGTTTCTCCCATACTATTCCTGCTACTCTCTTCACTTGCAGCTCAACTATGTAGTCAAAGCACAGAACCACATGATCACTAGCTCCAAGGGGCCTTTCATACATGATATCCTCGATGTCCGAACTACTCAAGGTGAATGCAAGGTCCAGTCTTGCTGGATCATCCTCACCTCTTTCTCTGGTAGTGTCTCTAACATGTTGATGCATGAGGTTTTCCAGCACCACATCCATCATCTTGGCTCTCCATGTTTTGGGACCCCCATGGGGCTCCAGGTTTTCCCAGTCAATCTCCTTGTGACTGAAATCACCCATAACTAGTAACTTTGCTCCCCCCATGTGAGCTCTTCTGGCCACCTCGGCTAGTGTGTTGACCATTGCTCTGTTGCTCTCGTTATATTCTTCTCTTGGCCTCCTGCAGTTCTGTGGCGGGTTGTACATTACTGTAATTACCACCTTATGGCCCTCAGACTGGATTGTTCCTACTAAGTAGTCCCTTTCACCCATGCCATTCATTCCTTCCATTTTCTCAAATCCCCACTAGTTTTTAATGAGCAGTGCAACTCCTCCCCCTCCTCCTCTCCTCCCTCTGTCTTTCCTAAGGATTTGATATCCAGGTGGAAATACTGCATCTGTTTTCCTGGTGAGTTTTGTTTCTGTGAGTGCTATTATGTCTGGGGATGTCTCCTTGATTCTTTCATGCTACTCCTCACACTTATTTGTTATTCCACCTGCATTTGTATACCACACCTTCAACTTCTTTTCTAAAACTGTGGTCTGGGGGGTACATTGGGGTTGGGGAAGTGGGAGACCTGATAAGGAACTATGGATGGTTGCTATGGGGGTGGAGTTTGTAATGAGGTGGGTGGGGGCATTGGATATGGCATGTGTGTTTTGGGTTAGAATGTTTGGTTGCACTGGGGTTGTCCTGGTTGGGGGGCTTCTGTAGGTAGTTGCGAGGGAGGCTGTATTTGATCTTCCTCCTGAGTCTGGGTTCTCCTGTCCATCTCCATCTTTTCTCTTTCCTCCTTTCACCTATAAGATTGGTTATAAATAACCATAATTTTTAAAGGGGTGGACCGGTAAGCCAGCAGAAGGCCTCGGTCAGATGACCAAAAGCTCCAAAGGCGGGTCATCATCTGACTAAGACCCGCGTCAGGAAACATTTGTCCTGTTTCCTGACGAACCTTACCTAACCTAACCTCCTTTCACCTTTGTACCATCTCTCTCAGTTTCTGCCTTTCTTCATGTGTTCTGTTGTGGTCGAGATACACCTTCCGGTATGCTGGCATGTCCCTAAGTCTTGCTTTCTCCTGCAGGATCCTGTTCCAAGTCGATTCTGCCTTGAAAGTCACTTTCACTGGTCGGGTTCTTCTTCTTGCTAACCCCCTATTCTCCGAAAATTTGCCAGCTGGGTCATGTCATCTTCTCCTATTGCTTTTATGATGCTTTTGATTGCATTTTTTCCCCTTCTTTTCTTGCTTTGTAAGTTTCCCCTTCAACTTCCTAGAGCCCATAAACAAAGACTGACCTCTCCCTTTCGTTCTCCCACAGCATATCCTTATGTATCCATTAATTCAATTTAATTTCCTCCATTGCTGCTTTCCTTTCTTCAGTTTCACTATCTATTGTACTTGAACATAAGAACGAAGGAACACTGCAGAAGGCCTACTGGCCCATGCGAGGCAGGTCCAAGTCTCCTACCGGCTTAAGCCAATGCACCCAACCTAGTCAGGTCAGGTCACATTGACTTAAGGGAGGAACACGGCAACCGACCTGGTAGCACAAGCTATCAGGTCTAACTCACACCCACCCACATCCACTCATGTATTTATCCAACCTATTTTTAAAGCTACACAACGTTCTGGCCTCTATAACTGTACTTGGGAGTTTGTTCCACTCATCCACAACTCTATTACCAAACCAGTACTTTCCTATATCCTTCCTGAATCTGAATTTTTCCAACTTAAAACCATTGCTGCGAGTCCTGTCTAGGCTAGATATTTTCAGCACACTATTTACATCCCCTTTATTTATTCCTGTCTTCCATTTATACACCTCAATCATATCCCCCCTAATTCTACGTCTTTCTAGAGAGTGCAGATTCAGGGCCCTTAGTCTATCCTCATAGGGAAGGTTTCTGATACATGGGATCAACTTTGTCATCCTCCTTTGTACATTTTCCAGAGAATTTATATCCATTCTGTAATAAGGTGACCAAAACTGTGCAGCATAATCTAAATGAGGCCTAACCAAGGATGTATAGAGTTGAAGAACAACCTGAGGACTCCTATTATTTATGCTTCTTGATATGAAGCCAAGGATTCTATTAGCTTTATTGCGAACACTTATGCACTGTTGTCTTGGTTTCAGATCACTGCTAACCAGAACTCCTAAATCTTTTTCGCAATCCGTAATATTAAGATCTACATTATTTAGTTTATATGTGGCATGGTTATTGTCCTGTCCAACATTTAGAACTTTGCATTTGTCTATATTAAACTGCATCTGCCACTTCTCCGACCACTGCATCAGTCTATTCAAATCTTCCTGGAGTGCTCGAATGTCCTCGTCAGAATGAATTCGACGGCCTATTTTGGTGTCATCGGCAAACTTGCCGATGTCGCTCTTTATGCCCTCATCTATGTCGTTTATGTAGATTGTGAACAGCAGGGGGCCCAACACTGACCCCTGTGGAACACCGCTCGTGACACTTCCCCACTCTGATTTCTCCCCATTTATGCAAACTCTCTGCTGCCTATTTGTCAACCATGCCTCTATCCAGGAAAAAATTTCTCCTCCTATTCCATGTGCTTTAATTTTCCTCAATAGTCTCTGATGTGGGACCCTGTCAAAAGCCTTACTGAAGTCCATATACACAATATCATATTCATTACCATGATCTACCTCCTCAAATACCTTAGTGAAAAAAGTTAATAAATTCGTAAGGCAGGAACGCCCCTTTGTAAAACCATGCTGAGATTCGTTGATTAATTTATGCTTTTCAAGGTGGCTACGAACTGCCTCGGCAATTATTGATTCCATAAATTTTCCCACTATGGAGGTTAGGCTTATTGGTCTATAGTTCGAAGCTAAGGACCTGTCACCTGTTTTGAAAATAGGTATCACATTTGCCATTTTCCACTTATCTGGCACCATGCCAGTTTGTAGTGATATGTTGAAAAGATTAGCCAAAGGTGTGCTAAGCACCTCTTTACATTCCTTTAGAACCCTTGCATACAGTTCATCAGGGCCTGGGGATTTGTTAGGTTTTAATTTATCTATTTGCCTAAGGACCATGTCACTTGTGACCCTAATAGTGCACAGTTTATTATCGTCCTGTTCTACATAATTTATCATTACTGGAATATCGCTGGTATCCTCCTGTGTAAAAACTGAGAGGAAGTATGTGTTAAAAATTCTACACATTTCCTTATCACTGTCAGTGAGCTGACCCGAGGAACTTTTGAGTGGGCCTATCTTGTCCCTGATCTTACTTCTGTATACCTGAAAGAATCCTTTTGGGTTAGTCTTCGATTCTCTTGCAACTTTAACCTCATAATCTCTTTTTGCTTTTCTAATTCCCTTTTTTATTTCTCTCTTTAACTGAATATATCGATTTCTCAATTGCCCCTCTCCTCTTTTGATTTGCCTATATATGCCTCTCTTTTGACCAATCAGATATTTTAATCTATTGTTCATCCATTTAGGATCATTTTTGTTTGATCTGATTTCCCTATTTGGAACATAATTTGACTGAGCAGCTAGAACTATGCCCTGGAAAGCATCATATCGGCAACCATCACCACCTACCTGACCCTTAGTCAGGTCATTCCAGTTCAGCCCACCTAAGTAATTTTTCAGTCCTATGAAATCAGCCAAGCGAAAGTCAGGGACGGAGACTTGATTGCCATTATTAGGGGAATTCCATGATATATTAAAACTGAGTGATTTGTGATCACTTTCCCCAAGCTCATCATTAACCTCAAGATTATTAATTAGTGTTTCCCTACTGGCAAGAACCAAGTCAAGGAGGTTATTTCCCCTAGTTGGCTCTGTCACAAACTGTTTTAAAAAACAATCCTGGATCGTATCAAGAAAGTCACCTGACTCTAAATTTCCTGTCAAATTGCTCCAGTCAATCTGTCTATAGTTGAAATCTCCCATTAGCACAACATTTTCGTATGTAGATGCCTTACGAATTTCGTCCCATAGAAGTTTACTGCACTCCCTATCAAGATTTGGGGCCCTGTAAATCACACCCAAAATTAGTTTTTCTCGGCCCTCGAGAAGCTGTAACCAAACAGATTCAGCGGCTGACGCTTCTAATTTAATATCTTGTCTAACACAACAATTTAAATTGTCTCTGACATACATCGCTACTCCACCACCTTTCCTGTTGACCCTGTCAGTGTGGAATAATTTATAGCCTTGTATGTGACAGTCAGAGGGCATCTCTCTATCTTTCAGATTGAGCCAGGTCTCTGTTATAGCAATAATATCTATGTTTCCTGCACTTGCAATTAATCTTAGCTCATCTATCTTATTTCTTACACTCCTGCTATTAGTATAGTAAACCTTAAGGGAGCTAGTCCCTTGCTGCCCTCTGCTGTCCCCCTTTGTTTGCTGACCTGATCTATTGTCTTTATTTATAACTTCATGCTGAATGCCTTTTATACATTTACTGTTTCCAACCCAAGTGTTGCAACCTGCTTGTTTCCCACACACACCCATACCTCTATCTTCCATCAGTTTAAAATCATAGGCATTTCACCAATGGCCTTCTCAATCGAGTCTGCAAGTGCTACCACCCCAGCCCCAGAGAGATGTACCCCATCCCTTGCATACATATCATGTTTGCCATAAAAGTTGTTCCAGTTGTCAATGAATGGGATTGCAAGTTCCTTGCAGTATCTGTCTAGCCAGCAATTTACACCAATTGCCCTAGACAACCATTCATTTCCTACTCCCCTTCTAGGCAAGATGCTACATATGATTGGGATCCCTCCCTTAGACTTAATGAAATCTATAGCTGACCTGTACTTATCTAGCAGCTCTTCTCTCCTACCCTTCCCAATATCATTTCCACCAGCACTGAGACAGATAATGGGCTTGCTCCCATTACCTGACATGATATTATCCAGCCTGTTGACAATGTCCCCAACACCAGCTCCAGGGAAGCACACTCTATCTCTCATCTTCTTATTCCTATTACAAAAAGCACGGTCAATGTATCTTACCTGAGAGTCACCAACCACAAGAATGCGCTTACCTCCATTAGCAGGGGCAGTAGTACCCTTACCTTCACTGGCCACTGAAGTACATTCATCCTGAAGAACAGAGAAGCGATTTCCTACCTTCAGATCTTCACTCTTAACTTTCCTTACTCTGATGCGCCTTCCATTACTGTGAACTACTCGCCACTTGTAGCAGGTGCTGGGCTGCTCCTCACTGCTGGTAGCCGTTGCTGCCTCCCCAACTACAGCCTCCCCACAGCGAGAGACAGACTGCACCTCGCTGCTAGAAGCCTCATTCCCCACAACTCCAGCCACCTCACACTCTCTCCCAGACCCATTGAGGTGGACCTTCAGCCTCCTAATCTCCTCCTGGAGAAGCAAGACCTCCTCCTTCAACTCTCCAACCTCAATTTTTAAAACACTGCAGAAGCAAGCCATGCTTTGTAACCGTCCACACTAATCCCCAAAGCAGCTCAGGGTCTGTGACCTCACGTGACGACTGACCACTGAGTACTGACTTGGGCTCAGTGGCCTGTCATTTTCCCTTCTCAGCTTTTCCTGGGCTCTGCTGTGGTCTGTTAGGGCCTCCACATATAGCTTATCTCTTTCATTTACTACAGTCCCCTCTGATAGGGCTTCTATATGCAGTTTCACTCCTTCATTCCCTACAGTTCCCTTGTTTGTGACTGAGGTAGCGGTCTCAGATGTCATTCCCAAATTGTTCTTTAGTTCTTTAGGCTGTTTCAGATTTTTCAGTTCCTCTTCTAATCTGTGTATCCTAGCCTCTCCCACTTCTTGCTTTCCACATCTATCCTCTCTTCCATTCTCATGCTAAGTTCTTCTAGTTTCTTTCCCCATTCATGTTCCCTTTTCATGAGCTCTGTTGCCCAATCTTCCTTTGCAGATTCATTCTCCTGTCCCTTGGTTTTCCTTCCTGCTCTCTGGCAACCTATTTTTTTTTTTTGTTTTGGTTGCCTTAGAATGAAAAACTTATGTAATTCTGTGTGTTTGTTTTGTGGTGTGTTTGTCCGAGCGTGGGGGAAAGGCAGGGGAGGTAGGGGAGGACGCTGTAGACAGTGGCTAAATGGGAGAGGGGTGGGGAGGGGGATTGAGAGAATATGTGGGGAGTGAGGAGGAGGGAGAAGCAAAGGAGGAGAATGGGAGAGGGGGAGGGGGAAAGAGGGAGAGGTGGGGGAGAAGGAGGGTGAGAGAAAGAGGGGGGGATCAGGGGAAAGAGTGGGAGATTGGCGGGGGAAGGGGAGTGTATGTGTGAGAATGTATATGTGGGAACGTGTGAGTGTAAACGTGTACTCACCTAGTTGAGGTTGCAGGGGTCGAGTCCAAGCTCCTGGCCTCGCCTCTTCGCTGGTCGCTACTAGGTCACTCTCCCTGAACATGAGCTTTATCGTACCTCTGCTTACAGCTATGTATGGATCCTGCCTCCACTACATCGCTTCCCAAACTATTCCACTTCCTGACTACTCTGTGGCTGAAGAAATACTTCCTAACATCCCTGTGATTCATCTGCATCTTCAGCTTCCAACTGTGTCCCCGTGTTGTTGTGTCCAGTCTCTGGAACATCCTGTCTTTGTCCACCTTGTCAATTCCTCTCAGTATTTTGTAAGTCGTTATCATGTCCCCCCTATCTCTCCTGTCCTCCAGTGTCGTCAGGTTGATTTCCCTTAACCTCTCCTCATAGGACATACCTCTTAACTCTGGGACTAGTCTTGTTGCAAACCTTTGCACTTTCTCTAGTTTCCTTACATGCTTGGCTAGGTGTGGGTTCCAAACTGGTGCCACATACTCCAATATGGGCCTAACGTACACGGTGTACAGGGTCCTGAATGATTCCTTATTAAGATGTCGGAATGCTGTTCTGAGGTTTGCCAGGCCCCCATATGCTGCAGCAGTTATTTGGTTGATGTGCACTTCAGGAGATGTGCCTGGTGTTATACTCACCCCAAGATCTTTCTCCTTGAGTGGTGTTTGTAGTCTCTGGCCCCCTAGACTGTACTCTGTCTGTGGTCTTCTTTGCCCTTCCCCAATCCTCATGACTTTGCACTTGGTGGGATTGAACTCCAGGAGCCAATTGCTGGACCAGGTCTGCAGCCTGTCCAGATCCCTTTGTATTTCTGCCTGGTCTTCGATCGAATGAATTCTTCTCATCAACTTCACGTCATCTGCAAAGAGGGACATCTTGGAGTTTATTCCTTCCGTCATGTCGTTCACAAATACCAGAAACAGCACTGGTCCTAGGACTGACCCTTGTGGGACCCCGCTGGTCACAGGTGCCCATTCTGACACCTCGCCATGTACCATTACTCGCTGCTGTCTTCCTGACAAGTATTCCCTGCTCCATTGCAGTGCCTTTCCTGTTATCCCTGCTTGGTCCTCCAGTTTTTCACTAATCTCTTGTGTGGTACTGTGTCAAACGCCTTCTTGCAGTCCAAGAAAATGCAATCCACCCACCCCTCTCTCTTTTGTCTCACTGCTGTCACCATGTCATAGAACTCCAGTAGGTTTGTGACACAGGATTTCCCGTCCCTGAAACCATGTTGGCTGCTGTTGATGAGATCATTCCTTTCTAGGTGTTCCACCACTCTTCTCCTGACAATCTTTTCCATGACTTTGCATGCTATACATGTCAGTGACACTGCTCTGTAGTTTAGTGCTTCATGTCTGTCTCCTTTTTTAAAGATTGGGACCACATTTGCTGTCTTCCATGCCTCAGGCAATCACCCTGTTTCGATAGATGTATTGAATATTGTTGTTAGGGGTGCACATAGTGCCTCTGCTCCCTCTCTCAGAACCCATGAAGAGATGTTATCTGGCCCCATTGCCTTTGAAGTATCTAGCTCACTCAGAAGCCTCTTCACTTCTTCCTCGGTTGTGTGTACTGTGTCCAGCACATGGTGGTGTACCCCACCTCTCAGTCTTTCTGGAGCCCCTTCTGTCTCCTCTGTGAACACTTCTTTGAATCTCTTGTTGAGTTCCTCACATACTTCACTGTCATTTCTTGTTGTCTCTTCTCCTTCCTTCCTTAGCCTGATTACCTGGTCCTTGACTGTTGTTTTCTTCCTGATGTGGCTGTATAACAGCTTCGGGTCAGATTTGGCTTTTGCTGCTATGTCGTTTTCATATTGATGTTGGACCTCCCTTCTTATCTGTGCATATTTGTTTCTGGCTCTACGACTGCTCTCCTTATTCTCCTGGGTCCTTTGCCTTCTATATTTCTTCCATTCCCTAGCACACTTGGTTTTTGCCTCCTTGCATCTTTGGGTGAACCATGGGCTCATCCTGGCTTTTTCGTTATTCCTGTTACCCTTGGGTACAAACCTCTCCTCAGCCTCCTTGCACATTGTTGCTACATATTCCATCATCTCATTAACTGGCTTCCCTGCCAGTTCTCTGTCCCACTGAACCTTATTCAGGAAGTTCCTCATTCCTGTGTAGTCCCCTTTCCTGTAGTTTGGTTTCATTTGTCCTGGCCTTCCTGCTTCCCTCTCCACTTGTAGCTCTACTGTGTATTCGAAGCTCAAAACCACATGATTGCTGGCCCCAAGGGGTCTTTCATATGTGATGTCCTCAATATCTGCACTACTCAAGGTGAATACTAAGTCCAGTCTTGCTGGTTCATCCTCTCCTCTCTCTCTTGTAGTGTCCCTTACATGTTGGTACATGAAGTTTTCCAGTACCACCTCCATCATCTTAGCCCTCCATGTATCTTGGCCCCCTTGTGGCTCCAAGTTCTCCCAATCGATCTCCTTGTGGTTAAAGTCGCCGATGATCAGGAGCTTTGCCCTGCATACATGAGCTCTTCTGGCCACTGCAGCCAGTGTGTCAACCATTGCTCTATTGCTCTCGTCATACTCTTGCCTTGGCCTCCTGCTGTTCTGTGGTGGGTTATACATCACTGCAATTATCACCTTGGGACCTCCAGAGTGAAGCATCCCCGCTATGCAATCACTTTCTTCTCCGCTGTCTCCTCTCTCCAGCTCATCAAAATTCTATCGGTGTTTGATCAGCAATGCCACTCCTTCACCCCCCCTGTTCCTTCTGTCTTTCCTCAGGATCTGGTATCCCATTGGAAAGATGCCATCTGTTATCATACCTATAAGCTTGGTTTCTGTGATCGCTATGATGTCTGGTGATGCCTTTTTGACTCTTTCGTGCCACTCCTCCCACTTGCTTGTTATTCCATCAGCGTTTGTGTACCATACCTTCATTTCCTTTCCAACACTGTGGTTTGGGGTTGCCTATGGGGGTGGGAGACCTGGTAGCATACTGTGGGATTCTATGGTTGGGGGTTGGGTGGAAGCTGTGGGTATGGATTGTATTGTGTGTTGGGATGGTGTGATAGGTTGTGGGGCTCTGAGGATAGTTGTGTGTGTGCTTGCCCTTGCTGCTCTGTTCTGCTCTGACTGACCTCTGCTGGTTCCATCCTTGTCTCCTTTCCTAGCTCCTTTCAGTTTTTTGTCCTCTCCCTCAGCTGGTGTCTCTCTGTTTGTGTTCTGTCTCTGTCTAGGAACACCTTCTTGTACTCTTCCGAGCTTTTCAACCGTGGTTTCTCTTGGAGGATCCTGTTCCGCACTGTTTCTGTCCTGAGAATCAGCTTGATCGGTCGGTTTCTTCCCTTCAAGTACCCCCTATTCTCTGAAAATTTACAATCTCGTCCATGTCTTCTCCCCCTATTTCCGTGATGATTTTCTCAATCTCCTTTCTTTCTTCCTGCCGTCTTTCAGTGTGTCCTTTCCTCTCTCTCCCGAAGCCCATGGATAAACACTGATTTTGCCCTTTCCTCCTCCCATTGCCTCTCCCTCTGTGACTCTGGTTCCTGTCTGTATGTGGTCATTTTCTCCCTTGATTTTTCCAGTGGCTCTTGGTAGCATGGTTGTGCCTCAGCATTCGACCTATCTCCCTCTCCATCTGCACCCATCTGCTCTTCCCTTCCACTCCCTGGCCCTTCTTTGCAGGCTGATATGACCTTAGCATAATTCACATCTTCTTCCTTCCTGTTCAGCCTCTTGGCTTCGTATGGTGTGTATTCTCTGGTCACTATCCCTAAGACTTGCTTCAGCCTGTTTACCTCAAATTCTAGGACCTTTACTCTGGCTACTGCAGTTTCGACTTGTGCCTCCCAATTCTTCATCTCCTTCTCCAACATCTTTTCCCATTTCACAGAAATGGGAAAGCTCTCCAAATTTTCTCTCCCATTCTTGCACACGAAAATCACTCACTACGAAAGCAAAAGACTTGGCAGACGATGCACCATCCCCCCAATGAAAAGCAGGGGTGTCACTAGCACGTTAAGAGACCATACAATAAGTGTCAGGGGCCCGAGACTGTTCAACTGGCTCCCAGCACACATAAGAGGGATTACCAACAGACCCCTGGCAGTCTTCAAGCTGGCACTGGACAAGCACCTAAAGTCAGTTCCTGATCAGCCGGGCTGTGGCTCGTACGTTGGTTTGCATGCAGCCAGCAGCAACAGCCTGGTTGATCAGGCTCTGATCCACCAGGAGGCCTGGTCACAGACCGGGCCGCGGGGGCGTTGACCCCCGGAACTCTCTCCAGGTAAACTCCAGGTTGCGTGCAGCCAACAGTAACATCCTGGTTGATCAGACTCTGATCCACCATGAGGCCTGGTCATGGACTGGGCCATGGGGGCGTTGACCCCTGGAACTCTCCAGGTTTACGAACCACAGCCTGGCTGGTCAGGTACTGACTTTAGGTCAGTACCTGACCAGCCGGGCTGTGGTTTGTACGTTGGGAACCACAGTGTTTTCTTAATACACTCATTGTCCCTGTTCACCTATTAGTAAAATAGGTACCTGGGTGTTAGTCAACTGGTGTGAGTCACATCCTGGGGAGAAAATTGACCTAATTTGTCTGAATTGCCTCTTGTACCTCTGTATGTGTGCTCAAATTGTAAATAAATAAATAAATAAATAAATAAATTGCTCTGCATAACAAGGGCCTTTCTATATAGTATGTAGTTTATTATTGATATCACTTAGGCTTGTATACCTTGTACCTGTACTTGTAGATTATTATTATTATTATAATCAAGGGGAAGCGCTAAACCCGGAGGATTATACAGCACCTGGGTGGGGGGATGTGGAAGGCATTCAGGCTTAATTTGGGGAACTGGAGCACAGATCCAATTCCCTAAATCAAGAGCCCCTCACCAACATCAAGGAACCTTCCTTGAGGGGGTGTACTTGTAGAAATAAAGCTTTATTATTATAGCAGCGCTGTTTGACCCTAGCAGGTTTAGCACTTCCTTTTATTATATAATTAAAAAGCGCTAAACCTACAACCTTTTGATTATATTATTATATTAATGCATCATGCAAAGTGAGACACCAACTGGACCTAAAAGTGAAACACAGTGAATAAGAGAGACCCTCTGCAGGAGATTCTTTTATTTGTAGTTTAATTTTTATTTCCAGTGATTTCTTGCTCTTCATGCATTAATATATTTTTAAATTATTATTATCATTATAATCAAAACAAAGTGCTAAACTTACTAGGGAATATTTTTAAATCAGTGACTTTCTCCCACCTAGGCAGGGTAACCCAAAGATGAAAATACATTCACAATTCACAAAATGCCGTTTTTCTATTAGTATGATGAATCACAAGCAGATTATCTCCTTTTTTTGATAAGGACCTGCCTCGCATGGGCCAGTAGGCCTTCTGCAGTGTTCCTCCATTCTTATGTTTCCTTCAGAGTGTGGGCACCGTACTTTCCACCTCCAGGACTCAAGTCAAGCTAACCAGTTTCCCTGAATTCTTTCATAAAAGTTACCTTACTCTCATTCTAACAGCGCTTCCATTAAAAACCACTATTTCCTTTCACTCCTATTTAATATGCTCATACAAGCCTGCTGGATGCTTAAACCCCTAAAACTCGAAGTTTGTACTGCTTGGAATGCGGGCAAGAAAGATACATGATACTATACACTTGGAAAATCATAGAGGGACTGGTCCCAAATGTACACATGGAAATCATTCCCTACAAAAGCAATAGACTCAGCAGGAGATACAACATCCTCCCTCCCCAGTAAAAAGCAGGGGCACCATGAGTATACTAAAAAACATCATAATAAGTGCCAGGGGCCCAAGACTGTTGAACTGCCTTCCAGTATGCATAAGGAGAGATTACCAAAATGATCCCTGGCTGTCTTTGAGGAGGCACTGGACAGACACCAAGTCAGTACCTGACCAGCCAGTCTGTGTGCAACCAGCAGTAACAGCCTGGTTGATCAGGCCCTGATACATTGCATTTAGTTTGATCTTTATTTAGACAAGGGCTATGCAGTGAGGGGCTTTCGATCCAGGGAATTGGAACTACTCTCCCCTTGAATTAAATCTAACCGCATCTCATTTCCCCATTTCCAGACGCTTGTATTATAATCATAACCAAGTGCTAAACTCATGTCATACAGTGCTGCTCCAGATGCAGTATAACCCCTTAAGGTTTAGCACTCCTCCATATTTATAGCAGAAAAAATCCAATTTCAATGATTTTTATACTAGTAATTTTCTCAAAAAAAATATTCCCTTTGCTAATCTTGAGTCTTTTCATTAATGCTAAAAGATTGTATGTAGTTCACAGAGGTGTAAGAAAACTACATTATTATATCACTGCTTTATTTTAAATATTTCTTTCTTATTTGCAAATATATACAAAAACTGATACACAAAATTAAATCCAATCTTTGGTTGGCAGGGTACAGAGGCTGCACACGCACGGTCCTCAGGTAAAATGTGGCTGCAGCATATCGTTATTTCAGTGCTCCATGACACAATATTCTTCTAGACTCAGCTTAAGCCATATTAATACATACAAAAAACACAAAATAGGTGTGCGTGTCTGTGTGCATATATAAATACATATACATACATATCAAGGTGTGCATATCAAGCAAAAAATTTAGAGCATAGAAATTAAGGCAATGTGGGGTCACTAAGCATATAACTCAGATGATTAAGGATGGGTTATTGAGGTGGTTTGGACATGTAGTTTCTTTTTCTACTCAATGGACATTTCCCACCAAGGCACGGTGACCCAAAGAAGAAAACACATTCACTAAGTCACTCAGCACTCAGTCTCCATCTTTCCACAAGTTTGCTGACATCACAATCAGACTTACTCGCTGACTGTAACATCCCCACCCCTCCTCGGGAGTGCAGACACTGCCTACCCCATCTCCAGGACTTGAGTCCAGCTGACTAGTTTCCCTGAATCTGCTCATGAATGTTGCCATACTCACATTCACTCCTATTGGACAAGCTCACACAAGCCTACTGGTTGCTCAAGCCCCTAAAACTCAAAAAGCTTCCTTTACTCCTCATTCCAAAGGTTTCTGGGATGACCCCCTACCCCTCTTATCCTTCACCCAGATTTACCCCTTAATAAATGGTAGAATTACTGACAAAATGTTAGGTAAAAGGACACAGATGCAACTAGAGTGACATTTTTAATGGTTTGACAAAGCTCCTGGAGAGTGAAACATTGCCACAATAAAAATGTCACATTAGTTGCATCTGTGTCCTTTTACCTAACAGATTCATACACCTTCTTCATCATCGTATCCCTCTATCCTCTCTAAATGCCCAACCACCTCAACAGCCACTCCTCAGCTCTAAATTATACCTTTCCTGTCCCCACATTGGCTTTTATTTTCTATGCTCCAAATTCACTGCATGATAGTCACACCAAATACACATACACACTATAAAAATAGTATACAGTTAATGGATATTTGGCTCACATTCACATGGGTGATATTATTATTACACTGAAAACACTTAACCTACATACGTGATAAATCAATATTTGCTAATGGTCATACAGCGTTGAGATTACCAACTGAAGACTCCTAATTGTTTAAAAGATAATTTTCATTATAGGTATGAACTGTTCATAGTACCTAGCATTAAATTTATAGCAACCACTTGAGCCCATAGAAATATTCAGCATCCATAGTTTGGTAAGAAAATACAGGAGCAATTTTTTTTATCTGATTTATGCATTGGCCACATTTTGCCAAAAGGTGGTGTACATGTGAATGTAGGAAAGGCGGGACACTCGCCTACTACATTGAGGCAATCCGACATGTACTATTGGTCGACCACATTAACAATTAATATAAATAATTGCAGCTACCACAAACTGATTATGACAGTTTGAATATTTCATTAAAAATATTCACTTGAGAACATATGCAAAAATCTAAAAATCTAGGATAATTAAAAATCTTTGATAAATACTTTCTTTTAAAATAAAAAATAATATACGATACTATATAAATATAAATACTGTAATGATTTTTGAAAATTCTCTTTTATATAAAATTGGCATAGTAACCACTATATAAGTACAGTATCAATAGATCATTAAATATTTGAGCTTGGCAAATAAATCACAGCTTCTACAAAGCCTTAATGAGAGAAACAATATGTAAATGAGATTCATTATTAAAGACCTGTCCTTTCAGATCAATCATAAGAAAAATTATTCTAATATTAAAGGATGGCATTTACTACCTTATGGAAGTCTGCAAAGGCAGGATGAGAATGTGAGCATTACTCTGCTCCAGGAAGGAAGTTAAGTCGGCACATTGTTGACACTTAAACCAAGCATATTTTAACGAGTCAAATGCACTCTAACCAAAAAGTCAGTTACAGTACTCGTATTTTATATATGAAAGAAACAACCAGGAGTATTCTATGAAGAACAGTAGCAAAGGCAACTTGTAATGTCACAAATATATAGTACTATAATCAATATTGGCTCTTAGTCAACTTCCATATACCTCAGAACAAATATACTTAAAATAAACAGTTTAAACAATCATGGATAAAGTGAAGGTAACCCTGACGACACCTCTCAGTCACAGTTAATTAACTACAATATTTAAGAAGAGGTCATTCCTTGAGCTCGGTAGTTTACTTACTCATGAACTTACGAGCCATATACAGATATGAACATCTTGAAAAGACATGAATGATGGATTAGTTAACAAAAATAAAACCTTTAAATTAAATGCAGTGTTCATGGCATTATATTACACATAGTACTAACAAATCACCAGTGTTAGTTTGAATTGCAATGTCAAATGCAAGCACAGTACATTTCATGTCATGCATAACAATGCATTTTTTTCCATAATTAACAAACATTTGAACTCACTGTATCAGTAGCAATCAATACCGATTCTGAAAAAAATTACTTCTTGGAGTTTTTTTTAAGTTTGGAACATCACAGAAGAATCATAATTATCTTTCAAAAATCCCTCTGCTTATTCAGTTACATGTATGTCAAGTGTTCTTTGCCATATGATTTATTTAGAAAAGGAAACAAATGATTAAAGCTTAATTATAATGATATACTGTGATGTTGATTTAAAAGGAAGATACAACTAAACTTGCCATTACTGCAAGTAAATAAAATTATGTAGCATGACTCAGAAATAAATATGCCCAGAGAGGCAATATGAAATACCAAGTTCCTGCAATTAGTTTGCTTTTTATTCTCGTTCAAGTTTCAACAAGACTCAAGGCTGCTAGAATAAATATATTCAGAACTCCTTTCGTAAACTTACATACTCTCATATCCTAATGACACTCAGGACCTTTAGATAAATGTAGGGTGAACATGCAGAATAATAATAATAAAGCAGTAACACATTAATACTCTATGGCTGTAATTGTGAGAGAATTATGCATCTGGAGAAAGATAGTAGAAAGACAATGTGTATGTTTTTGTGTGTGAATTCATCTATGTTGGCATACATCAAGCTCCAGTTCCAGTTCCTGGGCTTTGCCTCTTACCCTTCAACTGCTGCTACCTAGTGTGTACATCTTTCAGCCCTGTCATCTTCTCATATTTATATTTGGAATTATGTATGAAGTTTGCCTTTACTAAATCCTTCCCTAGAGCATTTAACTTGCTGATCACTCTCAAACTTAAGAATTTCCTTCATAAAACTCTTGAGACTAATTTTGATGATCAGTTTTCTGTTGTGTCCCATAGTCCTGGCCCCACCTCATGCAGAGTAGGGGGTTGCCTAGGAATGGTTGGAGGGAAGGGATAAAGAGGTTTCGTGTGTGAGGGGCTTGGACATCCATGACGTGTGTGTGTGAGCATGTTAAATAGGAGTGAGTGGAAGCAAATAGTTTTTGGGACTTGATGAGCTGCTGGAGTGAAAGCAGGATAACATTTGTGAAGGGATTGAGGGAAAACATGTCAGCCAGTCTCAAGTCCTGGAGGTGGGAAGCATAATGCCTGAACTCTGAAGGAGGGGTGGGGATATCTGTAGTTCGAAGGGGCATCTGAACTGTAATACAGTGGACCCTTGAGTTTCGGCAGCCTCAACTTTTGTGAAATTCGACCTTTGGCGAGTTTTTTTTGGAAAAATTTGGCCTCGAGTTTCGTGAAAAAACTCGTGTTTCGGCGACCATCTGGTACCCGTCCGCCCGTCATCGCGCACACAAAGCCAATCTCCCAGGCCATTCACGCTCAGTGTGCCATTGTTTACCAACATGTGACCATCACTCCGTGGGTTCATACGTAATAATCCATTGTTTTTTGTGATTACAACTACTAAATAAGTCACCATGAGCCCAAGGAAAGCTAGTGCAAGCCCTTTGGTAAAGAAAATGAGGAACACGATCGAATTCAAGAAGGAAATCATTGAAAAATATGAGAGTGGAGTGCGTGTTACAGAACTTGCCAGGATGTGTGGCAAGCCCCATTCAACCATCACTTCGATCGTGGCGAAAGGAAAGGAAATAAAGTGTGCTATTGTTGCAAAAGGGGTGGATAAGCTGACAAAAAGGAGATCACAAATCCTCGAAGAAGTGGAGAGGTTATTGTTGGTGTGGATTACCGAAAAACAGTTAGCAGGAGATAGTGTTACGCAGTCGATAATATGTGAAAAGGCAAGGCAGTTGCATGACGATCTCGTAAAGAACATGCCTGTAACAAGTGGTGATGCTTGTGATTTTAAGGCCAGCAAAGGTTGGTTTGAGAGATTTAAGAAGCGTAGTGACATTCACAGTGTGATAAGGCATGGTGAGGCTGCCAGTTCTGACAAAAAAGCAGCTGAGAAGTTTGTACAGGAGTTTAAGGAGTGTGTAGACACTGGAGAATTCAAACCCCAGCAAGTGTTTAATTGTGACGAAACAGGCCTCTTCTGGAAGAAAATGCCAAAGAGGACCTACATCATGTAGGAGGAAGCGGCACTCCCAGGACACAAGCCTATGAAAGACAGGCTTACTCTCATGTTTTGTAGTAATGCTAGTGGGGATTTTAAAGAGAAGCGTTTACTGGTGTATCACTCTGAAAATCCCAGTGTGTTCAAGAAATACAGTGTTGCCAAGAGTAACTTGTGTGTGATGTGGAAGGCTAGCAGTAAAGCATGGGTCACAAGGGAAATTTTCCTAGACTGGTTTAATGAAGTGTTTGGCCTCAGTGTGAAGAAATACCTCCTGGAAAATAAATTGCCACTCAAGTGCCTCCTGGTAATGGACAATGCTCCTGCTCATCCTCCAGACTTGGAAGAGCAAATAGTGGAGGAGTTTAGTTTCATCACGGTGAAGTTCTTGCCTCCTAATACCACTCCTCTCCTCCAGCCCATGGACCAGCAGGTCATTTCAAACTTCAAAGAACTCTACACCAAAGCAGTGTTTCAGAAGTGCTTTGAAGTGACCTCAGACACTGAATTGACCCCAAGAGAGTTCTGGAAAGATCACTTTAATATCCTCTGCTTGGAGAAATTTGTGGCCAGATTGTGTACGAGAGGGATTTTGACTGACCCTAAGGAACCTATGCCAGTTGTGGAAACTATTTTGGCATTGGGGATGTCCCTGGGGTTGGAGGTGAGTGGTGAGGATGTGGAAGAGTTAGTGGAGGACCACAGGGAAGAGCTAACCACTGAAGAGCTGCAAGAGCTTCATCTGCAACAGCAACAGATCACAGCTCAGGAAACTACTGCAGAGGAGGAGGAAGAGAGATGGAGGAAGGTGCCTTCTTCAAAGATTAAGGACATTTGTGGAAAGTGGACTGAAGTGCAAACATTTATGGATGAACTTCACCCTAACAAAGCTGTTGCAGGCCGTATTGGCAACATGTACAATGACAAGTGTTGTGTCCCACTTCAGAGAAATCTTAAAGAAACGCCAGAAACAGATCTCTCTGGACAGATATTTTGTGCGACAGGGGTCCAGTGACTCTCAAGCTAGTCCCAATGGCATTAAAAGAAGAAGGGAAGTAACCCCAGATATGGACTTCATACCTGAAGTCCTAATGGAAGGAGATTCTCCTTCCTAAAAATAGTGTACACCTTCCTCCTATCCCCTCCTCCCGTCTTCCATCCACGCAGAAGTCTTCAGTAAAGGTAAGTGTAATGTTATTATTATTTATTTTAAATGCATGTACTTGATTTCTGATTGTTTTCATTATGTAAATCTTTATTTAATTTGAAAAAAGTATTTTATTTTAATATTTTTGGGTGTCTGGAACGGATTAATTTTATTTCCATTATTTCTTACGGGGAAAATGGTTTCGAGTTTCGTGAATTTCGACCTTCGTCGGGCTCTCTGGAACGGATTAATCACGAAACTCGGGGGTCCACTGTATTGGTGTACCTCTGGCAAGGCAGTAATAGATTGAATAGTGGTGAAAGTGTTTCTTTTTTGGGTCACACTACCTTGGTGGGAGATGGCTGGTGGTTGAGCTCTAACTCTTGAGCCAGTATCTTATCCTTTGAGTGACATAAATTAGCTTTACTGGGCATATATTTGAAACCCATTATAGAGTCAGCCACTGAATAATTGTCTAATGTCTGGGTTTCCAGCCCCAGTCTCTAGGCAGTTTTCTTGGGAGACACAAAGCCATCATAATTTCAACATTGGTGACCCCCCCCCCCCCCCCAAAAAAAAAAAAAAAAAAAAAAGTTGCCTAAGGTTCAGTTTTCTAGATTTAATAAATACTTGATCATACAAGAGATATTTTGTTTTAAAGTAGGATCACAAAAAATATTGGAGAAGCTAAAAGGTTGAGAACTACAGAGGGACTCGAGAGCTCCATTCTAATTCACAGACCGATCGAGTGGCGTGAGCACAACTCGACGCTGCTGGAGACCTGGTAATCGCCGTCTAAGAGGGCCGGCCACAGTACTGTTCCTCTAACCCATTCCATAATTATATGATTAACCAATTGTGATTTCCTATTTGTATCTATAGTACAATATTTAGTTTACTTGTGCATGTATATTCATAACTTTCATGAGACACAGTGCTTGTATTCAGTAAACATCATTTCCTCTCTATATATTTTTTTAATTCCCCTGAAGTTAAGTTTCATTGTAACATTAAATTTTGATTTAATGTCTCACTAAATGCTCCATTTTCACTAAAATGTGTATTACATTATTATGTACAGTAATTTTCTATACAATAATCAAATATTTTGTAATTTTATACTGTTAGTATTAGTCCTAGCTTCAGACAGCCCAAAATGTTATACTAAACTGTGGGTTTTTCCTATTAAGATCTACTACCAGTATTTACTGTTAACTTACTACTGTAACTCCAGTGTATCTTCTTGGAAAATAATGATCTTATCTAAAAAAAAATAAAGAAAAAGGGAGGAGGAAGGGTTGCAATATTTTTCTCTCAAAATGCTTAGGAGGTCATGTGGTCACCATCAGGTCACTGACCCAAGATGAGTCTAATATCTGGACTTATGTTGTGAAATTGTATGTGTAGGAGTGCATGCCTTTTGCATGTTAAGTGGTAAGCATGTAGACATGACACACTGCCATATTTGTTGTATCTGATGATATATTTTTTTTTGAACATTTTTGACATAATTTTCAGTCAATTAGTGAATCTGTAATGCTCACTGAAACAAACCAAAACTTACTGTTATACATTTATGAGAAACATTTATATTAAGTAAGTAAAATAGCTGCTGGAAATAATTACAACAGCTTGAAACTTCATACATATGAATAAATAACATTTAGATACATTGTATTAAAATTAAATCAGTTTACTTATAAAATCTTTATATCAACATCTGCACATACAAGACTTAAAACTAAATAAAACTATATAAATAAATAATCAGATTGAATATTATTACCATTATTTAAGACTGAACTGAACAGTTCCATTTATAATTCTAAATATAATAAAGCAAATCTGTGGTCTCAACACTGGTTTAACTCATATACATAGACTAGATATATATGATAAATAAATAAATATACATGTGTGCATATGTATATATGTATGTATTAATTATATGAAGTACCTCATCCCCTGAGATGTTCTTTGTGGAGGTGCACCCACATATCAAACTTATCAATGTACTCCTTCTTATCTGATGACATACATATAATGTTTAGGCTAATATGCATTTAACTACTGGTGATTGTATCTAAGATGTATCCCAAATATAACTTTTGGTTATGCAATTTATTAATAACAATTAAGTAACCTTTATGATAGATACCCTGTACACTGTATTAGTACCTGTATTCTATAAGACATATTGACCAAATCAAAAGCACTAAGTCATATCCACTCTGACATTTCTCTAAGTCACTGCACTTCCAAGAGTCTTCCAACAACATGCTTGGGACTCAACAACTGTTCATCATTCAAAATCTAGCTATAAGTTACTCCTGTACACCTTTAATACTTTTACAACAATGCTCTGAACCTGTTTTCCAGCATTTCAACATTTTCAAGAACTTCAACATGCACCAAAGGATGCCCCCTTTATTCTCACTCAAAATTAACACCGTCAACACTTTAAAACTCTTCTGATAGTCATTTTTTTTATAAAGCTTTCCTATATTATTTGATTTTATGCAAATGAAACTGAAAAAGCTCACCAAAAACTGAATAACATCTGCTTCATACGAAGGCCTTTTCACATGCTTTGCAATTTTAGATAGACTTTTTCAACTACATTTACAGAACATTAGGACTATACAGAAGAGCTTTATAAAAGAGCTTACTGTACATCTACTAGTGAGCTTCAATACCTTTGCAATGCATCTTTTACTTAAGCACTAACACGTTTTCAGATTTCAGCTTCAAGAATTCGTTATTCATGGAAAGCACTAAACCCATGAGGGTCATTCAGCTCCAATAGCTGAGAACTACAAAATATCTACATTTCCAAAATATTTTCATGCAGTATAGTATCTCCAACACCCTCAAATGAGAAAAAAAACTGAACAGGATAATTATTATTTTTTGGAAAAACTAGGGCCCTAGTCTTCACAAAATATAATGGCTCTGTTAAACCCTTAGTGCAGAGGCCAGAAATTACAGATCAACCCATTGGTGTGTATGGAGTTACTATCACACACAGATGCAAACATCTGCAGTATATCCGTCAATTAACCCGTAAACGGTCCAAATGTATATATACGTTCACTACCATACTGCCCCAACTTTTTTGAGAAAAAAAAAAAACATTGTTGTTTTTTAATAGGAAAAAAGAGCATATGGTACCCAGGCATCCCCAATTATTTTAACCCCTTCAGGGTCCAAGGCCCAAATCTGAAGTGGTGCCCCAGTGTCCAAGAATTTTCAAAAAAAAAAATTTGTTATTTTTTCTTGTGAAATGGTAGAGAATCTTTTTGTGAAGGTAATAAAACAAAAAGTACGAAATTTGATGGAAAATTGACGAAATTATGCTCTTGCGAATTTTGATGTGTCAGCGATATTTACGAATTGGCGATTTTGCCGACTTTGACTCCAATTTTAGGCCAATTACATTATTCCAGTCAACCAAATTCTTAGCTATTTCACTAGTATTACTTCTATTCTATCGATTGAGCACAAGAAATCGCCAAGTCAACTGTTTCAACTACAAATTAAAGTGATCAGAAATTGTTAATTTGGCCAATTTTACACAAAGTTCAAAATATTCCAATTTCAAAATAGGGTCCAGAATAAACAATGTAGGTATTCCTAGAACTAAACTAACATTTCCTCTGTTCATTAGTTACGTTTTGAGGCTTTACAAATAAATTCCATTTTGATTTTTTATTCACATAATGAATTTTTATTCACACCAAAAAATAGAAGATTTACTGTTATGCAATACTGTAATAATTGTATTAATATCATCACCATATTTGTGAATGCATATTAGACCCACCAGCTGGCGTGTATTAGACGTGTGAGGTCGTTTGTTTACTCTTGAATATCGGCAAAAATTTAACATTTCTGCTACTTTGAGCTCAGTTTCAAGCCATTTCCAGTGCTAAAACCAATCAAAATCATCTTTATTTTTGTAATATGTCTTCCATTCTATCAAATGAGACCAAGAAATCGCAAATACAACTATAAAAACATACGAAAAAACACTGCAAAGTCGCTGTTTTAATCGAAAAATCATGATTTCAGTTTTTTTCTCTCATTACAGTATATACAGCGTGCTGCAGGATCTGTTTTATGTGGTGCACACATACCACATAGATGTATTCTCTCGTATCTAGGCCCAAATGTACCACTCACAGTTTATCAGAGTGAGCTGAGCTCATGACGTAGATCTACGGTTTGGACCCTGAACGTAAAGCTGTAGATCTACGGGACGGACCCTCAAAGGGTTAATATGGTGCACAGTGAGTGCTCACACCCATTCTCACATGTCTAGGCGACTCAGGCTAATCGTGGCAATGTTAAATGTAGGACACATAAAACGTATATATACGTTTGGGGCACTAGCGGTAAAAACGTATATATACGTTTGGACCGTTTACGGGTTAATCAGGTGTTCATAACTAGTTTTTTTGGAAGTGGTTATATTCCAGAATGAAATTTAAACAATTTAAAACAACATGTCCTTTACTGAAAAAGTATGATCAGTAAGCAACTGGATTTCCAGTCCAGTAGAGGAGCCATTTTGCCCTTGTATGCCTATATAAATTAAACATTGATTACTATCCGTAAAACATTACTTCTCCCCCTCCCCCAATATCCAAACAAGCATTCCAAAAATTTCTTCACCTATATATGTACTGGTATATCTTTTATTTTATTTTCAGTAATCTAATTTTCCCCTATAGCTGCTCTACCAGTATATACTTTCACATTACTAAAAAGCTAATATGTATTTGTGTGACAAAACTAACAATTCCTAAAAATCCCAATGCTGTATCGTGTAAGTGTATTTCACAATTTTAGCAGAAAAAAAGCTCACACACATTTGTACCACAGTTACAACATAAATTTTCCGGACCTTTGGTTCCAAAGTAGAAGTGTAAGTGTTTGCAATAAAGCAAACAGAATCCTTGGCTTCATATCAAAAAGCATAAATGAGTCCTCAGGTTGTACTTCAACTCTATATAGCCTTAGGCCTCATTTAGATTATGCTGCACAGTTTTGGTCACCGTATTACAGAATGGACATAAATGCTCTGGAAAACATACAAAGGAGGATGACAAAGTTGATCCCATGTATCAGGATAGACTGAGGATAGACTGAGGGCCCTGAATCTGCACTCTCTAGAAAGGCATAGAATTAGGGGGGATATGAGTGAGGTGTATAAATGAAAAACAGGAATAAATAAAGAGGATGTAAATAGCGTGCTAAAAATATCTAGCTAAGACAGGACTTGCAGCAATGGTTTTAAGTTGGAAAAATTCAGATTCAGGAAGGATATAGGAAAGCACTGGTTTGGTAATAGAGTTGTGGATGAGTGGAACGAACTCCCAAGTACCGTCATAGAAGCTAGGACGTTGCGTAGTTTTAAAAATAGGTTAGAAAAATACACGAGTGGGTGTGGGCAGGTGTGAGTTGGACATGACTAGCTTGTGCTACTAGGTCTGATGCCGTGCTTCTTCCTTAAGTGAATGTGACCTGACCTTACTAGGTTGGGTCATTGGCTTAAGCCGGTGGGAGACGTGAACCTGCCTCGCATGGGTCAGTAGGCCTGCTGCAGTGTTCCTTCTTTCTTATGTTCTTGATTACTGATTTTTCTGCCTTTAGAGAGTGCAGTATTCCTTGGCCTTGGGGTTGGATAAGAGATGTACAGTCTGGTGGTAAATACACTGCTGTGGGAATTTCAAGTTCCTGCTCATAAATCTGTATGGTTCCAGACCATCAGTGTCTGGAAAATCCATGTTGTACCTGTACGTATAAACAACTTTAAAATTTCTAACATCGTAGTTTTCAAGCAAGTCTCCTCCACTCCTGCAGATCACCTGAGTACTCTTCTAGAGGAAACCATAAACATTTTATACCTAACTGTATGAGGAAAGATTTATATGCCAAAACACTGACAGACCTTCTCATCGTCAGTACAGAAGAGCCTTTAAATATGTAATGTTAAACAGAATTAGCCAACAGGATTCAGTGGAAACTAATGTATACAAGAACACAGGTGTTTGCATGTACAGTATATACTATAGGATGAGTAAAATGTATATACTCGTGAATAGGTCAACACCTGACTAACTTTTTCTCCAAAAAAAAAAAAAAAAAAAAAAAAAAAAAAAAAAAAAAATCATATATCTTTTATATAATTTGATTTGTTTTTAGCAACAGTACAATGATTATTTTAGGCCAGCTAGTGTGCTAGAAATAAAATGATGAAAGAATAATGGTAGCACTACAATTCTAACAAAGTATGATTAATTTTATTTGTACTGCATGTTTAAGTTGGTACATATATATATGGTTTACAGTATATGGCTTTGCCCTTGATGCACCCAAGAAGCAGGAATTCTGTATGCAATAGGAACACAACATATTAGGAATTTCAATCCTTCAAAAATATTATCCATAAATAGGTTGACCCATTAGTATTTTTGTCATAAATTATGGGAGCAAAAACATGTTACACTTGAGTATATACTATACATTACATATACCTACATACGTGGTGGGAATCGGCCAATGTGTTAATAAAATAATAATAAAATAAATGTATAATATGCAAAATTCCTATTTTGCTGTCTTATTTTCACATGTGATGTCCATTTACTGATTGCAGTTGGTGTGGTTAACAAAGCAAACTGCAGATTCCTATTATGCAAAATAACTGTTTATGGTCTGACCGAGGTTAGTAATGCTGTTCTCATCTTGGAAGGCATATACAGCCAAGCGAGGGACACTAACATCTGCAAGATCTCAGATTGGAAAGGGGTATAAGGAGGCTAAAGCCCCCCACAGGTGCAATTTTTTCAATTAACCCTTAAACTGTCCAAACGTAGATCTACGTTCACTCACATAGTGCTCCGAACACAGATCTACGTTCGATTTTACATGCTTTCTTATGTAAAAAACATAAGAGCTACGTTCAGAGCACTATGCAAGCGAACACAGATCTACGTTTGCACAGTTTAAGGGTTAATGGCTAATTTTCACTGTTATTATGTTAACCAGTGACCATGAAAGCATGATAGTTTAAGAAAATTCAACACACATGCTGAAAATCATACGTTTTTAAAGAAGATTTCTTTGATTTTTTCACCACCTTATGATTTTTTTTAGCCCCACAGATTGAAATTCTGACTGCAACCCACCCAGATTGAAATCCTGGCTTATGTCCCCCCAGATTGAAATCCTAGCATAAGTCCCTGTAAAATAACCTGGTTGTGCTACTGCTCAGATGTAATTATCATCATGAGAGGATACCAAGTGAATATCTGTTATAATAAAAAAACAATTTGGCTGAGACGACCATTGGCTTTCTTAAATTATTCCTGAACAAACCAACAGAATTACATATCTGATGCACACTTACTCATGAACTCACACACAGCTTTGAGTGTTTTATGGATACTCACCATTCTGATATAGTTGCTGTTCTAGAAACATTTTTGGTTGACAAGACTCTTGAAACTGCTAGAATTGCTGGCTACACCAGGGAGGGTTATGACAGTGGTAACACTGTGTACATTAGTAAAACTATATACATCCATTCAACTGATATTGTTATTCATGATCCCGACTAGCACTATACGTTTATGTAAATATACAAGCCTCAATGAAAATGCACAGCCTCAATGGAAGTGCACAGCCTCAGTCAACTAACTCATGGATCATGCAAAGGCTCTTTCTTTGTTTGCAACAAAATTCTTAACAAATTATAACTGTTGGTGACCTTGACTAACACCAGAAAGATGCCTGTGGCCTTACCGTTATATAAAAGGTCAATGTTCCCAACATTCCCTACCTGGTTCAACTTCATGGACAGTCACAGTCAGATAATAAATCATACACTTCATGACTGGCAGCCATCAACAGTCTTAATTTGGCTGTACCTTTTCAAAGATATCACTCTAACAGTGATCATTCATTCCTTGAATGACTTGTATTTGGAGCAACCTTCATAACATATGATCATTAGAAAAAAATCAGTTAACTCACCAAATGAAATCTCTAATCCATAGATGGCTTCCACTTCACCCTGTATGTATGGCACTTAATAATAAAGTAGACAGTTATAAACTAATTTAAATAATGATATTGTTAGGGCCAGACTTGGAAATGAGCTGAGGTAGGATAACCAGTCTAAGCTTGTAAATTCAATGCAAGAAATACCCACAGTATTAGTAAATATCTGTTTGTAGTTACAAAGTACGTAGTGCTATGCTTGTGATGTCCCATTTTCAGTGTTTACTGGAAGTATGTCACAAACTGTGTTTAAAGTTTCCTACTAGATTCCACTCCTGTAATCTACTAGTACTAATATTTGTGGAAAATTTTTCTTGGCACTACTTGTTTTTTCACAACTGTGGTGTCTTGTTCTCCTTGTTGATGGTGCAAGCTAAGATAACTTCCTTGCATATTTTCTTGTATCCTTTCATGATCTCATATATAATTATTATCTTTAACATTTTTAAATCTTTGTTTGTAACTCATATTTCTTAGCTCTTAAAAGTCCTTCTGTGCATTTCTTTAAACTTTTTCTAGTAAAGTAGTCCCCCCATATCCGCGGGGAATACGTTCCAAGATCTACCGTGGATACCTGAAAGCGTAGATAGTAGTGAACCCTATGTATAGGTCATTTATCATTTACATACATACCTATGATAAAGTTTAACTTATAAATTATACAAAATAAATCTAGAATTAACACTTTCACAGATGGGAAGCATTTCACAGCTTCTCTTAGGCTTTGAAGAACTGCCAGCATCACTACTTTTGCACACTGAGGCCATTATTAAGCAAAGGGTTATTTTTGATCCATAGTAAACCATGGATAACTGAAAACGCAGATACCGAATACACGGATACGGGGGCTCTACTGTATAGCCAAGCGTAATTTTTTAAGTAGAGAACACCACTAAACATTCCAATTTTAACCTATAGTAATACATGCTGTAAACAACTTTTTTGGCACTTCACCATCTATATATGAGGAACTGGCAAGTAAAAAGAGCACAAGTGCCACCCCAGCAGATAATGGTTCCTTCAAATCGATGAATCTCTCAACCTGAGGATGCTGCATTTAGTCTGAGGAGTCTCTGATGATGAAAATGAGTACAAAGCATGTCTAAAAGGATTTTTATCTATTGGAGTTATTAAAAAACAAGCAAGAACTGTAGTAAAGAAACATACAATGACTGGAGCCTCACTACTGATATATGTGGTTGAAAAGTCCAGGCAAACAACATAACAGGTGCAATGGCTAATCTTATTTATCAACAATTAACATGCTTCCAAGTGTGTCTTCCCATTACAAATTACTTGAATATAATCTAAAGTTACTTAAAACTGTTCTAACACATGCATACAAATGATGACTACGCAACAATTTATGTGCACTTTCTCGTGCCGTTATGCCCACACATAGGAACTCGGGACAAATCAGCTATTGAAATATCCTACAAAACACCATTTGAATGATCCAAATATCTTTATTAGTCTATGAGTTGCAACTTTTAAACTTTGAACATGCTTTTCCTGCTATCTAAAATGGCACTTACTCCATTTACTTGCCAGCACCTTATATCTAAAAGGCTACTTTGAGTATTACCAGTTTCTCAATACTGTTTTGCATTTATGTGATCTAGATTTTTCTGTGTACTGCTTTCACTGTTTTATCACATAATCTATGTTCATTATATCTCCATTTCCAATACAAGATGCTTTTCTACATAAATTCTATCATCCATCTGCCACTTCATTTTACTGTATTTTTTTATTTTTGCACAGAACATTTGCATCTACATATATATATCCATATAGCTTTTATTTATTCTGGCAAGTAACTGACATACTATTTTTTTTTTCAACAAACTTGCCGTATCCCACCGAGGCAAGGTGGCCTAAAAAGAAAAACCAACAGTTTTTCTTTTTAAATTTAGTAATTTATACAGAAGGGGTTACTAGCCCCTTGCTCCCAGCATTTGAGTCACCTCTTATGACATGCATGGCTTATGAAGGAAGAATTATTTTCCACTTCCCCATGGAGATAAGTAATAAAGAAGAACAAGAACTATTAAGAAAATAGAAGAAAATCCAGATGGGTGTGTAAATATACATGCATGAATAAGAATGTGTAGTGTGACTTAAATGTAAGCAGAAGTAGCAAGACAGACCTATTATCCAATATCCATGTGTTTATGAGACAGAAAAAAAGATGCCAGCAATCCTACCAACATGTAAAACACTTACAGGTTTCCATTTTACACTCACTTGGCAGGACAGTAGTACGTCCCTGGGTGGTTGCTGTGTACCAACCTACTACCTAGGTAACTGACTTCTTTTTTTTAACATGTCAACTGTTTCCCACCAAGGCAGGGTGACCCAAAAATAAAGAGAAACCCAAAAAGAAAGAAAAAACTTTCATCATTCAATAGCGACACATTGTTTTTTTTCAACAAGTCCGCCGTCTCCCACCGAGGCAGGGTGACCCAAAAAGAAAGAAAATCCCCAAAAAGAATATACTTTCATCATTATTCAACACTTTCACCTCACTCACACATAATCACTGTTTTTGCAGAGGTGCCCAGAATACAACAGTTTAGAAGTATGATGTATATACATATAAAAATACACAATATATCTCTCCAAACTGCCCATATCCCAAACCCCTCCTTTAGAGTGCAGGCATTGTACTTCCCATTTCCAGGACTCAAGTCAGGGTATATAAAATAACCGGTTTCCCTGAATCCCTTCACTAAATATTACCCTGCTCACACTCCAACAGCTCGTCAGATCCCAAATACCATTTGTCTCCATTCGCTCCTATCTAACACGCTCACGCACGCTTGCTGGAAGTCCAAACCCCTCGCCCACAACACCTCCTTTACCCCCTCCCTCCAACCTTTTCGAGGACGACTCCTACCCCGCCTTCCTTCCCCTACAGATTTATACGCTCTCCATGTCATTCTACTTTGATCTATTCTCTCTAAATGACCAAACCACCTCAACAAACCCTCTTCAGCCCTCTGACTAATAATTTTATTAACTCCACACCTACTCCTACTTTCCACACTTCGAATTTTCTGCATAATATTTACACCACACACTGCCCTTAGACAGGACATCTCCACTGCCTCCTCGCTGCAGCATTTACAACCCAAGCTTCACACCCATATAAGTGTTGGTACTACTATACTTTCATACATTCCCTTCTTTGCCTCCATAGATAACATTTTTTGCCTCCACATATACCTCAATGCACCACTCACCTTTTTTCCTTCATCAATTCTATGATTAACCTCATCCTTCCTAAATCCATCCGCTGACACTTTAACTCCCAAATATCTGAAAACATTCACTTCTTCCATACTCCTCCCATATATAGATAAAAATTACTATCATGGCAAATACTGATCCTTGTGGACATGCTGGTAACATTTCCTCATATTTTTTCCTCATAATTACTTGCCTTTTGTATGTATGTTTAGTTCCTGTATTATACAGTAAATTGTTTTACATGATGGTATGAGTGCTGGTGTGTCTTTTTTATCTCATAAACACATGGGATAACAGGCATATCTTGCTACTTCTACTTACAATTAGGTCACACAATACATGCATGCACACATATATGTACACACACCCATGTGAGTTTCTTCTATTTTCTTAATAGTTCTTGTTATTTATTTCCTCTTATCTCCATGGAGAAGTGGAAAAGAACAGGATTTTCCTAGTCAAAAATATACAGTGGACCCCCGCATAACGATTACCTCCGAATGCGACCAATTATGTAAGTGTATTTAAGTAAGTGCGTTTGTATGTGTATGTTTGGGGGTCTGAAATGGACTAATCTACTTCACAATATTTCTTATGGGAACAAATTCGGTCAGTACTGGCACCTGAGCATACTTCTGGAGTGAAAAAATATCGTTAACCGGGGGTCCACTGTTCTGTTTGAGGGTTAGCAGATTTTGCTCACAAACTGTTTTATCTATTTTTCTATTACATAGCTTTTATAAGCATTTTTACACCTGATAGTGAGATAAGCCTACAGTAAACCCTTGTACATCACTGCAGATATGTTCCTTCAAGCTACAGTGCCATGCATTTAAAATCAGTGCTGCAAAAGGAAAAGATATTTAGAAAAGCCAGTATTACAATTCAAAAATCTGAAAGTTAATCCTATAGATAAAATAAAAAAATAACAGTAATATACAAGTTACCTCACATTCTGGCAGTCCTGACTTTTTCATGACAATGTACAGGGCACTGCTGTCAGCTTAATGGGCCAACATAGAAGGCTGTGGTTCTTCAGTGGTTGTTCAAAAGTCTTCAAATGTTGTTGGTTGTGTTGACGGGGTGAAGCAACAGTCTGTAATGCATCTCTGCATTGTGTTACCCTGTAATGATTTATAGAGCTCACAATATGGCAGTGTCAGTTGCTCCAGAAAGCACTTGTAATCCACTCAGAGGCAAACAGACTCTTACATAATAATGGAAGCAAGAGCTAATTCTCATCTTTCACCTCTTCATGATATGCTTCCTGTTCCTCTGCAGGCTTCTCCTCTTCCTAGGACTTTATAATCTCCAGCAATTATTCTTCAGATGGTTGTCATCCTCTTCCATTAAGTTTAATCTTCTGCCTTTGTGTTTTTGAAGTCCTCACTTGCCACATTTCTATCCAACTCCTGTCTCCCTTATAGTTTCTTAGTACAGAAACCCTTAAATAATATTTAAAAAACCCTGTTCTGAAATCACAGAACAGGTGGGGCTCAAACCCATGGCAAGCAAGTTCTGTGATTTGTTTGTAATTGTTATGATTTTGCGAGTCAAATCCTGCTCTGGATTGAAACACCTTATGTGGTCCCCATCATCCCTTTCCACATTCATGTCTGTAACTGTTCTGGCACTGTTAAACCCACACAAGAGCTTGGGGATTGCACTCTCTGGGTTCATTTCTAACACCTTTCTAGGCTTCCCCAAAGTCCTGCTTGTGTAAGTGCACTTAAAGTTCCTAAAAAACCCAATCTAGGGGTTGGAAGAAAGAGGTCTTATGGAATGGCAAAAATACTAACTTCACTTTCGGGTCATAAGTCTGCAACATGATGACTTGGGACACTGACAAGTATAAGGAGAACTCTGCATACAAAGTTTTTTCTTGGAAGATATATCTTCAACTAAAGCACAAATGAATTTTAAACTTATCACTGAACAGCATCACTGCCATCTATGCTTTCTTACTGAACTACCAAGCAACTGGTGAATAAGACTTCTTACCTTTTAGTTTTTCTGATGCATTATTGAAGAGAAGCAATGTTACATACTCCTTGACCACCTTAAGCCCAAGCACAATCATCTGCTTATTAATGTCAAGGTCTTGATGGCATCTGCTTCCAAGATAACCCTGTTTTGTTGCTAAGCTAAATTGGTAAACTTGGCAGGGTAGCACTCTGTAACATGGGCCATCAATACTCTCTTTTAAAGGCACAGCTTTCTAATACAAACTTTCTTCATGATCACAGTGGTAATAAGTGCAGGAATATTTTTTTTAGTTTTCCCCTCAAGCCAGATATCCAGAAACTTTTGTTTTATTCAACTTCACTGACCTCATACTCATCCTTCTGATCCTATCACTATCAACAATACACACACAAGCTCATAAAACTTCCTAATTTGTCCCTACTGAACAAATTTTTTAATAATTCATTCCATATTCATGTGCCATTTCCAATGAGTATGATTATGCATATACCTTAACTAACCAATTCAGTTTGTCTGCATCCACATACATATTTGTTTAATCTTTGTTGCTCCAGAAGCATTAGCACTTTTCTTCGGTGCTATGGTTATTGGGAAACAATGCAGGGGTGGATGTCAACTTCATAATGTACTTTAGCAAACATGAAGTAAGCAATGCTGTAGTGTTGTCTTGGACTAACAGAGGCAGAGGGTGTGAGGAAAGATTGCTTCTCAGATGGCACCGTGACACAGGGACATGCTCTATGCCAAAGTCTGCCCCCTGGTAGCATGCATAATTTGAAACACCCAGGCTCATTCGCAACCTTACAAGGAAATTATGTGCTATAAAAAAGGGAGGTTTCTATATACTGTATACTTAAAGCATCCTAATGAAAAAAAAGTAAAAAAGATGCACTACATGAGGGTTTACTGTATACATCTATTAATCTATTAAGACTGATACCATTTCCTATATATCTGAACGCTTAACATAATAAAAAAATTCCTTTAAATACATACACAAGAACACTGAACACCAACTTTTTAAATTCATTCTTTGTTGCTCACATACACATTTGCACACACACCCACTTACACATAACATACACAGCTTATTGAAATACCATCTTTTTCCGATGAACTATGAAATAATCACCAACTTCCTGCATTACCTCACCAAAAACCCTTATTAACTGAACTAAATACAACAGTGTACAATCAATGGCTGCTTAGACCTACTTGCAGTTAGGTATACAAATGTTAGGTCAGCCTTCAAATATTTCCAGGCTTTCTTTGAGGTAATCCATAGATAAAATTAACAGTACACATGTCTGCACACAGAGAACATATTTTATAAGTTATCACTGTCAAGAAATCTAATGATCAGTTAACTATCAAATGGAAAGTTTGGAAAGCTGACAAATCAACCAGAAAATGACATACAAACCACAGCCAAACCTCATTGTTCACTACATGTCAATTATTGGTGCTAAATTGTCCTTGTGTGATGTAGTAACTGAAAAATTGCAGTTTTACATCAGCATTTAAATTAAAAACTTTGTATAGTTCCAAATATCTATTCTTTTACCTGTTCTTGAATATGGGAGTATGAGATCTTATATGCACATAAGGCACATCCTTAAAAAAACACTAAAGCAAGTTGTGTGGACTAATACATACACAATTTTCAGATATGGTTCTCTTGAGTGTAAGGATGAGAAACATGGCATGTTCTGAAACCTGCTCTAATAGTTGTAACACCATGACATATTTTTAAACACAGAACCTTTGATAAAGCTTAAAAGAAGGATCCTAGCACTAATTCCTCTTAGTTATTATATGTATCTATATATTAGTTTAATTTTAGTTAAAAATATTCTATATTGTAATAGAATATCACTGTCATATCTTACAGCCACGAAGTCTTAATAACTTTACTTAGGCAAAAAAATTTAATTAATGAAACAGGTCCTCAATTTATAAATTAGTTGCATCCCTAGTGTTCCAACTTACAAAAAGAGTTGTTTCCAACACAGAACCTATTTTTCTAAAGAAAACAGCATAAGGATGGTTGTTTCACACGCAATTAACTGTGCATCGGTAGCTGTAGAAGTTTAATTTGTTTCTAAGTGCCCTGGTCTTGAGAGTGCATGTTTACTTAGTCCAGCAAAGAGGGCTATGTAAAGCAGAATATGTGCAACATTATAAATTATACAAAATACTGTACATTACAGCCATTAGTATTAAGAACTGGTAATGTTAATTTGCAAGTATTCATGAATTCCTAATCACAGTTTACCCATTCCCTTTCACACAAACCTTACCCATCTTCTCATGAAAATTGGACCCATCTTTATTAGTGGATTGTGTTTCCAAGATATTTAATGCAACCACAAGTATCAGAATGTTCACTAATAAAATTTGAACAGTTTAATTTTTAGGATGGAAGCTATTCAAATAACAATATGCCCATTCTCCATGCAAGATACAAATAAACAGTTTTTTACTTGTTCTATTTCCAAATATTTTGATCAATTTTAAAAAGACAGCAATACTTAAGAGAAGCAAATGTCTGTATGTTTAATAAAAGCTTGAAATTTACAAGGAATAATAGCCATCCTTAGTTTTTTGTCAGTAGACAGGACCTGTTAACACAATGATACATAATAAGGCCAGAGCTCATTTTCAATGAATAAGTAAGATTTGGCTGTTTTTTGTATCCTTTTAGTTTGGTATGCCATCCTTGGTGTTTTCAATAACCTTTTCTGTAATTTCAAATTTATGCATAAGCAGCATGTAGACGTTTATATATATATATAAATATATATATATATAAATATAAATATAAATATATATATATATATATATATATATATATATATACAGTGGACCCCCGGTTAACAATTTTAATCCGTGCAAGAGGGGTAATCGTTATGCGAAATAATCGGTATGCGAATGAATTTTCCCCATAAGAAATAATGGAAATCAAATTAATCCGTGCAAGACACCCAAAAGTATGAAAAAAAAATTTTTACCACATGAAATATACATTTTCCCACACACAAAGAGAAGGATACATGCACAATAGTAGAGTAGTACATGCACAGTATATATTGTGCATGTACTAGTCTACTAAATGAAGAATAAATGACACTTACCTTTATTGAAGATGCAGCAATGACTGATGTGAGACTGTGTCCTGGGAGTGCCTTTTCCTCCTGAGTACTGTAGGTCCTGTTTGGCATTTTCTTCCAGAACAGGCCTTATCACACTGTGTATGCCACTACGATTCTTAAATCTCTCAAACCAACCTTTGCTGGCTTTAAATTCACCAATATGAGCACTAGTTCCAGGCATTTTTCCCTGTTCACCTGGGTGTTAGTCGACTTGTGTGGGTTGCATCCTGGGAGACAAGATTAAGGACCCCAATGGAAATAAGTTAGACAGTCTTCGATGACACTGACTTTTTTGGGTTATCCTGGGTGGCAAATCCTCTGGGGTTAATTGTTTCTTGGTATTTTCAATAAGCCACACCAACAACGGTGCTACAGCAGCAGCAGCAGCAGCAGCAGCAGCTGACAGTGCAGCAGCAGCAGCAGCTGACAGTGCAGCAGCAGCTGACAGTGCAGCAGCAGCAGCAGCAGCTGTACCACCAATAGTAGCGATGGTTGATTGGGGTTTATTATACAACCTGGCCAGCTCGGAGACATGCACTCCACTTTCATACTTATCAATGATCTTTTTCTTCATCTCTATTGTAATTCTCACCCTTATTGCTGTAGGGTTGGCACTAGAAGCTTTCTTGGGGCCCATGGTCACTTATTTTCCAGAAAAAGCACCGAAAACACTGTAATAATACGAAATATTCCGATTGTATGCTTGGATGTTACCGCGGAGGCTGGCTGGTAAACAATGCCACCGGCGGAACATGTGAGCGTGGCTCAGGCCGCACATTGGACGCGTCTCGGAAGAAAATCGGTAAGCGGGTTTTTAAGCGGTATGTGAGGCAAAATTTTTGCAATTAAAGTAAGCGGTATGCGAAATAATCGCTATGTGATGCCATCGTTATGCGGGGGTCCACTGTATATATATATATATATTCTTCTTCTTTCAACACACCGGCCGTATCCCACCGAGGCGGGGTGGCCCAAAAGGAAAAACGAAAGTTTCTCCTTTTACATTTAGTAATATATACAGGAGAAGAGGTTACTAGCCCCTTGCTCCCGGCATTTTAGTTGCCTCTTACAACACGCATGGCTTACGGAGGAAGAATTCTGTTCCACTTCCCCATGGAGATAAGAGGAAATAAACAAGAATAAGAACTAGAAAGAAAATAGAAGAAAACCCAGAGGGGTGTGTATATATGTGCTTGTACATGTATGTGTAGTGTGACCTAAGTGTAAGTAGAAGTAGCAAGACGTACCTGAAATCTTGCATGTTCATGAGACAGAAAAAAGGACACCAGCAATCCTACCATCATGTAAAACAATTACAGGCTTTCGTTTTACACTCACTTGGCAGGACGGTAGTACCTCCCAGGGCGGTTGCTGTCTACCAACCTACTACCTATAATATATATATATATATATATATATATATATATATATATATATATATATATATATATATAAATATATATTTATATATGTAAATTTATTTATATATATATATAAATATACTTTATATATATAAATATGTATCACACCTAAAAGAACTTCAAAATATGGCACATAAATTATCTATCAATGATACATAACATTACTTTTCCATTGTACATAGTAGGTGAAAATATTTAACTATTTCTTGAACTTTCAGGAAGTTTGTTAAACCTATGGATCTAGTGACTCGCTTATCCATGGAAAATTATCAAATGTCTCATCAAAGTCATTTTCATCAAGTGGACTAAAATTATTATTATTGGATAGCAAAGCACCATTAATAAAATTGTTTTTACCAAACTGTCTTTCAGAATTCAGAGCCGGGTGATAACTATGGCGCAAATTCCCAGTACTATTGAAGCTACTTTTCTTTGGTGTACTTGTAACCAAATCACAGAAAAACTCTTCTTTCAAATTTTCACACTGTTCAAGGAAAGATTCTGTCAAGTGTGCATTATCAGGCTGAGACTTGTGAGCTGCACTGTTGCTGGTACGAGATCTTGGCAAACCTGCCTGACCCTCCTTTAGTTTCCTCTGACCAGTAAGAAATTCTTCACTAGCACACTTCTTGTACACTCCATTCATTCCACTAATAACACTGGTGGCAACATTTTCTACAGGAGCTGCTGCTCCAACCTGCTCTTCATCCTCCCATGCCGTCCATCGTGGTCTCCTCTGTCCTCGGACGTTCACCAGTAGAGGGGATACTGCTGTGGGTAGAGCACTAGCACTTACTGCTCCTTGTGATCGTACTCGACGTGGAGGCGGCCCACCCTGGCCACGAGCTAGCCTCAGCAGGGGACTCTGCAGTAAGGGAACAGCAGCACCATTGTGACCACTTGCTGACACACTTTTCACCAAAGAGTCATGATGACCTAGCCTGCCAGGGTGGAGCAAAGGTGAACTAGCTGAACGCTGGCCGGGTCTCCAACAACTATGGTCTTTGTTAAGAGGCTTCAGAAGTGAAGGAGTTGGGGAATTTCGGATAGAGTGATGACTGGTATTTATTTCATTTGCAGCTGGAACCACTTTCTTGGGAGTACTTGTCAAGCCACCAAAATCATGGAAGCTCCGTCTTGTTTTACTTTCTATATATTCTTCGAGTATTTTCCGAGGAGATATCTGAAAGAAAAAAAGAGAATAAGTCCTTCATATCAAGTAGTTTTTACACAATGTCAGTACAGCAGTGAAGACTTCCCTAAATTTTATTTTAACACTAGTCATTTCCTATCAGAGCAGGGTGATCCATAGAAGAAAAACACATTTACCATTACTCATTGCCTAGCTGTCTTTCAAGAAGTGCACAGCCATCACAATTCAAATCATCCACCAAACCACAAACATCGACACCAATCCTTGACAGTACAGGAGGGCCCCACTTATACAGCAGGTTGGGTTCCAGGCTACTGCTGTAAAGTAAAAATCACTGTAAAGTGAAACATAGCCTCTTTTCAATTTCAAATTGCATATAAAAATCTGACAGCATGTTAACACTATCATATATTAAGTGAACATTAGAGCTAGGCCTAAAAACTGCAGATACAGTATACACATTGCTTACCTTAAAATATTTTTGTCCTTAGCTTATAGTGAGTAAATATATTTACTGTACAAAGTCTGAATAAATGACAAATGAGTATAACTGAAAACCGCTGTATTAGTGAAATGCTGTAAAGCAAAGTGGTGTAAAGCGGGGCCCTCCTGTACTGGCACTGTACTGCTCACCTTCAGAACCAATGTCCTGCTAATCAGTTTTCCTCAGCCACACCTATCAAATCAATTACAGCTATCACCTCAGCCACAACCAATACCTCAGCTACAGTCACCACCTCAGCCACAGAGACCTCTTCAGCTATATCTACCAACTCAACCAGTCACCATCTCCATTAAGTCATCCGAGGGTGATTCCCCAGAATAATCCCCCCTCTAATTTCCTTACCATTAAATCACTATCCCAGTCTCGTAATATCATAAAAGGTAAGTGCATACATACGTAATTTGATATTTACTGTATTGTGTGTTTTTATTATACTTTTATAAATTATCGATTATTAGAGGGTTTAAGACAGATAAACGCAATGAAGGATTTAAATAAGCCAATAGTGTGAATTAAGTTTTAGACAATCAAACTTTTGGCAAAGCTAATGAAAGTTTCACATTATTCATGAAATACAGTACATGGAAAAAATCTGTTATTAGCTTCTTTACAAAATCATGATTTACATAAGGAAATACTACCCAAATTACAACTACTTACAAAATAACCTTACAGGCCTAAAATTAACAACTCACATACGTGAAGCAAGCACAATAACCTAGCACCACGGACATTAAAAGAATTCTAACTCGATTCACTTTTTACATAGCTCCCAGTACTGTGTTCAGGTACAGTGACTGGAAAAGAAGTATGAAAAAGATTACCATAAAGGGTATTAGTCTGATAAAAAGGCATATTTAATTTCTAGAGAAGGGAAGGTGTTTTTAAGATTTTGAAGACTGGAAATGTAGAGAAGGCAAAGAACAGATTCCACAGGACTACCCTTTGCAGTAATCTTGTTTGTACTTCTCCCATCACTGATGCTTCCAGTGTCTACTCCACTTCCTGCTCCTCTTATCTTCTCTAATGCTTTGGTGAAACTGGTCACTCCCTTTCTGACAGACTTAGTCATGTCAGAGATCACAGTCATCCCATTAACTGGTCCTCTGCTGAAACTATCTACATTTTATCTAGCCTTCAAAAATGCCATCTTGTTAAATCAGCACTTATGCACAACTTTACTAATTTGAATCTTAGTCCTGCCTTTGTTTCTGTAGATGACTGCCTTTCTCAATATATTGTCAAGTATTCTAATCTTCAGAACTTGCTTAACTTGACTTGCCTTTTTCCTCTTTATTACCTTTCCTCTTAAACCCATCTTCTGTTTCTTTGCCTTCTTCTCACTTCTGATTTTCCTCTTTCTTGTTACCCTGTGTTTCCTATTTTGGGCAAGGTGGGCTACTGCAGTTCTTCTCTGCCCCCCTTGGGGACAGGTGTTAAGTGTTTAGATATATTTCAGTCTTCACTGCCTTGAAATTAAATTCACCCTCATTATCACTAGTCTGTCCAGCAAAGGCCAGTGATCTCCTTAGTGCTCCTCTGTTCTTTTGCTCTTTTTTTACTACTAAATTCTTTCACTACTGCTATGCTCTACACTACTACTTTTACCACTATCACTATTACTGCTGCTGTTACTGCTACCACTGCTACCTTTGTTACTACTACTGTTGCTACCGATTCACCATCTACCACCACTATCACCATCACTACTACTACTACAACTACTACCACCACCATCACTACTACTACAACCACTCCCTTCTTCTTCCACCCCCTACCGTATTGTCTTCAAGCCTTGTCTACTTTTCTCGCCCCAGCTGTGACTTGACAATGGCCCAGGATCAATTGAAACGTCATCCTAAGGTTCCTCTCCTAAGTGCAGATTTTTGGTGACTTATTCCAGCCATGGCATCATGACTTTATTCTTCACTGTGCTGTACAGTACTGCATACTGTATTGTAGCCTTGTTCTGTTTAATTAACATTTCCTGTATACATTTATTAAACAATATTTAATACTGTTTGTATGTGAAAACGAAAAGTACTAAAGTATGTAAAATATCAGACAAACATTCTAGTTAAAAATAAATTAAATTAGATAAGGAATATTATGGCTCAGGAATGCATCTCCAATTATAACATTTTTTTTAATACCCCAGCTGTCTCCCACCAAGGAAGGTGACCCATGAAAGAAGAAACATTTTCACCATTACTTACTCCATCACCATCTTGCCAGAGATGGTAATGGCATACCATCTTGCCAGAGGCAAATGCATACCATTCTCTGGCAAATGCATGCCATTTTGCCAGAGGCAAGATGGTATGCATATGCATAAGCTCAAAATGTATTTGATGATCACTATATCCCCATGCTTGCATTCTGCTACTGCAAACTTCAGAACTGGAAAAAAATGTGCGGTCTAACCTTTTTTTCCTTTACTTCGTCGAAATCAAAATTTTGGAAGAGTTCTTCACGTTGCAGTTGGTAAAAAGAGTGCAGCCTACTCATAGGGTCGCGAAGCAGTAGGCTACTAATTACTGACCTCATAGCACTAGAGGCACATTCTGGAGGTTCATATTCGTACTTAGACACAGCCAAGTTCATTGTTAGGTGATCATCGAAGCCACTCACAGGATACTGCAAATTGCAAAAACTCAAGATATACAAAACTGCTACATTTATTTACATATACATGTACATACTGTACCTACACCCAGTACCTTTGCAGTTTCCAGAATTGAAAACAGTAATACTGTGCAATGAATCCTGTCCTTCTAACACCAAAGTGGATTTTGTACTTTGAATGCTTAAGCCAATTTCTCTACATATGCTATTTAGGGTAGAGTAGGCTAACATCAATTAAACAAATTTAACCCATTATAATATATATCAACACTAAGAAATGAAAGGATGTATAAAAGTTAAGCTCTGATGTACAAAAAGAAAATGAGGAAACCAATGACAATACAAAGGAAGCATAAGAGGTTAAAACTGACATTTACATTAAAGTCCTAAAATCATTCACTCCTATATTCTATATTCAAGCCCTTTAATGATAGACAATTCAAACTCTGCTTTGACTATATTAAATGAATTGCCATAGGAGTATACAAGTGGAGGCTAATACCAGAAACAACAGTATAAATAACAAATGGTACCCATTTAACTCTCTACTAGCATGTTATGTCCAAGACAGAACTGTTGTAGAAGCATAGAGAACAGTATTCATATACAGTGGACCCCTGACTTACAATGTCCTCAACCTACGTTAAAACCGACTTACGATGTCTGTCAGCATATAAATTTGACCCCGACATACGCTGAAAAACTCGACTTACATCAGTCGTCCTGTACATGTCCACACGTCTGTCTGGCCTGATTACCTCAGCTGAGCTAGTGTGACATCGTTTACAAGCCATGTTGGACGGTTGCACGCATACAATCGATAAATTTTGTATTATTCCAGTGTTTTTAGTGCTTGTAACTGCTAAGAAACCATGGGCCCAAAGAAAGCTTCTAGTGCCAACCCTGTAGTAAAAAGGGTGAGAAATACTATTGAAATACTATCGTACCATGGTCAGCTGCTGCTGCACCACGGTCAGCTGAACTACTCGAAGATGTGGAGAGACTGTTATTGGTGTGGCTTATCGAGAATACCGAGAAACAATTAACCCCAGAGGGTTAGCCACCCAGGATAACCCAACAATCTCCATTGGGGTCCTTAATCTTGTCCCCCAGGATGTGACTCACACCAATTAACATCCAGGTGAACACGAATAAATGCCTGGAACTAATGCTCATATTGGTGAATTTAAGGCCAGCAAAGGTTGGTTTGAGAGATTTAAGAATCGTAGTGGCATACACAGTGTGATAAGGCCTGTTCTGGAAGAAAATGCCAAACAGGACCTACATTACTCAGGAGGAAAAGGCACTCCCAGGACACAGTGTCTCATACTCATCACTACATCTTCAATAAAGGTAAGTGTCATTTATTCTTCACTTAGTACATTAGTACATTATTTTTTTTTTTTTTTTTTATTATCACACTGGCCGATTCCCACCAAGGCAGGGTGGCCCGAAAAAGAAAAACTTTCACCATCATTCACTCCATCACTGTCTTGTCAGAAGGGTGCTTTACACTACAGTTTTTAAACTGCAGCATTTACACCCCTCCTTCAGAGTGCAGGCACTGTACTTCCCATCTCCAGGACTCAAGTCCGGCCTGCCGGTTTCCCTGAACCCCTTCATAAATGTTACTTTGCTCACACTCCAACAGCACGTCAAGTATTAAAAACCATTTGTCTCCATTCACTCCTATCAAACACGCTCACGCATGCCTGCTGGAAGTCCAAGCCCCTCGCACACAAAACCTCCTTTACCCCCTCCCTCCAACCTTTCCTAGGCCGACCCCTACCCCACCTTCCTTCCACTACAGACTGATACACTCTTGAAGTCATTCTGTTTCGCTCCATTCTCTCTACATGTCCGAACCACCTCAACAACCCTTCCTCAGCCCTCTGGACAACAGTTTTGGTAATCCCACACCTCCTCCTAACTTCCAAACTACGAATTCTCTGCATTATATTCACACCACACATTGCCCTCAGACATGACATCTCCACTGCCTCCAGCCTTCTCCTCGCTGCAACATTCATCACCCATGCTTCACACCCATATAAGAGAGTTGGTAAAACTATACTCTCATACATTCCCCTCTTTGCCTCCAAGGACAAAGTTCTTTGTCTCCACAGACTTCTAAGTGCACCACTCACCCTTTTTCCCTCATCAATTCTATGATTCACTTCATCTTTCATAGACCCATCCGCTGACAAGTCCACTCCCAAATATCTGAATACATTCACCTCCTCCATACTCTCTCCCTCCAATCTGATATCCAATCTTTCATCACCTAATCTTTTTATCCTCATAACCTTACTCTTTCCTGTATTCACCTTTAATTTTCTTCTTTTGCACACCCTACCAAATTCATCCACCAATCTCTGCAACTTCTCTTCAGAATCTCCCAAGAGCACAGTGTCATCAGCAAAGAGCAACTGTGACAACTCCCACTTTGTGTGTGATTCTTTATCTTTTAACTCCACGCCTCTTGCCAAGACCCTCGCATTCACTTCTCTTACAACCCCATCTATAAATATATTAACCCTTTCAGGGTCCAAGGCCCAAATCTGGAGTCACGCACCAGTGTCCAAGAATTTTCAAAAAAAAAATTTGTTATTTTTTCTTATGAAATCGTAGAGAATCTTTTTGTGAAGGTAATAAAACAAAAAGTACGAAATTTGGTGGAAAATTGACGAAATTATGCTCTCGCGAATTTTGATGTGTCAGCGATATTTACGAATCGGCGATTTTGCCGACTTTGACTCCCATTTTAGGCCAATTACATTATTCCAATCAACCAAATTCTTAGCTATTTCACTAGTATTACTTCTATTCTATCGATTGAGCACAAGAAATCGCCAAGTCAACTGTTTCAACTACAAAATAAAGTGATCGGAAATTGTTAATTTGGCCAATTTAACACAAAGTTCAAAATATTCCAATTTCAAAATAGGGTCCAGAATGAACAATGTAGGCATTCCTGGCACTAAATTAACATATCCTCTGTTCATTAGTTATGTTTTGAGGCTTTACAAATAAATTCCATTTTGATTTTTTATTCACATAATGAATTTTTATTCACACCAAAAAATAGAAGATTTACTGTTATGCAATACTGTAATAATTGTATAAATATCATCACCATATTTGTGAATGTATATTAGACCCACCAGCTGACGTGTATTAGACGTGTGAGGTCGTTTGTTTACTCTTGAATATTGGCAAAAATTTAACATTTCTGCTACTTTGAGCTCAGTTTCAAGCCATTTCCAGTGCTAAAACCAATCAAAATCATCTCTATTTCTGTAATATGTCTTCCATTCTATCAAATGAGACCAAGAAATCGCAAATACAACTATAAAAAACATACGAAAAAACACTGCAAAGTTGCTCTTTTAATCGAAAAATCATGATTTCATTTTTTCTCTCATTATACACAGTGTGCTGCAGGATCTGTTTTATGTGGTGCACACATACCACATAGATGTATTCTCTCATATCTAGGCCCAAATGTACCACTCACAGTTTATCAGAGTGAGCTGAGCTCATGGCGTAGATCTACGGTTTGGACCCTGAACGTAAAGCCGTAGATCTACGGGACGGACCCTGAAAGGGTTAAACAACCACGGTGACATCACACATCCTTGTCTAAGGCCTACTTTTACTGGGAAATAATTTCCCTCTTTCCTACATACTCTAACTTGAGCCTCACTATCCTCGTAAAAACTCTTCACTGCTTTCAGTAACCTACCTCCTACACCATACACCTGCAACATCTGCCACATTGCCCCCCTATCCACCCTGTCATACGCCTTTTCCAAATCCATAAATGCCACAAAGACCTCTTTAGCCTTATCTAAATACTGTTCACTTATATGTTTCACTGTAAACACCTGGTCCACACACCCCCTACCTTTCCTAAAGCCTCCTTGTTCATCTGCTATCCTATTCTCCGTCTTACTCTTAATTCTTTCAATAATATCTCTACCATACACTTTACCAGGTATTAGTACATGCACAATATATATTGTGCATGTATCCTCCTTTTTGTGTGTAGGAAAATGTATATTTCATGTGGTAAAAAAAATTTTTTTCATACTTTTGGGTGTCTTGAACGGATTAATTTGATTTCCATTATTTCTTATTGGAAAAATTAATTCAACTTATGATAATTTCGTCGTACGATGTGCTCTCAGGAACGGGTTAATATTGTAAGTCAGGTGTCCACTGTATCATATTTAAGGGAACTCAGAGAAGCCCTGACATGGCTAAACAGTCCAACTAGCTTCTTCTTCTTCTTTCAACACACCGGCCGTATCCCACCGAGGCAGGGTGGCCCAAAAGGAAAAACGAAAGTTTCTCCTTTTACATTTAGTAATATATACAGGAGAAGAGGTTACTAGCCCCTTGCTCCCGGCATTTTAGTCGCCTCTTACAACACGCATGGCCTACGGAGGAAGAATTCTGTTCCACTTCCCCATGGAGATAAGAGGAAATAAACAAGAATAAGAACTAGAAAGAAAATAGAAGAAAACCCAGAGGGGTGTGTATATATGTGCTTGTACATGTATGTGTAGTGTGACCTAAGTGTAAGTAGAAGTAGCAAGACGTACCTGAAATCTTGCATGTTCATGAGACAGAAAAAAGGACACCAGCAATCCTACCATCATGTAAAACAATCACAGGCTTCGTTTTACACTCACTTGGCAGGACGGTAGTACCTCCCTGGGTGGTTGCTGTCTACCAACCTACTACCTATAGTCCAACTAGCTACCTACAGTAAAAAGACACACATTGCAGAACAAGATTTTCTTGAAGAAACACTTTGCTTGGTGTAAAACCTCATGAATAACCGCAATACATTTTTTCTACACTATTAAACCATACTTAGCTGCTATGGTAATTTTGCAATAAATCTCAACTATCTACTCTAGGAGGTTACAGGTGGTGTTATGCTAACATTATTAAACTAATTAGCCATGAGGCTACAGGTAATTAAGTTACACTAATATGCCTAAACCATCCAAGTTATGATTAATAATTACTGTGTTTCACTAACATGCTTAAATTGTCTAGCTATGAAGCAACAGGTGACTGTTTCATTAACATGCTTAAGTGTCTTCTATGGGTGAATGTGTAATAATAGCATGCTTTAACTGTATTACCACTAGGCTACAGGTGATGGAGTTACACTAATGTGCCTCACCTGTCCAGCTAGGAGGCTATAGGTGATGATGCCTAGTGACCACCAGTCTACACTATGATTATATTCCTCTCCTCGCAACACTTCTGGAGCTTTGGGGGAAAATTACATGTTTTACTATCACTGGGATTTTTCTCAAATCTAGCAATAAACAATCATGAAATGAGGTAACACCACCTCAGAAAAAATAAAGAGTAAGTTGACCTTCAGCAGGAATATAATTTTAAACCTTTGTTACTCAAGGGGCTTCGCTTTTCTTCCCGAGTTTTTTTTTTTTATAAAACTAAGAAGTTTCTTTTGATTTATCACAAATTACTAAATTGTTGGTAGAGCAAAATATTTTTTATTACTATAACTAAATTATTTATTTTATATTGTACATGCTTCCTAACCTCCACATGGAAAACAAGACTCACCCATAAACTGAAGAGTGCCACATATAGTGGATGTTCGTCCACCATAACTAAGCCACTTAGCCAAACCAAAGTCTATAATTTTTATATGACCATCAGCATCTAAAAGTATATTTTCCATTTTAAGGTCTCGGTAGATTATGCCCGCATTGTGCAAGAAATCTGTATCAAAGAAAAAACACAAATCTTCAAAATTTTTAAGTTCTTACATATTGTAAGAATGTTTAACACCTAAACAAACAGATTTACAGCATTTAAATATCTAAATGAAATACTGTACTGTACAAAAAAAAAAGCAGTGTAAAGTGTTAATATATAAAAAAATACAGTAATCCCTCTTATAATGCAGGGAATGTTCCTGAAAATCAGTGTCTTACATAAATTAGTGGTAGGTGAAGTGAAGAACATACAAGAACATATGGTTATGCTCCAGAGACCTACAAATTTTCCCCAACAAAACACTAAACATTCTCCAAGGTATAAATAATTTGTTTATCTTACCTAACATTCTAATCATTGTTGGCATGGGGGCTTGTGGAGAGGGGTGCTGTGGTCCAACTGGGCTGAGTTGGATGGCTATAGTGCTAGAGTGAATGTGGATTCAGATTTGTCAGTAATTCATGACTGTATTGGAGTGTTTGAGCATTCCGTAATGCATCTCTGGTCTGTTTACCATAATTGCAAATCTTTATGCAGCTGACAATAAGGCCTTACCAGCTGTTTCAAACCCTGCTTCAGAGCAATGCTTTTAGACATATCAAGGTCCTCTTCAGTGAGAAGAAGTTTATATCTTTACCAATAACATGGAATTGCTTACATAACTGTAATGTTAACTGCTTATCTGCAGGTTCTTCTACCTCATCTTTTTCTTTTGCCTCTCTCTCTCTCCCAACTAGGAACTGAGCTCCAGTATTTCTTCTGCAAATGATTCCTTGTCACTATCTAACATTAAGGTAACATTAAAACAACATCAAAGCACTAACCAAGACTTCTTTCCTTGTTTTCCCTTCAATCCACACATTCAGCAAAGTGATTGTCTTATTTAGCTGTACTGACCTCTTTGATACTATTTTCACCATTACAATCTGCACTATTCATTGCATAGGACCTTATTTCCTTCCTAATGTCTCCAATTGTATAGATGGAGGATTCTCTCAGACAAAAACTCTGACCAGCAGTCATCACATGTACACCACTTCATAAGATATTTAATATTTCCACTTTCATGAATACCTTCATTTTACTTCTTTGTGGCACCTCCAGGATGACTAGTATTCCTCGCTGGTGCCGTGGTTAAGATGGGGTGATAAGATCCAGAATCTTTTATTGCAGAAAGCACCTGTAGGTAGCAGGGTGCCAGTGGGAAAGGGAAGCTTTGCCTCTCCAAGCATTTGACCCTTAGACCTAACTTGGGTCAGAGGGAAAAATTTCACAGCACACAGCACCTAGATTTTTGCATATAATTTGATGCTTAAATGCTCATGAAGCAAACCAGCAAAGCCTTTTCATATTTTAAGAAATTCTGGATGAACATTTCAATCACATATCAAAAAAAGTCACTGTACAAAAGAGTTTACTGCACTGCTATACAGACTTTACTGAACAAAAAAAAAAAAAAAAAACCTTGTAAATCTATCACTCAAAAACACAACTGCAGATTATTTATTGTGCATACCTGCAATACAATGCCTGCACTTTAAAGGAGGGGTTTGGGATATTGGCAGTTTGGAGGGATATGTTGTGTATCTTTATACGTATATGCTTCTAAGCTGTTGTATTCTGAGCACCTCTGCAAAAGCAGTGATAATGTGTGAGTGTGGTGAAAGTGTTGAATGATGATGAAAGTATTTTCTTTTTGGGGATTTTCTTTCTTTTTTGGGTCACCCTGCCTCGGTGGGAGACGGCCGACTTGTTGAAAAAAAAAAAAAAACCTGAGAATGCAAGTGTATATACATTAGATCAATTATCCCACATCCTTACGGAGGGTGGATTTTCAACAACACTGGATGATCACAGTTTTTTATGAACCTTTATTCTGCACACCCTTTTTTAGCATTATCTCTTCAGGAGTTGAATCAAACAAAATTGAAGGATAAATGTTGAACAACAAATAACTGATCACCATATAAATAATGATTAGTATAAATATTTTAATTTGCAGGCATGTGTGAGCATGTTATAGGAGCGAAGACAAATGTCTTTTGGGACCTGACTCGCTGTTGGAGTGTGAGCAGGGTAATAGCGTCTCCCCTCACTTACTGATGTACTCATTTACTGATGACTCAGCCTTACGATGGGTTCTCTGACCAGTATGCATACCTAAATAATGTGTATTACAGCTGATTTCCTCTATTCTGTTCATTACAATATACAGTGGACCCCCGGTTTACGATATTATTTCATTCCAGAAGTACGTTCAGGTGCCAGTACTGACCGAATTTGTTCCCATAAGGAATATTGTGAATTAGATTAGTCCATTTCAGACCCCCAAACATACACATACAAACGCACTTACATAAATACACTTACATAATTGGTCACATTGGGAGCCGATCGTAAACCGGGGGTCCACTGTACCATGGACCCTCGACCAACGATATTAATCCGTTCCAAAGAGCTTGTCCTTAGCCGAATTTATCATTAGCTGAATTAATTTTCCCCGTAAGAAATAATGGAAATCCAATTAATCCGTTCCAGATAGCCAAAAGTATTAAAAAAAATATTTGTTTTTTCCATGAAATATCAAATCAAATCAAATCGAGGACGACGAGAGCTGTCGTAAGATGGGAAGGAAGAAGGATAAGGAAGGATGGAAATAACTGGAAAAGGATGGGGAGGAGGGGAAGAGGAGGAATCAAGGCAAGTGGCCCAACCACTTTGGGACATGTGGTACAAAAGTACTGGAGACGTAGATAGAGAGGCTTGACTGATGTCATTGCTTGGCTCACTAGGAGAGGATGGCGAAGGCAGCGGTAGGAGCTGGAAGCGTCAGAAGGCAGCAAGCAGGATGAGTTGGTTATGGTCTTATACCGTTTATCAGTGCGGTATATTGTTTTCGAGAGAGTTGTATCACATTTATGGGAGAGCTGTAGTAGTATTCGTTGGTATGGAGGTGGTGGAGTATCTGGTTGTAGGTAGGGAATGGTCTTTCTTCACTTTGGTACGATACAGTGTTGTCTTGGAGATGTTGGATGAGTTCTAGGCGAGTCATGCTTGCAGGGTATAGCCTCGTGGTGTAGAATTCGAGTCCTTTGTGTTTAAAGCATGGTGTTCCAGGTAATCGACGTGAGCTAAGTAGAGAAGGCGGTGGTGGAGTAGAGGAAGGTGGTGTTGCTTCGTTTTCAATTTCAGTAGACGAATTAGAAGATGTTTCAGGTGGTAAGGCTTCTGATTGGTTGGATTCAGTGAGAGGTGGTGGCGGTGGAGGCTTCTCATTGGTCGTTGTTGGATTGACGTCACTAGTTGGTGGTGTTGATGGGACTTCTGCAGAAGAGTTGGCGATTAAGTTTTTGGTGAATTTGAGAATTTCTTCAGAAGGTGGAGATGCTGGAAATGTAAATGAAGGCATGTTATTTAATGCAAATAACTCGTTGATGGTAGAGTTAAATGATCCAGGTACAGCCATATTCTGCATGTGAGCATATAGTAAGCAGTAGTGGATCTTGGTTACGTCACATGTTGGAGGAGTGATGATGGTGGAGGCAGGCTGAGTAGATGCTTGGAGTAATTTTGTAGTGTTTGCTTGTATCTTTGCAATTGCTGCATACGTTGGAGTGTTGCTTGTAGGTTTTTTCTTTGCTGCATCTTGTGTTTTCTTCATAATATCCTTTCTTGTAGGACATTTTGCTGCCAGTGTACATTTCCCTACAAAGAAAGCAATGACACACGCACAATAACTACATAAATAAATGCTAAAATGACACTTACCTTTATTGAAGAGTACTTATGAGTGATGAGACACTGTTTTTCTTGAACACTCTGGGATTTTCAGAGTGATACAGTGGAACCTCAAAAATCGAACGTATCACATATTGAACGTTTCGAAAATAGGACCATTTTTTCGGACAAACTGTGTCCCTATTATCGAACGCGCCCCTATTTTCAGACAGCCGGGTACGGGACCTGTCTGCTGCCCGCTCTGTCCGCGTCCCCGCACAGGCACCGTGAGCAGTCTAGCTTTGTTTATGCTTGAGTGAACACTAACCTGCGGTCTCATTCACTCATTTTACGATTATTTCGTTGTGTTTAGTGCTTGTGGGACTGTGAAATAAGCTGCCATGGGCCCAAAGAAACTTGCTAGTGGTACCCCTGTGGTAAAGAAAGTGAGAAACACCATAGATGTGAAGAAGGAAATAATACAGAAGTATGAGATTGGTGAGAGACTTGTTGAGCTTGCCAGGATGTATGGGAAAAACAAGTCAACCATCGGTTCTATCCTGTCAAAGAAAGAACAAATCAAGGAAGCTGATGTTCCAAAAGGTGTTAATATAGCGAGTGGATGAGGTGCCTTCTTCAAAGATTAAGGAGGTTTGTGCCAAGTGGAATGATGTCCAAATGTTTGTGCAGAAGTACCACCCTGAGCAAGTTGAAACAAGCCATCTTTGCAACAAGTTCAGTGACAGAACCATGTCCCATTTTAGGGAAATGTTGAAGAGGTGCCAGAAACAGAGGAATGTGGACAGTTATTTTGTGAGACAGGGGTCCAGTGACTCTCAAGCTGGTCCTAGTGGCATTAAAAGACAGAGAAGGGAAGTAACCCTGGAGAGGGCTTTACCTTAAGTCCTCATGGAGGGGGATTCTCCTTCCAAACACTAACCCCAGCTCCCTCTCTCCTCCTCCCTATCTTCCAGATGCCATCACCAATCTTCAATAAAGGTAAGTAAAAATGTTATTTTATATGTATTACTATACATAATAAAAAACTATAGTATTTGCTGTATGTAAAACTGTAATTAATCTCTATAAAATGTATTTTTGTGTGAATATTTTTGGGTTTCTGGAACAGATTAATTGTATTTCCATTATTTCTTATGGGAAATACTGCTTCGAATTTCAGACTTTTTGAATTTAGAACTACCTCCTGGAACGGATTAAGTTCGATTTTTGAGGTTCCACTGTACACGAGTAAAGGCTGCACTCTGCAATCTCCACTAGAATTACAACAAAACATGAGAGTTAGCCTTTTTTTCATAGGCTTTTGTTATGGGAGTGCCTTTTCCTCCTGAGTAATGTAGGTCCTGTTTGGCATTTTCTTCCAGAACAGGCCTGTTTCATCACAATTGAACACTTGTTGGGGGTTGGAATTTTTCAGCTTCGCCATGCCTTATCATACTGTGTATGCCACTACGATTCTTAAATCTCTCAAACCAACCTTTGCTGGGCTTAAATTCACCAATATGAGCACTAGTTCCAGGCATTTTTTCCTGTTCACCTGGGTGTTAGTCGACTGGTGTGGGTCACATCCTGGGGGACAAGACTAATGACCCCAATGGAAGTAAGTTAGACAGTCCTCGATGATGCACTGACTTTCTTGGGTTATCCTGGGTGGCTAACCCTCTGGGGTTAATTGTTTCTCATTAAGCCACACCAACAACACTCTCTCCACAAATTCAAGTAGTACAGCTGACGGTGGTGCAGCAGCAGCTGACAGTGGTACAGCAGCAGCTGACAGTGGTACAGCAGCAGCTGATGGTGGTGCAGCAGCAGCTGACAGTGGTGCAGCAACAGCTGACGGTGGTGCAGCAGCAGCTGACCATGGTATAGCAGCAGCTGATGGTGGTACAGCAGCAGCTGATGGTGGTGCAGCAGCAGCAGATGGTGGTGCAGCAACAGCTGACGGTGGTGCAGCAGCAGCTGATGGTGGTGCAGCAGAAGCTGACCGTGGTACAGCAGCAGCAGACCGTGGTGCAACAGCAGCTGATGGTGATGCAGCAACAGCTGAAGGTGGTGCAGCAGCAACAGTTGATCGTGGTACAGCAGCAGCTGACCGTGGTATGATAGTATTTCAATAGTATTTCTTACCCTTTTTACCACAGGATTGGCACTAGAAGCTTTCTTCGGGCTCATGGTGGCTTATTTAGCAGTTATAAGCACTAAAAACAATGGAATAATACAAAATGTATCACATGTATGTGTGGAACCATCCACCCTGGCTTGTAAACAATGGCACACTAGCTGAAGGTAGGGCAGCGGAGGTGCTCCGGCTGGACGGATAGGCCGACGTGTTCGGGGCGAATGTTGTTACCCGAGTTTTTCACCATTGGTCAAGCCAATATTTTTATGCAGAAACGCATCGTTAGGCAATTTTATCTTTAGACGATGCCAGTGTTGGTCGAGGGTCCACTGTACAGCACACTACTGTATAAACATTTAAAAATGTACTAAAAATGTTGTTATAAATGGTGCAAAGGTGACATTAAAACAATATCAAAGATGGTTGACACATACCTACTACCATTATAGTATGCTCCTTGCTTAGTGGCAAATTTGTTTACCGACGTGGTCTTAGGAACGGAACTCAGTCGTTAAGTGAGGAGAGGCTGTATTTCGTAAAGGGATTCAGGGAAACAGGTTAGCTAGACCTGAGTTCTGGAGGTGGGATGTACAATGCCTGTATTCTAAAGGAGGGGTTTGAGATATTTCCTGTTTAGAGGGACATCTAAACTGTCGTATCTGTGTGCCTCAGACAAGAAAGTGATAGCATGAATAATGGTGAAGGTGTTTCTTTTTTGGGTCACCCTGCCTTGGGGGGAGGGGGCCAGTGAGTTAAAAACAAAAATTAATTTGCTTTGATATATACAATATAAAAAGGAGGGGTTTGGGATATTGGCAGTTTGAAGGGATATGTTGTGTATCTTTATACATATGTGCTTCTAAACTGTTGTGTTCTGGGTACCTCTGCAAAAACAGTGATTATATGTGAGTGAGGTGAAAGTGTTGAATGATGATGAAAGTAATTTCTTTTTGGGGATTTTCTTTCTTTTTGGGTCACCCTGCCTCGGTGGGAGACGGCCGACTTGTTAAAAAAAAAATATTAAAAGGTGTCAATTTTTGTACACTGCAGAAAAAGGGAATGGGAGATAATCTGGTTGGATCTTTGGAAGGGAAGGGTAGTCCTAATTCCTTGTCTCAAGAACCCTTTGCCAGGGTATGTGTAACATGCAATATTGCTAAAATGCTGTGAATTCACTATTCTTAATACAGTATACAACATGCATCATTACTAACTTACTTCACTTCATTATGATAAAAGATAATGAATTAGACAACACAAGATTCATTTTTCTCCTCAAAGAGTAAATGTTAAATATACTGGCATCTAACAATCTTACCAAGTGCAAGTGCAATCTGTGCTAAATAGATCTTGACGAGGTTTTCTGGCAGACGCCCCAGAGATCTCCACAGCTGCTGCAGTTCACCATATCCAACAAATTCTGTCACTAACAGAGAAATTAATGTTATAAAGGCCATCTACGTGATGCTAGAGCAAGCACTTTGCTATACAATACACTGATATCTTCTAGTTTCTGCTAAAAGAATCCAAATAATGGCATATATCTTACAATATTTCCTTATCTAGGAAATCTCCTGAAAAATTGACAAATAAGTGCACCAAACTAAAGTGACAAATATATTAGATGTTTAGTAGTGGGGGGTTGAAGAGGGTTGGAATAGTTTTAAAAATGCAGTATTAGAATGTGGGGCAGAAGTTTGTGGTTATAGGAGGGTGGGGGCAGGAGGAAAGAGGAGTGATTGGTAGAAGGATGAAGTAAAGGGTGTGATAAAAGAGAAAAAGGTAGCTTATGAGAGGTTTTTACAAAGCAGAAGTGTTATAAGAAGAGCAGAGTATATGGAGAGTAAAAGAAAGGTAAAGAGAGTGGTGAGAGAGTGCAAAAGGAGAGCAGATGATAGAGTGGGAGAGGCACTGTCAAGAAATTTGAATGAAAATAAGAAAAAATTTTGCAGTGAGTTAAACAAGTTAAGAAAGCCTAGGGAAAGCATGGATTTGTCAGTTAAAAACAGAGTAGGGGAGTTAGTAGATGGGGAGATGGAGGTATTAGGTAGATGGCGAGAATATTTTGAGGAACTTTTAAATGTTAAGGAAGAAAGAGAGGCAGTAATTTCATGCACTGGTCAGGGAGGTATACCATCTTTTAGGAGTGAAGAAGAGCAGAATGTAAGTGTGGGGGAGGTACGTGAAGCATTATGTAGAATGAAAGGGGGTAAAGCAGCTGGAACTGATGGGATCATGACAGAAATGTTAAAAGCAGGGGGGGATATAGTGTTGGAGTGGTTGGTACTTTTGTTTAATAAATGTATGAAAGAGGGGAAGGTACCTAGGGATTGGCGGAGAGCATGTATAGTCCCTTTATATAAAGGGAAAGGGGACAAAAGAGATTGTAAAAATTATAGAGGAATAAGTTTACTGAGTATACCAGGAAAAGTGTACGGTAGGGTTATAATTGAAAGAATTAGAGGTAAGACAGAATGTAGGATTGCGGATGAGCAAGGAGGTTTCAGAGTGGGTAGGGGATGTGTAGATCAAGTGTTTACATTGAAGCATATATGTGAACAGTATTTAGATAAAAGTAGGGAAGTTTTTATTGCATTTATGGATTTAGAAAAGGCATATGATAGAGTGGATAGAGGAGCAATGTGGCAGATGTTGCAAGTATATGGAATAGGTGGCAAGTTATTAAATGCTGTAAAGAGTTTTTATGAGGATAGTGAGGCTCAGGTTAGGGTGTGTAGAAGAGAGGGAGACTACTTCCCGGTAAAAGTAGGTCTTAGACAGGGATGTGTAATGTCACCATGGTTGTTTAATATATTTATAGATTGGGTTGTAAAGGAAGTAAATGGTAGGGTGTTCGGGAGAGGGGTGGGATTAAATTTTGGGGAATCAAATTCAAAATGGGAATTGACACAGTTACTTTTTGCTGATGATACTGTGCTTATGGGAGATTCTAAAGAAAAATTGCAAGGGTTAGTGGATGAGTTTGGGAATGTGTGTAAAGGTAGAAAGTTGAAAGTGACCATAGAAAAGAGTAAGGTGATGAGGGTATCAAATGATTTAGATAAAGAAAAATTGGATATCAAATTGGGGAGGAGTATGGAAAAAGTGAATGTTTTCAGATACTTGGGAGTTGACGTGTCGGCGGATGGATTTATGAAGGATGAGGTTAATCATAGAATTGATGAGGGAAAAAAGGTGAGTGGCGCGTTGAGGTATATGTGGAGTCAAAAAACGTTATCTATGGAGGCAAAGAAGGGAATGTATGAAAGTATAGTAGTACCAACACTCTTATATGGGTGTGAAGCTTGGGTGGTAAATGCAGCAGCGAGGAGACGGTTGGAGGCAGTGGAGATGTCCTGTTTAAGGGTAATGTGTGGTGTAAATATTATGCAGAAAATTCGGAGTGTGGAAATTAGGAAAAGGTGTGGAGTTAATAAAAGTATTAGTCAGAGGGCAGAAGAGGGGTTGTTGAGGTGGTTTGGTCATTTAGAGAGAATGGATCAAAGTAGAATGACATGGAAAGCATATAAATCTATAGTGGAAGGAAGACGGGGTAGGGGTCATCCTCGAAAGGGTTGGAGAGAGGGGGTAAAGAAGGTTTTGTGGGTGAGGGGCTTGGACTTCCAGCAAGCGTGCGTGAGCGTGTTAGATAGGAGTGAATGGAGACGAATGGTACTTGGGACCTGACGATCTGTTGGAGTGTGAGCAGGGTAATATTTAGTGAAGGGATTCAGGGAAACCGGTTATTTTCATATAGTCGGACTTGAGTCCTGGAAATGGGAAGTACAATGCCTGCACTTTAAAGGAGGGGTTTGGGATATTGGCAGTTTGGAGGGATATGTTGTGTATCTTTATACGTATATGCTTCTAAACTGTCGTATTCTGAGCACCTCTGCAAAAACAGTGATAATGTGCGAGTGTGGTGAAAGTGTTGAATGATGATGAAAGTATTTTCTTTTTGGGGATTTTCTTTCTTTTTTGGGTCACCCTGCGTCGGTGGGAGACGGCCGACTTGTTGAAAAAAAAAAAAAAAAAAAAGTTTTGCTTAGGTGACCATTCCAAGCAGGGGTTTCTGATAGCAAGACAAGAGAACTTATCAAGGAATGAACAAAGTCTTGAACAGTAATTAAGCATTGTAAAATGTAAGCTGAACATGCACTTCTTGGACTTGTTTGTAACTGGTTCCAATCGCATTAATGAATCTTCTTGTCTTCACAAAATAATAAATATGTAACAGTTTACCAAACAGTAAAGACATAGAACAGCTAATAAATAGTAAAGATGTACATAATGACTAACCAAACACTTTCATAACAATAGTTTTTCTACATTTATTTGGCGAGTATAAAAATTTAAGCTTAATTTATAATTTGTTTAATCCTAAGAAATTTGATCATGAGTCAAAGGAATTTAAATAAAATATAAAAAAATTATATAAAATTAAACAAACAACAGGCATCATAACATACTTCATTTAAATTGGAAAAAAATCTAGTTAGCAAAGCCTTAGTTCAAAGAGAAATCAATTTTAAATACAGTATGCACCTGCAGATACATACTTGTGTCCAGCATCACAGAAATTATCATTTTCAAGTGATACACTTTTCATATCTGACACTCGTATAAACCAAGACACAACTTACTGACAAGCAGCAGCTTCCGTGTCTGCCAGAAGTGTACAAGTGGAGTGATGAATGGATGACTACATACGTGCTGGATCATCACTTCCTGCTTCACCTGGCCCACTGCATCTAAACTACATACCTGAAACATTTCTGTACTAAATAAAACAATTTTATAAAAACTAGTATGGTATAAAGCAGTTTATCTTTGGTACTAATATAAATAACTCGCAACTTAAAATTTAAAAAGATTTTTTATGTAAAAAAAAAAGTAATATAAATATTATGATCTTACCTGTGATTTTGAGAGGACTTTCATAGCATATTCTTTATTTGTTGTGGCACATTTTACATGGAATACCTGTCCAAATGCTCCTCTGCTAACTTCACCTAAGAACTGGAATAAGTTAAGGGAAAGCAGTGTACTTGCACCAAAATTACAAAGCTAGAACAAGAAAGACAATATTTTATATTCAGTTAAGACATTAAAACTGATATCATGTACACTTGGAACGTAATATGTACATGGCTACTTTTTGTATGATGAACATATGCCCATATTTCACAACAAGTTTTAAGATTTCACAGGTTCTTTTATGTGAGAGATGCCATCAAAGACTTCCAAGATTCTGTAAACTCTATGCTTCTCCAAATGCAGACTAAGACACCTACTATCAAGATTTGCTAAAATTTCAAGTTTAAACAAAAATATTTAGAGTGCAATCAAGCCACAGAATAGAATTCCTTCTCTTAGTTTGTGCATAACAAGAGTATCATTTATTGCAGAGAAAGGCATTATAAAGAATAAAAAGGAGAAAAATTAACAACTGTTCATTAACAGTTACATGTGTGTCTGGGTGATTTTTTCTCTCTGAGTGACGATGTTCATCTGGTATATTCATGCGTTGTTGTTGTTATTACAGTATTATTATTATTATTATTATTATTATTTGACTAGTATTATTATTTACTATTATTATTATTATTAATGATATTACTTTTTAACACACTGGTCATCTCCCACCAAGGTAAGGGGACCCAAAAAAGAAACACCTTCACCATCATTTTCTTGCCAGAGGTGCTCCAATAATACAGGCTAGATGCCCCTCCGAAATGCAAATACCCCCACCCCTCCTTCAGTGTAGGTACTACTGTACTTCCCACCTCCAGGGCTCAAGTGGGGTGACCAAGAGTATAATTCAGTAAATGAATGAATGTTGGTGACTGTTTTCTTCTTTGGGTCACCCTGACTTGGCAGGCAGCAGCTATTTTGTTAAAAATAACAATAAAAATAAATTTTTTTTTATTAAAACATCAGCTGTTTCCCACCAAAGCAGGGTGGTCCAAAAAAAAAGAAAAACTTTCATCATCTTTCACTCCATTACTGTCTTGCAAGAGGCATGCTTACACTACAGTTATAAAACTGCAATATTAACACCCCTCTGCTACTGAATATTGATAGCATACAATGGCAGTATCCATGATGTACTCTAGCCATCAAATAATCACAATCTTGCAACAATTTTCATATTTAATATCTATTACTTATGAATAACACTTTCTTCATACTTTAATTAATACTTACAATTAGCTTCAATTTTTCTTCTATGCCAACAGGGAACTCCGGGAGGAAGAGAGCTTCAGTCTGTGCTACTGGCCACACAGTTTTACTGTGGGCATACTCATTCTCAAGAGTTGACTGGTGCCATCTGAACAAGGAAGAAAAGGTATGTATTGTACAGTATTTATACCTAACTTCCTATGCCTGTATGGTGTATGTATGTACATTATGTGTGTGTACAGTAATAAAAACAATAATGTAATAATGTTTATTTCTTTATGCCATATAAATAATGAAGGTTAAATGAAATAATGCAATAGTAGGCACAAAAGAAAGCCCTAATTATGTAATGCATTTCAGGCAACTAACATGTTAATTAAGAACTAGGCATGCATATTATATAGGACCTCTTATGCAGTTAACTACAATCGTAAATACAATAAGAAAGGTAGTTAATAACAGAAGGTCAATTACAAAAGAATTACATATTATTTAAGCTGATTCAATGATCTACAGTTTTGTGGAGTGATTGAACAGAGATGGTAAAAATACAGCAAGTTACCATTATTTTATGGCATTGAAGACACTATTTTCCCCAAGATAAATCTCAAAAATTTACCCAGTGTTCTGGAGGCCAAAGGTTACATTGCTCATAGGCCTCAACCTAAGCCTAGAGAAGTGTTTTGATACCAGACAGTAATCTAAGCTCCTGTATATGACCCAATAATGAAATGTGTGAACTAGTTTGTTTAAAAATAATGAATGAATAACAAAAATAATCATAAATGATCACTGACACTTAGTAGCAGTAGGCTTAGGTAGATTAGATTTTGCCACCGAAGTGGCTAGTTTATTGTGCACCCCATATCCATCCTGTGGACGGTAGTGCGAGAGCATATGGATACACAAAAGGCCTAGGAACTAGGCCCCACAAGGCTTAGGTAAACTAGGCGACGGAGTCAAAGAAACTACGGGTAGTATTAGTAAGCTAATTTGCCTGTTTACCATCAAACCACCCAGTAATAATATTTTTACTCACCACAAACGATCCTGATATTAACCCTTTTAGGGCCTGTGCCATAGTACTATGGCTTTGAGCTCAGAATCCATGCCATAGTACTATGTGATGAGCTCAGCTCACTCAGATAAGCTGTGAGTAGTAAATTTTGGCCTAGATATGAAAGAATGGGTCTGCATGGTGAGTGTGCACCATATAAAAAAAATCCTGCCCCATGCAGTGCACAATAGAAAAAAAAAAAAAAAAAAAGCTGTGACCGTGTCTATGAATTAAAATAGCGAATTTGTGGTGCATTTTTGGATGGTTTTTATGGTTTTATTCTCAGTTTCTTAGTTTCATATGATAAAATGGAAGATATATTACAGAAATAGAAATGATTCTGATTGGTCTGAGGAATAGAAATAGCTTGAAATCGAGCTCAAACTAGCAGAAATAACTGATTTTTGTCCATATTCAAGAGGACATTAGTCACATCACTCGTCTAATATGTGTCCAACTGGCTGGTGTAATACGTGTTCACTACTGGGCTGGCATTATTTATACAATTATAATTACAATAATGCAGTTGCCTATATAACAGTAAATCTACTACATATTAAATAATAAAATAAATAAACTTTAAAACGTAAACAGGAAATATTTTTTAAAATGCATGGAAAAATCATCATAAATCAATGTGCAGTCCTAGTTATAAACATATCCACTTGCATGCATTGAGACAGTAAGTAGAAAGAGAACATGGCCAATCACAACAAGAAACAGCTACACACGCTGAGGAAGAAATGGTTGACTGGGATTTAAATGTAGAATAATAATCTGTATACTGTCTGGTGAGTGAGAGCAATGCATATTGTGTTATTTTTGTAGGTAATAGTATTAGTGCATTTTTTAGTGCTGTTTCACATAAATTCAGCGCATTTTTAGTGCTATTTCATGTAAATTAAGCATGTTTTAGCCATGTGATTACATTAAGGAGATGGGGTGCATTTTAACAACAACTTTGAATCAACTGGCAGATAGAGGCCTTTCAATGCTTCAGGCAGGGAGTTCCAGATCTTAGGGCCTTTTATGTTCATTGAGTTTTTACACTGTTGGATACAGAGCATATCAAAGAGGTTTTTGTGTCTTGTGTTATGACTGTGTTCAGTTTCAGCTATCAAGGAATTGATTGTCATATATGTATACGTTCTGTATATATCGTAAGTATAGTATTATAAATTCATATTATTATTAATTTCAAGATTTTGAAGAGTGGAGGAGTGTGTTGTCTGGCACTGGAATGGGTAATCGTTCACACAGCAGCATTTTGTAGGGTTATTATTGGCTTTAGGTGATTTGATGTAGTAGCTTCCCTGGCACAAATACCATAGGTGAGGTAAGGGGTGATTAGAGAGTAGTACAATGTAAGTAGTGCTGTTGGAGATACACAATAATGTATCTTGGAGAGGATGACTACTGTTAAGGAGACCTTAGTTATGTGCTGGATGTAGGCATTAAATTTAAAGTTCCAGTCAAAGTGTAGACCTAAGAATTTACCCCCGGTCTGTCTTACAATGGGAGACCATTGATCATTTTGTTTAGATGGATATTTGTAGCTGTTTCCAAACATCATGTAGTAGGTTTTGTTGAACAAAGTTGCAAAAGTGGGTACAGCACACGACCTGCTTTTTTGTACATTAGTGGCATTAAATTAGCTAGGTTTCCCATCTTATTTTTCAGTGAATTTATAATAACTGTGACTTTGGTAGGATTAATTAGGCCACCCTTTCTTGGTGGAAGATAACCAGTGCATTAAAAAAGATGAAATCTTAAAATACTAATAGTACAATGGGAAAGTGGTACTCTGAATATTCAAGAAGTGCTACAGGGCTTCAAACTGAGACCTCCTGTGAGAGTTCCTCATGTTTGTTGTAAGAAAAAAAGGGTTCCAGTACTCAACCTGTTCATGATGCAATTGGTAGCATTATTATTATTACATTCATGAGGGAGAATTAAACCAACATTGGTTATACAGCACCTGGGGAAAGATAAGACATTCAGGTTCAATCCAAAGAAGAGGAGAGCAGATCTAGAAGCATGAAGGACTGTCACATAAAAGGTACCAGTGAGATTTCCTAGAGAACTCCTTGATTTTCATACTGAATAATAAACCCAATTAACAATCTGATTTCACAATCATAATACATAAATTTAGAGAAATATATAAGTGATGTAAATATAGACAGAATGAAAACAATCTGTAATTCTCCTTGTACAAACTACTGTTGGAAGGAAATTTCTTTTACAAAATTAACCACTGTATACTGAACTACACACAGTACTGTACTGTATATGTAAGTTCTTCCCCCCAAAAATAAAGAATTATATAATGTACTTCTTTTTCTGAGCTTAAAAATGCTGAGCTTAACAACATAATAACCAATGCTAAGTCATAAAAAGAATGACTTGCCCAATATTAATTCACCTTTTCCTTGATACTCTGGACCATGGTCGCCGGTTGGACTCATTGGCAGGTGCAGAGACAAAGGAGATGACAGAAAGGCCACTTAAAACAGAGAAGCGATGGGTCAAGTTTGTTGCGATGTCCACAAGGTTGAATTGCTAAAGCGAGGAAAAAAAGATGCATGTTATTTAAGTCAGGTGGTATTTTAATGCCATAGAATTATTAGTGTACACATAATTAATAAAGAGAAGTTAGGTGCCATAATAATTTTATTGAAGTGAATGAGTATTTATGTACAGTACCTCATAATAGGTTAAAGGAGGACTCAGTCATGACACTGTTAATGAAGTCATTAATACTAACGTTTATGCATATATAACTGATATCTCTACAGTTACCTAAGAGTCTACAGGTAGTCAGTATAATTACAGCCACTGTAATATGGCCAAAGGCCCAAATAATTACAACCCCATAGACTTACAGATTCAAATTATCTGTACTTTTATTTGGGATCACATGCTTTCAATTTTTATTACATGCTAAGTTAAATACCCCAAGAACACATACTGTCCAGTTAAGAGTATGGTATGGTAAGTCATAATTTTTATGTGGATGATTTTCAAGAAACTGTCCAATAATGAAATTTATTTAAAAAATCTAACAAAAGGCAAACAAGACATAAGAAATTAAAGTGCCTCTAATAAAATGGAACAGTATCAAACTGTATTACAGGAGTTCTTTAGGGAACATTTCTCAGAAGTTGAGCTTCCCGAATGTGCCAATGCTCTTAGACTGTGATGGAGCATAGAAAAATACATTAAGTATAAAATCATAAAATGGTAAATCAATTATAGTAATAGACTAAATGTGGGATAAAAATTTTCCTAAAGAAATGCACACACAAAAAAAATACTGTGTCATCTCCCCCAAAGTTTCAATTCTTCCAAGTGAAATTTCTATGGCAAATGAATTAGGAATAAAAGACAAACAAGTTACTGTTTATATTTTCTGCAATGCCTCTACTTAAGTCTATGGGGCCATGACTTGTCTGGGAAATACTGAAGAAATCTTTCTACTGTAAATACATTTAAAGTAAGAATAGCACCCCAAATACCAAAACTTAGCCACTGTTAGACAAAAGAATAATGCATACATAAAACAGATTACACAACAGACCAACCTCACAATGGCTACAGTAGGAAAATTATATACATAAGAAACTGAAAGGTGGAGATCAAGGGGATGCAATCAGCTTTCATCTTCCTTCATATTATCACCAAGAAAAATTAACTGATATGCATTTCCATAAGACAGCACCATTTTATTACCTCAACGGCTGTCTCTTGCCAAGGTAGGGTTCTCAAACCATTTTCCTAGTAATTATGGAACTACAAAAGATAGCCATATATGGAGCTAAATATCCTTTCCATATTTTTTTTATTATCACACTGGCCGATTCCCACCAAGGCAGGGTGACCCGAAAAAGAAAAACTTCCACCATCATTCACTCCATCACTGTCTTGCCAGAAGGGTGCTTTACACTACAGTTTTTAAACTGCAACATTAACACCCCTCCTTCAGAGTGCAGGCACTGTACTTCCCATCTCCAGGACTCAAGTCCGGCCTGCTGGTTTCCCTGAACCCCTTCATAAATGTTACTTTGCTCATACTCCAACAGCACGTCAAGTATTAAAAACCATTTGTCTCCATTCACTCCTATCAAACACGCTCACGCATGCCTGCTGGAAGTCCAAGCCCCTAGCACACAAAACCTCCTTTACCCCCTCCCTCCAGCCTTTCCTAGGCCAACCCCTACCCTGCCTTCCTTCCACTACAGACTGATACACTCTTGAAGTCACTCTGTTTCGCTCCATTCTCTCTACATGTCCAAACCACCTCAACAACCCTTCCTCAGCCCTCTGGACAACAGTTTTGGTAATCCCGCACCTCCTCCTAACTTCCAAACTACGAATTCTCTGCATTATATTCACACCACACATTGCCCTCAGACATGACATCTCCACTGCCTCCAGCCTTCTCCTCGCTGCAACATTCATCACCCATGCTTCACACCCATATAAGAGCGCTGGTAAAACTATACTCTCATACATTCCTCTCTTTGCCTCCAAGGACAAAGTTCTTTGTCTCCACAGACTCCTAAGTGCACCACTCACCCTTTTCCCCTCATCAATTCTATGATTCATCTCATCTTTCATAGACCCATCCACTGACACGTCCACTCCCAAATATCTGAATACATTCACCTCCTCCATACTCTCTCCCTCCAATCTGATATCCAATCTTTCATCACCTAATCTTTTTGTTATCCTCATTACCTTACTCTTTCCTGTATTCACTTTTAATTTTCTTCTTTTGCACACCCTACCAAATTCATCCACCAACCTCTGCAGCTTCTCTTCAGAATCTCCCAAGAGCACAGTGTCATCAGCAAAGAGCAACTGTGACAACTCCCACTTTATGTGTGATTCTTTATCTTTTAACTCCACGCCTCTTGCCAAGACCCTCGCATTTACTTCTCTTACAACCCCATCTATAAATATATTAAGCAACCATGGTGACATCACACATCCTTGTCTAAGGCCTACTTTTACTGGGAAATAATTTCCCTCTTTCCTACATACTCTAACTTGAGCCTCACTATCCTCGTAAAAACTCTTCACTGCTTTCAGTATCCTACCTCCTACACCATACACCTGCAACATCTGCCACATTGCCCCCCTATCCACCCTGTCATACGCCTTTTCCAAATCCATAAATGCCACAAAGACCTCTTTAGCCTTATCTAAATACTGTTCACTTATATGTTTCACTGTAAACACCTGGTCCACACATCCCCTACCTTTCCTAAAGCCTCCTTGTTCATCTGCTATCCTATTCTCCATCTTACTCTTAATTCTTTCAATAATAACTCTACCATACACTTTACCAGGTATACTCAACAGACTTATCCCCCTATAATTTTTGCACTCTCTTTTGTCCCCTTTGCCTTTAAACAAAGGAACTATGCATGCTCTCTGCCAATCCCTAGGTACCGTACCCTCTTCCATACATTTTTTTAAATAATTGCACCAACCACTCCAAAACTATATCCCCACCTGCTTTTAACATTTCTATCTTTATCCCATCAATCCCGGCTGCCTTACCCCCTTTCATTTTACCTACTGCCTCACGAACTTCCCCCACACTCACAACTGGCTCTTCCTCACTCCTACAAGATGTTATTCCTCCTTGCCCTTTACACGAAATCACAGCTTCCCTATCTTCATCAACATTTAGCAATTCCTCAAAATATTCCCTCCATCTTCCCAATACCTCTAACTCTCCATTTAATAACTCTCCTCTCCTATTTTTAACTGACAAATCCATTTGATCTCTAGGCTTCCTTAACTTGTTAATCTCACTCCAAAACTTTTTCTTATTTTCAACAAAGTTTGCTGATAACATCTCACCCACTCTCTCATTTGCTCTCTTTTTACATTGCTTCACCACTCTCTTAACCTCTCTCTCTTTCTCCATATACTCTTCCCTCCTTGCATCACTTCTACTTTGTAAAAACTTCTCATATGCTAACTTTTTCTCCCTTACTACTCTCTTTACATCATCATTCCACCAATCGCTCCTCTTCCCTCCCGCACCCACTTTCCTGTAACCACAAACTTCTGCTGAACACTCTAACACTACATTTTTAAACCTACCCCATACCTCTTCGACCCCATTGCCTATGCTCTCATTAGCCCATCTATCCTCCAATAGCTGTTTATATCTTACCCTAACTGCCTCCTCTTTTAGTTTATAAACCTTCACCTCTCTCTTCCCTGATGCTTCTATTCTCCTTGTATCCCATCTACCTTTTACTCTCAGTGTAGCTACAACTAGAAAGTGATCTGATATATCTGTGGCCCCTCTATAAACATGTACATCCTGAAGTCTACTCAACAGTCTTTTATCTACCAATACATAATCCAACAAACTACTGTCATTTTGCCCTACATCATATCTTGTATACTTATTTATCCTCTTTTTCTTAAAATATGTATTACCTATAACTAAACCCCTTTCTATACAAAGTTCAATCAAAGGGCTCCCATTATCATTTACACCTGGCACCCCAAACTTACCTACCACACCCTCTCTAAAAGTTTCTCCTACTTTAGCATTCAGGTCCCCTACCACAATTACTCTCTCACTTGGTTCAAAGGTTCCTATACATTCACTTAACATCTCCCAAAATCTCTCTCTCTCCTCTACATTCCTCTCTTCTCCAGGTGCATACACGCTTATTATGACCCACTTTTTGCATCCAACCTTTACTTTAATCCACATAATTCTTGAATTTACACATTCACATTCTCTTTTCTCCTTCCATAACTGATCCTTCAACATTACTGCTACCACTTCCTTTGCTCTAACTCTCTCAGATACTCCAGATTTAATCCCATTTATTTCCCCCAACCAAAACTCCCCTACCCCCTTCAGCTTTGTTTCGCTTAGGGCCAGGACATCCAACTTCTTTTCATTCATAACATAAGCAATCATCCGTTTCTTGTCATCCGCACTACAACCACGCACATTCAAGCATCCCAGTTTTATAAAGTTTTTCTTCTTCTCTTTTTTAGTAAATGTCTACAGGAGAAGCGGTTACTAGCCAACTGCTCCCGGCATTTTAGTCGCCTCATACGACACGCATGGCTTATGGAGGAACAATTCTTTTCCTCTTCCCCATGGAAAATAGAAGAAATAAAGTAGAACAAGAGCTATTTAGAAAAAGGAGAAAAACCTAGATGTATGTATAGTATATATATACAGTGGACCCCCGGTTAACGATTTTAATCCGTGCAAGAGGGGTAATTGTTACGCGAAATAATCGTTATGTGAATGAATTTTCCCCATAAGAAATAATGGAAATAAAATTAATCCGTGCAAGACACCCAAAAGTATGAAAAAAAAATTTTTTTACCACATGAAATGTTAATTTTAATACACACAAACTGAAAAAGGCATGCACACTTACATGACACTTACTTTTATTGAAGATCTGGTGATGATTGATGGGATGGGAGGAGGGGAGAGCATTATCTTCTTACTGTTTAGAAGGGGAATCCCCTTCCATTAGGACTTGAGGTAGTAAGTCCTTTTCTGGGGTTACTTCCCTTCTTCTTTTAATGCCACTAGGGCCAGCTTCAGAGTCACTGGACTTCTTTCGCACAAGATATCTGTCCATAGTGGCCTGTACCTCTCGTTCCTTTATGACTTCCCTAAAGTGTTTCACAACATTGTCAGTGTAATAATCACCAGCACGGCTTGCAATAGCTGTGTGAGGGTGATTTTCATCCATGAAGGTTTGCACTTCAAGCCACTTTGCACAGATTTCCTTTATCTTTGTAGTAGGCAACTTCTTCAATTTCTCTCTCCCCTCCTCTGAACCAGTTTCCCCAGGTCTGGCCTCTTGCTCTTGAAGTTGATCTATCAGCTCATCAGTGGTTAGTTCTTCATTGTCCTCCTCCACCAACTCTTCCACATCCTCCCCACTAACCTCCAACCCCAAGGACTTTCCCAATGCCACAATGGATTCCTCAACTGGCACAGGATTCTCAGGGTTAGCCTCAAACCCTTCAAAATCCCTTTTGTCTACACATTCTGGCCACAGTTTCTTCCAAGCAGAGTTCAAGGTCCTCTTAGTCACTTCCTCCCAAGCCTTACCTATAAGGTTTACACAATTGAGGATATTAAAGTGATCTCTCCAAAACTCTCTTAGAGTCAGTTGAGTTTCTGAGGTCATTACAAAGCACCTTTCAAACAGAGCTTTTGTGTACAGTTTCTTGAAGTTTGCAATAACCTGCTGGTCCATGGGCTGCAGGAGAGGAGTGGTATTAGGAGGCAAAAACTTCACCTTAATGAAGCTCATGTCCCCATAAAGTCGCTCTGCCACGTCTGTAGGATGACCAGGGGCATTGTCTAACACCAGGAGGCACTTAAGTTCTAATTTCTTTTCAGTTAGGTAATCTTTCACATTGGGGGCAAATGCATGGTGTAACCAGTTATAGAAAAATTCCCTAGTGACCCATGCCTTACTGTTTGCCCTCCACAGCACACACAAATTATCCTTGAGGACATTCTTTTGCCTGAACGCTCTGGGAGTTTCAGAGTGATACACTAATAAAGGCTTCACTTTGCAATCACCAGTAGCATTGGCACACATGAGAAGAGTAAGCCTGTCTTTCATAGGCTTATGTCCTGGGAGTGCCTTTTCCTCCTGAGTAATGTAGGTCCTGCTTGGCATTTTCTTCCAGAACAGGCCTGTTTCATCACAATTAAACACTTGTTCAGGTTTCAGTCCTTCAGTTTCTATGTACTCCTTGAATTCCTGCACATATTTTTCAGCCGCTTTGTGGTCCGAACTGGCAGCCTCACCATGCCTTATCACACTATGGATGCCACTACGCTTCTTAAATCTCTCAAACCAACCTTTGCTGGCCTTAAATTCACTCACATCATCACTAGTTGCAGGCATTTTTTTAATTAAATCCTCATGCAACTTCCTAGCCTTTTCACATATGATCGCTTGAGAGACGCTATCTCCTGCTAGCTGTTTTTCATTTATCCACACCAATAAGAGTCTCTCAACATCTTCCATCACTTGCGATCTTTGTTTCGAAAACACAGTTAAACCTTTGGCAAGAACAGCTTCCTTGATTGTCTTTTTGGTGCCCACAATAGTAGCGATGGTTGATTGGGGTTTCTTGTACAACTTGACTAGGTCGGCGATACGCACTCCACTTTCATACTTATCAATGATCTCTTTCTTCATTTCAATTGGAATTCTCACCCTTATTGGTGTAGGGTTGGCACTAGAAGCTTTCTTGGGGCCCATGGTCACTTATTTTCCAGAAACAGCACCGAAAACACTGTAATAATACGAAATATTCCGAGTGTATGCTTGGATGTTACCGCGGAGGCTGGCTGGTAAACAATGGCACGGGCGGCACATGTGAGGCTGGCTGAGGGCGCACATTGGACGCGTCTCGGACGAAAATCGGTGAGCGGGTTTTTAATCGGTATGCGCGGCAAAAATTTTGCGATTAAAGTAAGCGGTATGCGAAATAATCGCTATGTGATGCCATCGTTATGCGGGGGTCCACTGTATATATATATATGCATGTGCATGTTTGTGAAGTGCGACCAAAGTGTAAGTAGGAGTAACAAGATATCCCTGTTATCTAGCGTGTTTATAATAAAGATGAGTACACTTGTATATGTTAGATAGGTTGGTTTGCACCAGTTGGGTTTTAGATCATATGTTTCCATATTTTCATATAGTCGGACTTGAGTCCTGGAAATGGGAAGTACAATGCCTGCACTTTAAAGGAGGGGTTTGGGATATTGGCAGTTTGGAGGGATATGTTGTGTATCTCTATACGTATATGCTTCTAAACTGTTATATTCTGAGCACCTCTGCAAAAGCAGTGATAATGTGTGAGTGTGGTGAAAGTGTTGAATGATGATGAAAGTATTTTCTTTTTGGGGATTTTCTTTCTTTTTTTTTGGGTCACCCTGCCTCGGTGGGAGACGACCGACTTGTTGAAAAAAAAAAAAAAAAAGTTTCCATATACCATGCTGGTATAATTGTAGTGTTAAGGAAAGCCACTAGTTACTTCCAAAACAAGAGCATTACTCCCTGAAAAATATTACCTCATGGTGATTTATCTGGGCCTGGAATTTGAGGTAAATGTGGAGCTCCTGTAACCATGACTCTCCCAGGCACCACTACCAACAATGATTCTAGTTAGTAATATATTTACTTATACATAACTCTACTGCCAAATTAGTGCTTTCCTATAGCCATTCCAAATATAAATTTACTTGAATTTTACTAATGGTAGCTAATGCATATACATACTGTACTGTAAATACAACAGACTGTTATATTATGTGGTTTTATTTGGCACATTTTGGTTATGGCACTATTGAAAAATTGTGGCACAATTTTATACGCCACTTTGTAAAATTAACTTAACATGGTTCGGTTTGCGAGAGGGGAAAAATTTTTACTTGCACAGCAAGAACCTTGCATTCAAGGCTCTCTTCATTCTTGATAATTCCCATACTCATCCACACACTTTGTTGGATGTGACCCTACATGTAAAAGTTGTACTTTTACCTCCAAATACAACATCTTTAATACAACCACTGGATCGGGGAGTTATTAAGTCATTCAAGTGCAACTACACAAAAAAAGTTATGAAAAAACTAGTTGCATCAATAGACTGACTCCAACCTGGCAGTACCAAGTTTCTGAAATAAATTTAACATTGCGGATGCCATCAGCTATGCTAGAAGTGCATGGAATGAAGTGCCCCAACCAACATTACATGCAGGCTGGGGAAAGGTATGGCCTTCTGTAGTTAGTTCTTTCACTGGTTTTGCCTTCCTTGAGAGTCTGGTTCAGGAAATTTTTCAGCTGGCAAGGAGAGTACCAGGTGATGGTTTTGAAGATATGAATAAGATGTGAATGAGCAATGGTGAAGAAGAAGAAGAAGAAAAAGAAAAAGAAAAAGAAAAAGAAAAAGAAAAAGAAAAAGAAAAAGAAAAAGAAAAAGAAAAAGAAAAAGAAAAAGAAAAAGAAAAAGAAAAAGAAAAAGAAAAAGAAAAAGAAAAAGAAAAAGAAAAAGAAAAAGAAAAAGAAAAAGAAAAAGAAAAAGAAAAAGAAAAAAAAAAGAAAAAGAAAAAGAAGAAGAAGAAGAAGAAGAAGAAGAAGAAGAAGAAGAAGAAGAAGAAGAAGAAGAAGAAGAAGAAGAAGAAGAAGAAGAAGAAGAAGAAGAAGAAGAAGAAGAAGAAGAAGAAGAAGAAGAAGAAGAAGAAGAAGAAGAAGAAGAAGAAGAAGAAGAAGAAGGAGATCCATTACAGAATTTATGCAAGCTCCAACACAACCATTAACCTTAGTACCAGAACCTCTATCATCCACCTCGGCCCAGTAGGCCAAGCCATCCATCTCTGCTGTCTTCACAATCACTGACATACACCAGCAACCACAATTTAAGGTATGAAATGCTATTTTTTCTGTTGCATTTGTAGTCTTAAGCAGCAAAAACATAATATATCACAACAATGAACTACAATTACATATTCACTTTTATTTTTGTAAGATCTGTTGGTCTAAAAAAAAGTTGTTTGGCTTTTTGGGGGCTCCCAGGAACATAACCCTATTTTTCCCACAAGTTCTTCAGTTTATCTAACACAGTTTTATCTAACATGGTATTTTCAGGAATTGAGGTACTGTGTAATATAACGGTCTACAGTAGTTATTACTAAAATGACAGCAATTTAACTACCAGGTAATTTTGACCTCATTAATATTAACTTATTTGAAAACTAATCATAGCAAAGATTACTGCAGTTAAAATATAGCCATAGAGGTGGCACTGTGAATGATATACAAATCATATAGCAACTTATGTCAAGCAGCATTATGTCTGGCCAATAACCGGATGTACATAAAGACACTTATTCACAGCTCATGACATTTATTAAGGAAACTTTCTGCTACTAGTGGCTTCTTTAGAACAGAAGAAGCTACTTGTGGTGAAATGTTTCTTTATTATTATTATTATAATAAAAAAGAAGCACTAAACCTACTAGGGTCATACAGCAATGTTTCTTTAACAAATATCTTTAAATGTGCATAAGCATCTTTATGTATATGCTGTTGGCATCAAAATATCTGTTCTCCAGTAACTGGATGGGTGGCCAAGCAGACACAGCCTTATCCGAAACTATGAGGACCTAGACCAACCATGGACTTCTTTTCCCATACACCAATCGTCTGTACAATACAAACATTGTGGAAAGAAGACACTGATGTACAGTTAAGGATATTTATTAGAGGAAACATTTTGCCCCAGGATGCGACCCACACCAGTCGACTAATACGCAGGTACCTATTTGCTTGCTAGGTGAATAGGACAACAGGTGCAAGGAAACACACTCAATATTTCTACCCTTGCCAGGGATCAAACCACAGACACTTTAGTGTATGAAGCAAGAACGGTGCCTACCAGGCCACAGGCCACCACGCCACAGAAAAAGTATGGGGGGTGTAAGTCAGTCAGTCTTTTTAAACACGGGTACATAAGCACAATTATCATAATGTAAATTACCTAGGATAACCCAAAAAAGTCAGACAAAGTAACTTATTTTCATTGGGGTCCTTGTATACTAAAGCTACTTAGCTACCACACAAAGTCAAATTTTATGAGAAGTGAAATGTACCCAACAAGGCCAGGAGGTCTGAAATGACTTTAAAAAAACAAGGTGAGAGTTATACCTCAGAGAAGCTGTGTCGGTGGCGCAGCGGTAGTCCTCTACGGCTCCTGGGACCCCCGCCGCCCCCACCACCTGGCCCTTGCCTCTTCGCCAGCACTCCTCCCATCAGGACAGGCACCTCCTCATTCCTTGGTCGCCACCTCCTCCACCTCCACTCACACAAGTCATCCTCATGCCAGTGAAGCCGGCTTTAAAGCTAACTTTCATAAACCAAACTGCGGCCGAAAGTTCTCCATCTTCTATTTCTCTTCTTGCTTACGGTACGTGCTGTGTCTCAAGGCTTTCTCCTCCTGATGGCTGCAATCTTCTTGTTTGTTTCTTCTCGAGGACACGTGTAATTTACTGCCAGGTCTCTTACCCTACTAATGAGAGCACGAGTTGTAGTGCTGCCACTCTTGTTGTGTTGCTTCACTGATGTCTGTTGTCTCTTCGATTTGCGTTCGATTTGTTTACATCCTTTCCAGAGACTACAGATCTAACACTCATACACACACTCTATATATATATATGTATATATATATATATATATATATATATATATATATATATATATATATATATATATATATATATATATATATATATATATATATATATATATATATATATATATATATATATATATATATATATATATATATATATATATATATATATATATATATATATATATATATATATATATATATATATATATATATATATATATATATATATATATATATATATATATATATATATATATATATATACTATATATATATATATATATATATATATATATATATATATATATATATATATATATATATATATATATATATATATATATATATATATATATATATATATATTATATATATATATATATATATATATATATATATATATATCATTATCAGGCTTTTATCTTCATAATGCTAGGAGAGTTTATAGTAATTCATATAAACTCTACTCTTTACTAATGGTTCAGATCTGTTAATTTTTACTTATAATGTAAGTCTGAAGTTTGCCCTTTTAAGTCTTTTGTAAAAATAATAGTGAGATGGTTTAGCGCTTTCATGTGAACATGACAGTACTTCCGAGAGCAATTAATGCAGGTTAAACTAGTTTATACCACTCACTCATGCAAGTCTAAATAAATGTAATCTTTGGCAACACAATTATCACACACACACCTTGCGTTATATGAAGGACTTTTATGCGAAAAAAAATGTATATATATATATATATATATATATATATATATATATATATATATATATATATATATATATATATATATATAAATATGGTAATATATACACTTGTATACACTACCAAACTTTCTACCTTCGGCTACTGAAAATAAAACAATTACACAGTGTGCATGATCACAGATATTTTGCAAGACTTAGTAACGGCTGACCGTGTTTACCAAGACTAACATACAATCAAACCATACCACGGGTGGGGATAGAACCCGCGATCAGTCTCAAAACTCCAGACCGTCGCGTTAGCCACTGGACCAGCTAGCCAAATAAGATTCATTCAACTAGGTATATTTCTACACCATAGGAAGGTTAGCATAGGCACCACTGTGACCACAAAGTTTTTACAAACGAATCTCCAGCTAGCGTGGCCGTGACGAACTTGCATTTGTGGTCAGAGTGGTGCCTGTGCTAACCTTACTGTGGTGTAGAAATATGCCTAGTTGGATGAATCTTATTTGGCTAGCTGGTCCAGTGGCTAACGCGATGGTCTGGAGTTTTGAGACTCTCTGATCGCGGGTTCTATTCCCGTCCGTGGTATGGTTTGTTTGCACTCGTGTCATTACGATTTCGTGAGTCACTAACATACAATATACACACCGAGAGGTGTATGTCTCTCAGTGTATATATGCTGAGATTTTACTTTAATCTCTGTTTTAGGGAGTAAAGTATGCTTGTCTGGAGTTTACCTGGAGAGAGTTTCGGGGGTCAACGCCCCCGCGGCCCGGTCTGTGACCAGACCTCATGGTGGATCACAGCCTGATCAACCAGGCTGTTACTGCTGGCTGCACGCAACCCGACGTATGAACCACAGCCCAGCTGGTCAGGCACTGACTTTAGGTGCTTGTCCAGTGCCTGCTTGAAGACAGCCAGGGGTCTATTGGTAATCCCCCTTATGTATGCTGGGAGGCAGTTGAACAGCCTTGGGTCCCTGACACTTATTGTGTTGTCTCTTAACGTGCTAGTGACACCCCCGCTTTTCATTGGGGGGATGTTGCATCGTCTGCCGAGTCTTTTGCTTTCGTAGTGAGTGATTTTCGTGTGTAAGTTCGGTACTAGTCCCTCTAGGATTTTCCAGGTATATATAATCATGTATCTCTCCCGCCTGCGTTCCAGGGAATACAGGTTCAGGAACTTCAAGCGCTCCCAGTAATTGAGGTGCTTTATCTCTGTTATGCGCGCCGTGAAGGTTCTCTGTACATTTTCTAGGTCAGCATTTTCACTTGCCTTGAAAGGTGAGGATTAGGATAGGATTTCGTTCGGATTTTTAACCCCGGAGGGTTAGCCACCCAGGATAACCCAAGAAAGTCAGTGCGTCATCGAGGACTGTCTAACTTATTTCCATTGGGGTCCTTAATCTTGTCCCCCAGGATGCGACCCACACCAGTCGACTAACACCCAGATACCTATTTGCTGCTAGGTGAACAGGACAACAGGTGTAAGGAAACGTGTCGAATGTTTCCACCCGCCGGGAATCGAACCCGGGCCCTCCGTGTGTGAAGCGGGAGCTTTAGCCACCAGGCCACCGGGTGCTCTTAGTGTGCAGCAATATTCCAGCCTAGATAGAACAAGCGACCTGAAGAGTGTCATCAAGGGCTTGGCATCCCTAGTTTTGAAGGTTCTCATTATACATCCTGTTATTTTTCTAGCAGGTGCGATTGGTACAATGTTATGGTCCTTGAAGGTGAAATCCTCCGACATGATCACTCCCAGGTCTTTGACGTTAGTTTTTCGCTCTATTTTGTGGCTGGAATTTGTTTTATACTCTGATGAAGCTTTAATTTCCTCGTGTTTACCATATCGGAGTAATTGAAATTTCTCATCGTTGAACTTCATATTGTTTTCTGCAGCCCATTGAAAGATTTGGTTGATGTCCGCCTGGAGCCTTGCAGTGTCTGCAATGGACGACACTGTCATGCAGATTCGGTTGTCATCTGCAAAGGAAGACACGGTGCTGTGGCTGACATCCTTGTCTATGTCAGTTAAGAGGATGAGAAACAAGATGGGAGCGAGTACTGTGCCTTGCCTGGTTGGGAACAGGTTCCTCGTACCTTAATGATTATCGTGTAAGGACCAAGTACCAACCTAATACATAGAACAAGGTATCCCTATCATACTCCATCACACTGGATGGTATCCCTGTCATACTCCATCACACTGGATGGTATCCCTGTCATACACCATCACACTGGATGGTATCCCTGTCATCCTCCATCACACTGGATGGTATCCCTGTCATGCTCCATCACACTGGATGGTATCCCTGTCATATTCCATCACACTGAATGGTATACCTGTCATGCTCCATCACACTGGATGGTATCTCTGTCATCCTCTATCACACTGGATGGTATCCCTGTCATACTCCATCACATTGGATGGTATCCCTGTCATACTCCATCACACTGGATGGTATCCTTGTCACACTCCATCACACTGGATGGTATCCCTGTCATACTCCATCACACTGGATGGTATCCCTGTCACACTCCATCACACTGGATGGTATCCCTGTCACACTCCATCACACTGGATGGTATCCCTGTCACACTCCATCACACTGGATGGTATCCCTGTCATACTCCATCGCACTGGATGGTATCCCTGTCATACTCCATCGCACTGGATGGTATCCCTGACACACTCCATCACACTGGATGGTATCCCTGTCATACTCCATCACACTGGATGGTATCCCTGTCATACTCCATCACACTGGATGGTATCCCTGTCATACTCCATCACACTGGATGGTATCCCTGTCACACTCCATCACACTGGATGGTATCCCTGTCGTACTCCATCACACTGGATGGTATCCCTGTCACACTCCATCACACTGGATGGTATCCCTGTCATACTCCATCACACTGGATGGTATCCCTGTCACACTCCATCACACTGGATGGTATCCCTGTCATACTCCATCACACTGGATGGTATCCCTGTCATACTCCATCACACTGGATGGTATCCCTGTCATACTCCATCACACTGGATGGTATCCCTGTCATACTCCATCACACTGGATGGTATCCCTGTCATACTCCATCACACTGGATGGTATCCCTGTCATACTCCATCACACTGGATGGTATCCCTGTCATACTCCATCACACTGGATGGTATCCCTGTCATACTCCATCACACTGGATGGTATCCCTGTCATACTCCATCACACTGGATGGTATCCCTGTCATACTCCATCACACTGGATGTTATCCCTGTCATACTCCATCACACTGGATGGTATCCCTGTCATACTCCATCACACTGGATGGTATCCCTGTCATACTCCATCACACTGGATGGTATCCCTGTCATACTCCATCACACTGGATGGTATCCCTGTCATACTCCATCACACTGGATGGTATCCCTGTCATACTCCATCACACTGGAAGGTTCTCTCCTGATATTTTCATTATTATATTCAAGTGAAAGCGCCAAACCCGCAATGGTTATTCAGCGCCAGGAGGAATAGTAGAGGTGGGAGGTAACCAAGTTTGATTCGAGGAAGAGGAGGGTATCTCTAAATCCTTGAATCACAATCCCTTCACCAGCATGGAGGCACCGCACTCTCATTGCTTTCATAGAGAAGCGCTAAACCCGTAGGGGTTATTCAGTGCCTGTATGTGACCACACATAGGTCATTAAAGGCGCATATCACCTGTACACCACCAGTCAAATATATTTCAGTCAGTTAAATTGGGATTAAAATCAACTCTCAGTGTACTCACCTGTTTGTGGTTGCAGGGGTCGAGTCTTAGTGTGTGTGTGTGTGTGTGTGTGTGTGTGTGTGTGTGTGTGTGTGTGTGTGTGTGTGTGTGTGTGTGTGTGTGTGTGTGTGTGTGTGTGTGTGTGTGTGTGTGTGTGTGTGTGTGTGTGTGCGTGTATATATATATATACTGAGAGACACATCATTCACTGTATACATCTTGTTACAATGTATAGATGGGAGAAATAAATAACACCAATATCAACAAACTTTATTGTACCTCACATACTATATATATATATATATATATATATATATATATATCAATAACAACACTGCGCTGCCTGCCTCATGGTAAGCAAGAACCACATGTGGTTAAAGTGTTATGTGGTTCTCGCTTACCATGAGGCAGGCCAGTACAACATGGGTTCGAATCTTTGGCTAGCGCAGTGTTGTTATTGATCAATACCACTTGTCCGTGGTTACAATAATATATATATATATATATATATATATATATATATATATATATATATATATATATATATATATATATATATATATATATATATATATATATATATATATATATATATATATATATGTCGTGCCGAATAGGCAGAACTTGCCATCTTGGCTTAAATAGCAACGCTCGTCATATAGGACAATTATTATTATTATTATAATCAAAAAGAAGCGCTAAGCCACAAGGGCTATTCATATAGGACAAGCGAAAATTTGTGTATGCAGTAATTTCGCCAAAATCATTCTGAACCTAACGAAAAATATGTATTTGATTGTGTTTGTTTAGTACTAAGTTACTGTAAACGTATTTAAAATATATTTAGTTGGGTTAGGCTAAAATAAATTGCTCTTGTTATAATAAGGTTAGGTAAGTTTTCTAAGATTCTTTTGGTGCAAAATTAAAGTTTTTTACATTAACATTAATGAAAAAAAATATATATATATATCTTTAAACGTATAAGAGAAAATTTCAGAAAGGACTTAATTTTAAATGAGTTTTTGCTAATTGACCAGTTTTACATATTCGGCACGACATATATATTTATATATATATATATATATATATATATATATATATATATATATATATATATATATATATATATATATATATATATATATATATATATATATATATATATATATATATATATATATATATATAATGATTAATTTATATTATAATACTAAGCTCACTGGTGTGGTTATGTATGCAAATGTAGGTCATCTTAATTGTGCATGGTTTATGCAAAATAATTAGCCTTCAACCAGATCAATTACTACTACTACTACTACTACAACACTACAACTATAATTGTTGCTACTGTGACTGCAGTAACAGTCACAATAACTATTGTACTTCTTCTAAGTCATCTATCACAACAACAGTCTACTGCTATAGAGCGCAGTTAACAACTCTTTGCATGAAGTTAGTTCAGAACATTGCTAACAGCAGATATTTGAAAGATTAACCAACGAAGATAATATGATCTGAGTGTTATATTATCTCACACATTGTGTATATTTCCCTTTAAACAAAATAACATGAAAACATATACATGCATGCATACATACATACATAAATACATACGTACATTATAAACATACAGTAAATACATATTTGCATACATTACATACATACAGTAAATACATACATACATACGAACTTAAGTCAGCTCTCTTATACAGTTCCTGTATATAATTCAGTTTTTTGTAAATGCAATTGAAATAATTGAAAACTGAATATCACGTACTATGAAGGCATTTCTGTGCAATATTCAATTTTTGGATGAGCCTTTTCAATCGCATTTACGAAAAATTGCACTCCATAGAGGAGCGTTAACAGAGCTGACCATACACTATGTTGACTAGATACGCCCATTCTTTGAGTTATGTAGACCTCATTTTTTGGAATATTTATGTTTCAAAATGTCGTACTGTGGCATGGCACAAGATGTTTAGTGCCCACGAGTACATAGGTCTATGGCAGCAGGTTCAGATTCAGGCAGGTTTGCCAGGACGGGTCCTGGCCCGGGTCTTCTCCATGTGGTGACCCTGCAGTGGCTCCCGAAGGAGTGTCGGAGTTTGTACAAGTGATGTACCGTTGACAGTCCTAGGGCAGGGGCACGGTGAACATGTGTCAAGTGGAGTACCGTTTACAGCCCTCTGCCTATTTGCAGCGTTTAGAAATTGATCCCAATAAGAATTTTCAAACGATGTACGTTTTTTGAGGCCATACGACGGATGGATAGAACAGGCGGGGGGAGGGGGTTGTAAAGGAATTTGGTCAAATAGAGCAGTGAAAAAGAGAAGTTGTGAGTCAACAGGAAGGAAAAGGTTAGAAAGGGTGGCCTGACCATTCTGGCTGGGTTTTAAGAGAGTGGTTTTTGCAGCAAAGGAATTTGTGTCTTCTAATTCATGCGTTAACCTAAGCTCTGCATAATCTATAGCAACAGCGACAGCTGTAACACACAGCTGCATGGGCCGAGTCTGCTGGGCATTGAACTTATAATCATCCTTAATATATGTGACACCCTGAACCTGATATGATTAGCTGGTGTGAGTAACTTGGGTTTTTGACACCATGAACCTGGTGTGAGTAACTTGGGTTACTGACACCTTGGACCTGGTATGAGTAACTTGAGTTACTGACACCCTGGACACCTGGTGTGAGTAACTTGGGTTACTGACACCCTTGACCTGGTGTAAGTAACTTGAGTTACTGACACTATGGACCTGGTGTGAGTAACTTGGGCTACTAACACCCTGGACCTGGTGTGAGTAACTTGGGTTACTAACACCCTGGACCTGGTGTAAGTAACGAGTTGATGTACTGACCTATTTGTGATTGCAGAAGTCAAGTCTCTGCTCTTGGCATGGACCTGGTATGAGTAATTTATTTGAATAATTATTTGATAATTATGGTAACCTCAGTCTTTTCTACATCGTCTTCTCTTCCCTGTTCTGTTTACGATGTTTTTGAACTTGAAAGGAAGAAGAAGAAGAAGAAGAAGAAGAAGAAGAAGAAGAAGAAGAAGAAGAAGAAGAAGAAGAAGAAGAAGAAGAAGAAGAAGAAGAAGAAGAAGAAGAAGAAGAAGAAGAAGAAGAAAAAGAAGAGGAAGGAGGAGGAGGAGGAGGAGGTGGAAGGGGGTTCTCGTTACCATTACGTTAAGTTTATAAGTCCAAGACCCAAGCGAGGTCCAAGAGCACTTCGAAATTAATTGGTCTTACAGGGTACTGGCAGTGTATTACAGACTAAACCCTCAGGAAGGGTAAACGTTATCCACTCACAGAGACCTTAGAGGGAACTGTGAGAGGACCCATTCTTTGGCCTGGAGTCACTATCACAATAAGATACGAAGTTATATTAATATTATTTCACTTGTCCTTATATTATTAGAGAAGTGACGTGGTGTTAAAGACCGTGGTGTTACGCTCCATACATAGTCTCAACATGTTCGTTGTGGCAGATTTGGATCTGAATGTCGATTCGACTCAGAGTGGATCTGCGTGTCGTTCTGCTGGTGATAATGAAGAGAGACAATATACAAATATACCTGCACTTAGGAAATGAAATTTATGACGAAGTTTCGGACCGAAACGTCGTCATAAGTTTCATTCTCCATGTATGTACGGTTTATTTGTGTATTGTTCCACTCACTGCAGTGTGCCTTTTTATTCTTAGAAAGAGACAATGCAAAACAAGCGTTTGTTGAGACAAAGTTGCTCTCTGTGCAAAGCTTTATAAAGTACGATAAAGGAATGACTCGATAAATCTCTGCACAGAGGGAAACTTTATCCAAAAATGCATGCTCTTCGGTGATTTTTTTTTTTCACGACGACAGACTTATATGAGGCAAGAACTATCTAAAAATCTGCTCTTCAGAAAGGGATTATTAAACCACAGAACGGGTGGGGCTTGAACCCATGGTTTGCTTGCAATCGTGTTACTGCGATTTTCGTGACTCAAAGGGCTTAATTCTTTAAAGAATCTTCGTTCCCAATAACGACTCTTGGTAACTTAACTGGAGAGTCTGGTAAAGTCCATTAGAAGACTATATTTTTTTGTAAAAAAAAAAAATGTATAACTGGAGCGAAAATCTTTAGGATTCCCCAAAAATAGATATTTATATGTGCTTTTAGGAATTGGCATCAATATTTCTTCTGTCACAGTTTCATTAAACCCTCTATTACAGAGGTCGAAAACGGCTCTGTAGCGTAAGATAGCTAGCGATAACACAGATAATACAGGTCTATTAGAGACTTCTTCGACGGTGTTTCGAGTGGCACCTAGGTACAGGATCCATAAAGCTCGTCATCTATCCAGTTGATGTATTGGTCGACGCGTGTATAGATACCAGGGTATATGGAAGAGCCACAACCATACCCGGTACTGACGATGCCGACCTCCAGCTTCACTCCGCCCTCATTCAGCACCAGCGGACCCCCTGAATCACCCTGAGAGGAAGGAAAACATCGGACTTATCAATACCAATTAAAATCTTAGGCTTTACTATTGAGACACTCTAGGCATAGTTGTCCTTCTACAATTCAAAAATAACTGATATAGCCTATCTCCGTATATCTAACAGTATAGATCCTTAGCACTGATATCTCACCTTATTAAAATATTTGAATGTCGTAAAGTAAAATTGACCAGCGTATGGAATCACATTTACACAATCTAGAATAACATGGAACGTAAGTCTATAGCAAGATGGTCATACCTCTAGCAAGGAACCCTGCAAAATACTTCGACAAGTGGAATAATGGTGTACTAACACACAAAATGCGTGCTAAGGAATACCTGGAAAAATGGGGGCAGATGGATCTTGATCTTTATAATTATATGTACACAAACACTAATAGTCAATAAAGTAATAATCAGAGGCCTCGACACCGCAAGCTGTGTTCCTCAAGGTACAGTAAAAACAACCATGACACGGGTGGGGGCTTGAATCCACGGCGACTGAGTTGTAAAACTCACTCGCTATGGGTTCAAACCTCACCCGTTCCGTGGTTTGTTTTCAATCATGTTACTACGATTTCGTGAGTCATGGAGGTACAGTACTTTCCCCAGCTCTCTCATTTAAATTCAAAGACTTTTATTTCTTTTATGCAGTATATGAGGCCTGGTCACAGGCCGGGCCGCGGGGGCGTTGATCCCCGGAACTCTCTCCAGGTAAACTCCAGGTATAAATAATGTAGTTTCCACGTAATAAAATATTGTTAGGCATAAAAGAAAGCCACTAGCATGTAATGGTACTAAACAGTGTTGTTATATCCTTGAAGACGACACTAGAATTTGTACAGGAGCGACATCCACCGAGGAAGAAGAAACTCATCCAGTCGATGCAAACCCAGTCTTCCAGTGGGCCAGAGATAACAGTACGATGTTCAACGAAGACAAATTTCAACTAGATCTCTAAGGGAAAAAAAATAAAAACTAATAAAAACTAAAAAAAAAAAAAGCCGGAAAAAACTTATGAGGAGAGTAAAAGTTACAGATGTTGCCAGTTACCCAAGTGTAAAGTAAGAGTAAATAATTGCATTAGCATAAGTATTTGTTTTTCAAGGGTGTTATCTAATGTTGTGCAGTTTTGTGAAACTGTGCACTGTATCTTGTGGAAATAAAACTTTGTTTATTTGATTCTTTGAAGATAAAATTCCCTCAGCATAAAGGGTTTTCAACACTCTCGGTTCACATATAAAGTTACCAATAAATCACAATTTATCTGCAAGAGGAAATTTTACAAGATTACTAAAAAACACTCCTGAATGTGGGGAGGCAGCACTAATAGCGTGAGTGATCAGGTTATCAACCTGAAGACCCGGTCCAAGACCGGGCCACGTAGACGATGATCCCGGAAACCATTCAGGGTAATCCACAGGTGTAATTAGGACCCACACCAGCGCCACCTGTAACCACTAACACCTGTTATCAGCGCCACTAACCCTGCACACATCATTGATCTTGCCAGCACAGAGAAGCCGGTTGTCGATGCCAACAGGGTAATCGATGTCAACAATGGGCTTTAAGTCTTGGTCGTTGACGTAGACGTCGTTGCACTCCTGCTGCGACACCACCACCACCTCCACGTCGTGAAGCACCGTCGACACCGTGCCTGAGTGCCAGCAGATGCACGTGTTTATTGTCCAATTTCTTATGGAGTTCCTGGAACCACACCCACCTCAATGCTCTTCCCTCCTTCCTTCCCTCCCATCTCTCTCACTCTCTCTCTCTCTCTCTCTCTCTCTCTCTCTCTCTCTCTCTCTCTCTCTCTCTCTCTCTCTCTCTCTCTCTCTCAATCTATGAAACACTGACCCTGCAGTTCTATACATTCGGACAAAAAAAAAAGTGTTTGGAGTGAAAAGTAATTAAAAGCAACAAACATAATGAAACTCTGTAGCAGGAGATGCAATCCAAAAGTAAATGCTTTCTCGCCTACACTCGGAGAACACTGGAACACATTGCCCTCTGATGCATGAATGCTTCTTGGCATCTGAACTAGTAGTGGCTTTGATTTTTGAACACAGTGGAGCATATCCAGTGACCTGGAGCTGCTCCACCTTTTCACGAATCAAACCTGATCTCTCCCAGCTCCTCAAGCACTGTATGACAGTGACGACTTTACATGATAATGATACAGTTACAGTACAGTGATCTTTTTAAAGTATTATCATTCAACCTATTGCCACAACCACAACTGCTACCGCCACTACAACCACCATCACTTACAACCATTCCAGTACGGTCACTATTATTATAATTACCACTTTGAAAACCACCACCCACTACCACCACTATCATCACCACCATCATCACTACCACCACTATCATCACCACCATCATCACTACCACCCACCACCACATCACTACCACCATCATCACTACCACCCACCACCATCATCACTACCACCCACTACCATCATTACTATCACCCACCACCATCACTACATCCACCGCTACCACCACCTCACCTCCAGGTCTCCTGCCCCAACCTGAGACAGTACAAACACGTCCTGTCAGGTCCCGTACTTGTTTTGGTAAACAATAAGGCCTCAGAGCTGATGTAAACTCAACCTGAAATAATAATAATAATAATAATAATAATAATAATAATAATAATAATAATAATAATAATAATAATAATAATAATAATAATAATAATAATAACAATAATTCATATTTAAGAAGCTACAGTAAGTGTACAGATGAACTGTGGCCTTGATGGCCCAAGTGCAATCAACTGGCTTCACATCTAACAAATTCTAATAATAACAAAATTGTTTCAGTTTCAACTGATATCAGCTACGATGTCAAATGAGTTTCATAGCCTAATGAGGTTACACTGGGTCTACTAAGGTCACAGTGGTCTAGTATAATAACAGTGACGTCACGTTATGTGGCTTCGATGGGTTTATTCACATCACAAAAAAAAGCTATTGATCTGTATGGTGGGAGAAAGGAGCAGCTTACCTTATCTCTGAGAGTTATAATAGCGATGTCGTTGTATTTGGCAGGCAGAGCGTAGCCCTGGTGGACTTGGATTCCCAGAACCTGGTAGTCAAAAGCCTGGCTCTCTCCCACCTGCTCGAAGTCCACCTCTCCCAGACGCACCACGGAGGGCCTACGAAGAAGGGAACACGATGAATAGGTCCAATACCCTAGTGGGTTTAGCGTTTCTTTTTGATAATAATAACAATGATAATAATAAGAGCTCCAGCAATATGAACAGTTCCAGCACAGGGAACAGTTCCAACGCCAGTAGCTTCTCCGGCACAATAAACACTTCCAGTTAAGGAACAGTTCCAGTAATGGAACAATTCCAGTACAGGAACAGTTTCAGCAAAGGAACAGTTCCAACACCAAGAATAGTTCTGTTATCAGGAACAGTTTCAACATCAGGAGCAATGCCATTATTAGGAACAGTTCTAGCATCATGTAACACCTGGAGAATGGGAAATAATGAGATTCCCTCTAAGAAAGAGGACTGCTGCTCCAATTTCCTGGTTAAAGAGTCCTTCACCAGCAACTTTACACAGTGCATGAAAATTATCCGGTGTGGAGTATAAAAGGAAAATCATCCTGTATGAATATAATAATAATGATAATAATAATAATAATAATAATAATAATAATAATAATAATAATAATAATTTTATTTCTACAAGTATTCAACTTATACAGACCACAGCTGACATCAGCCCCACTCCACAAAGGGGGCAGTAAAGCAACAGCAAAGAACTACAGACCAATAGCACTAACATCCCATATCATAAAAATCTTTGAAAGGGTCCTAAGAAGCAAGATCACCACCCATCTAGAAACCCATCAGTTACACAACCCAGGGCAACATGGGTTTAGAACAGGTCGCTCCTGTCTGTCTCAACTACTGGATCACTACGACAAGGTCCTAAATGCACTAGAAGACAAAAAGAATGCAGATGTAATATATACAGACTTTGCAAAAGCCTTCGACAAGTGTGACCATGGCGTAATAGCGCACAAAATGCGCGCTAAAGGAATAACAGGAAAAGTTGGTCGATGGATCTATAATTTCCTCACTAACAGAACACAGAGAGTAGTCGTCAACAGAGTAAAGTCCGAGGCAGCTACGGTGAAAAGCTCTGTTCCACAAGGCACAGTACTAGCTCCCATCTTGTTCCTCATCCTCATATCCGACATAGACAAGGATGTCAGCCACAGCACCGTGTCTTCCTTTGCAGATGACACCCGAATCTGCATGACAGTGTCTTCCATTGCAGACACTGCAAGGCTCCAGGCGGACATCAACCAAATCTTTCAGTGGGCTGCAGAAAACAATATGAAGTTCAACGATGAGAAATTTCAATTACTCAGATATGGTAAACATGAGGAAATTAAATCTTCATCAGAGTACAAAACAAATTCTGGCCACAAAATAGAGCGAAACACCAACGTCAAAGACCTGGGAGTGATTATGTCGGAGGATCTCACCTTCAAGGACCATAACATTGTATCAATCGCATCTGCTAGAAAAATGACAGGATGGATAATGAGAACCTTCAAAACTAGGGAGGCCAAGCCCATGATGACACTCTTCAGGTCACTTGTTCTATCTAGGCTGGAATATTGCTGCACTCTAACAGCACCTTTCAAGGCAGGTGAAATTGCCGACCTAGAAAATGTACAGAGAACTTTCACGGCGCGCATAACGGAGATAAAACACCTCAATTACTGGGAGCGCTTGAGGTTTCTAAACCTGTATTCCCTGGAACGCAGGAGGGAGAGATACATGATTATATACACCTGGAAAATCCTAGAGGGACTAGTACCGAACTTGCACACGAAAATCACTCACTACGAAAGCAAAAGACTTGGCAGACGATGCACCATCCCCCCAATGAAAAGCAGGGGTGTCACTAGCACGTTAAGAGACCATACAATAAGTGTCAGGGGACCGAGACTGTTCAACTGCCTCCCAGCACACATAAGGGGGATTACCAACAGACCCCTGGCAGTCTTCAAGCTGGCACTGGACAAGCACCTAAAGGCAGTTCCTGATCAGCCGGGCTGTGGCTCGTACGTTGGTTTGCGTGCAGCCAGCAGCAACAGCCTGGTTGATCAGGCGCTGATCCACCAGGAGGCCTGGTCACAGACCGGGCCGCGGGGGCGTTGACCCCCGAAACTCTCTCCAGGTAAACTCCAGTGACATACTATATAGAAAGCCCTTTGTCATGCATGGCATTTCGGGAACATTAGATTAATTTTGTCCCCAGGATGCGACCCACACCAGTCGGCTAACACCCATGTGCCTATTTACTTCTAGGTGAACAGGGACAGCACGTGTCTTAGGGAAACACGCCCAATTGTTTTCATCCGTACCGGGTATCGAACCACGGACCTCAATATGTGAGCTGAGTGCGCTACCAACCGAGCTACGGGACACCCTAAGATGAAAAACTATCTTACGTGATGCAGAACTGCACGACAGTAATGTCATCCTACGCCATGGATTATGCCAAAAGAATCCTCTGTGAGAAACATTAGATAAACATACTTAGCTCTTCTCAGCCCTTATAAAATGAAACGAAACACAACAATATAAGTACATCTAACATAACTAATGCAAAAACAAAAAACACACACACAGATGGTACTTACTTGGAGAATGTGACTTCGCCGGTCTGAGTGACTCCGGGAGTGATCAGACAGTGGGCAGCAGTGAGGACATGGTAGGGGGAAATGAGGGAGCCCCCACAAGAGAACGTACTGCGACGTCTCCGGGTATTCACGGTAACCGGAGTAGGACCCCCGCTGTCGAACCCGGCACCAGTGGCTTCTGCAGTGCCAGGAACACTCAAGTCGCTGGGAGAACTTGTCACTGCGGGAACAGTTCCAGCATCAGGAACAGTTCCGGTTTCAGAAAAAGTGCCATTATCAAGAACTGTTTCATTATAAGGAGTAATTCCAATATCAGGAAAAGTCCCATTATCGGGAACAGTGCCATTAACTGGAACAGTACTATTATCGGGAACAGTTCCAGCATTAGGAACAGTTCCACTGCCAGGAATAATTTCAGCACCAGGAGCATCTACAACATCAGGAACAGTCCCATTAACAGAAACAGTTCCAGCACCAGGAGCAACTCCATCAATAGTAACGGCTTCAGACCCAGTAACAGTTCCATTAATAGAAAAATTTTCATCACTGGGAACAGTTTCAGCACCAGGCACAGTTCCATTGTCAGAAATAGTTCCATCAGAAACAGTTCCAGTATCAGCAACAGTTCCATTATCAAAAACAGTTCCAGCATCAGCAACAGTTCCAGCATCAAGAACAGTTCCAGCATCAGCAACAGTTCCAGTATCAGCAACAGTTCCAGCATCAGGAATAGTTCCAGCATCAGGAACAGTTCCAGCATCAGCAACAGTTCCAGCATCAGGAACAGTTCCAGCATCAGCAACAGTTCCAGCATCAGCAACAGTTCCAGCATCAGCAACAGTTCCAGCATCAGCAACAGTTCCAGCATCAGCAACAGTTCCAGCATCAGGAACAGTTCCAGCATCAGGAACAGTTCCAGCATCAGCAACAGTTCCAGCATCAGGAACAGTTCCAGCATCAGGAACAGTTCCAGCATCAGCAACAGTTCCAGCATCAGCAACAGTTCCAGCATCAGGAACAGTTCCAGCATCAGCAACAGTTCCAGCATCAGCAACAGTTCCAGCATCAGCAACAGTTCCAGCATCAGCAACAGTTCCAGCATCAGCAACAGTTTCAGCATCAACAACAGCTCCAGCATCAGGAACAGTTCCAGCATCAGGAACAGTTCCAGCATCAGGAACAGTTCCAGCACCAGGAACAGTTCCAGTATCAGTAACAGTTTTATAATCAGGAACAGTTCCCTTATCAAGAACTGTTCCATTATCAAGAAGAGTTCCAGCATCAGGAATAGTTCCAGCATCAGGAGCAGTTCCATTATTAGGAACAGTTCCATTATCAGGAACAGTTCCAGCATCAGCAACAGTTCCATTATTAGGAACAGTTCCATTATCAGGAACAGTTCCATTATTAGGAACAGTTCCAGCATTAGCAACAATTCCATTATCAGGAACAGTTCTGTTATTAGAAACAGTTCCAGCATCAGGAACAGTTCCAGCATCAGGAACAGTTCCAGTATCAGGAACAGTTCCAGCAACAACAACAGTTCCAGCATCAGCAACAGTTCCAGCATCAGGAACAGTTCCAGCATCAGCAACAGTTCCATTATTAGGAACAGTTCCATTATCAGGAATAGTTCCATTATTAGGAACAGTTCCAGCATTAGCAACAGTTCCATTATCAGGAACAGTTCTATTATTAGGAACAGTTCCAGCATCAGGAACAGTTCCAGCATCAGGAACAGTTCCAGTATCAGGAACAGTTCCAGCAACAGCAACAGTTCCAGCATCAGGAACAGTTCCAGCATCAGGAACAGTTCCAGCATCAGCAACAGTTCCATCATTAGGAACAGTTTCATTATCAGGAACAGTTCCATTATTAGGAACAGTTCCAGCAACAGCAAAAGTTCCAGCATCAGGAACAGTTCCAGCATCAGGAACAGTTCCAGTATCAGCAACAGTTCCAGCATCAGGAACAGTTCCAGCATCAGGAACAGTTCCAGCATCAGCAACAGTTCCAGCATCAGGAACAGTTCCAGCATCAGGAACAGTTCCAGCATCAGGAACAGTTCCATTATCAGGAACAGTTCCAGCATCAGCAACAGTTCCATCATTAGGAACAGTTCCAGCATCAGCAACAGCTCTATCATTAGGAACAGTTTCATTATCAGGAACAGTTCCATAATCAAGAACAGTTCTATTATCAGGAACATTTCCATTATCAAGAACAGTTCTATTATCAGGAACATTTCCATTATCAAGAACAGTTCTATTATCAGGAACATTTCCAGCATCAGCAACAGTTCCAGCATCAGGAACAGTTCCGTTATCAAAAACAGTTCCAGCATCAGGAACAGTTCCCTTATCAAGATCTATTCCATTATCAAGAAAAGTTCCAGCATCAGGAACAGTTCCATAATCAGGAACTGTTCCAGTATCAGGAACAGTTCCATTATCAAGAACAGTTCCATTATCAGGAACACTTCCATTTTCAGGAACAGTTCCAGCATCTTCAACAGTTCCATTATCAGGAACAGTTCTATTATTAGGAACAGTTCCAGCATCAGGAACAGTTCCAGCGACAGCAACAGTTCCAGCATCGGGAACAGTTCCAGCGACAGCAACAGTTCCAGCATCAGGAACAGTTCCATCATTAGGAACAGTTTCATTATCAGGAACAGTTAAATTATCAGGAACAGTTCCAGCATCAGGAACAGTTCCAGCATCAGGAACAGTTCCATCATTAGGAACAGTTTCATTATCAGGAACAGTTCCATAATCAGGAACATTTCCATTATCAAGAACAGTTCCAGCATCAGGAACAGTTCCATTACCAGGAACAGTTCCAGCGTCGGGAACAATTCCAATATCAGCAACAGTTCCAGTATCAAGAACAGTTCCAGCAACAGCAACAGTTCCATTATCAGGAACAGTTCCATTATCAGGAACAGTTCCATTTTCCGGAATAGTTCCAGTATTAGGAACAGTTCCAGCATCTGCAACAGCTCCATTATCAGGAACAGTTCTATTATTAGGAACAGTTCCAGTATTAGGAACAGTTCCAGCATCAGGAACAGTTCCAGTATCAGGAACAGTTCCAGCAACAGCAACAGTTCCAGGATCAGGAACAGTTCCAGTATCAGGAACAGTTCCAGCAACAGCAACAGTTCCAGTATCAGGAACAGTTCCAGTATTAGGAACAGTTCCAGCATCAGGAACAGTTCCAATATCAGGAACAGTTCCAGCAACAGCAACAGTTCCAGCATCAGGAACAGTTCCAGCATCAGGAACAGTTCCAGCATCAGGAACAGTTCCATTATCAGGAACAGTTCCAGCATCAGCAACAGTTCCATCATTAGGAACAGTTCCAGCAACAGCAACAGTTCCAGCATCAGGAACAGTTCCAGCATCAGGAACAGTTCCTGCATCAGGAACAGTTCCAGCATCAGGAACAGTTCCAGCATCAGGAACAGTTCCAGTATCAGCAACAGTTCCTGCATTAGGAACAGTTCCATTATCAGGAACAGTTCCAGCATCAGCAACAGTTCCATCATTAGGAACAGTTCCAGCATCAGGAACAGTTCCAATATCAGGAACAGTTCCATTATCAGGAACAGTTCCAGCATCAGGAACAGTTCCTGCATCAGGAACAGTTCCAGCATCAGGAACAGTTCCAGCATCAGGAACAGTTCCTGCATCAGCAACAGTTCCAGCATCAGCAACAGTTCCAGCATCAGGAACAGTTCCAGCATCAGCAACAGTTCCAGCATCAGCAACAGTTCCAGCATCAGCAACAGTTCCTGCATCAGCAACAGTTCCAGCATCAGCAACAGTTCCAGCATCAGCAACAGTTCCAGCATCAGCAACAGTTCCAGCATCAGCAACAGTTCCAGTATCAGGAACAGTTCCAGCATCAGGAACAGTTCCAGCATCAGCAACAGTTCCAGCATCAGCAACAGTTCCAGTATCAGGAACAGTTTCAGCATCAGGAACAGTTCCAGCATCAGGAACAGTTCCAGCATCAGGAACAGTTTCAGCATCAGGAACAGTTCCATTATCAGGACCAGTCCTATTGTCAGGAACAGTTCCTACATCAGGAACAGTTCCAGTATCAGGAACAGTTCCAGCATCAGGCACACGTCCATTATCAGGAACAGTTCCATTATCAGGAACAGTCCTATTATCAGGAACAGTTCCATTATCAGGAACAGTTCCATTATCAGAAACAGTTCCAGCATGAGCAACAGTTCCATTATCAGGAACAGTCCTATTGTCAGGAACAGTTCCATTATCAGGAACAGTTCCAGCATCAGGAATAGTTCCAGTATCAGGAACAGTTCCATTATCAGGAACAGTCCTATTATCAGGAACAGTTCCATTATCAGGAACAGTTCCAGTATCAGAAACAGTTCCAGTATCAGGAACAGTTCCATTATCAGGAACAGTTCCATTATCAGGAACAGTTCCAGTATCAGGAACAGTTCCAGTATCAGAAACAGTTCCAGCATCAGGAACAGTTCCATTATCAGGAACAGTCCTATTATCAGGAACAGTTCCATTATCAGGAACAGTTCCAGCATCAGGAACAGTTCCAGTATCAGGAACAGTTCCATTATCAGGAACAGTTCCATTATCAGGAACAGTTCCAGCATCAGGAACAGTTCCAGTATCAGGAACAGTTCCAGTATCAGAAACAGTTCCAGCATCAGGAACAGTTCCAGTATCAGGAACAGTTCCAGTATCAGGAACAGTTCCTGCATCAGGAACAGTTCCAGTATCAGAAACAGTTCCATTATTAGGAACAGTTCTATTATCAGGAACAGTTCCAACATCATTAACAGTTCCAGTATCAGGAACAGTTCCATTATCAGGAACAGTTCCATTATCAGGAACAGTTCCATTATCAGGAACAGTTCCAGTATCAGGAACAGTTCCAGTATCAGGAACAGTTCCATTATCAGAAACAGTTTCAGCATCAGCAACAGTTCCAGTATCAGGAACAGTTCTATTATCAGGAACAGTTCCTGCATCAGCAACAGTTTCAGTATCAGGAAAAGCTCCATTATCAGGAACAGTTCCATTATCAGGAGCAGTTGTATCACCAGAAAGAGTTACAGCATCACTAGCTGTTGCAACACCAGGAACAATCCCCTTCTCAGCAACAGCAGCATCAACAGTCTGATTTCCACCATCTGCAAGAAATTTTAAAATGCTAAGTGCCTTATGTGTGCCATGCACCTCTCACACTACCTGCGTATTCTTAATAGTAAACTAAGTTATAATAACGTGGCTGTAACGTTGCACAGTTGATTTTTACCTTGATTAATCTTTTATTTTTGTATTTGTTTTCTTTCAAGGGCACCGAGTGATCTACCAGGTCAAGGTATCAAGTGATCCATTAGGTCAATGTACCGAGTGATGTACTAGGTCAAAGCACAGAGTAATGCACTAGGTCAGTGTATCGAGTGATGTACTAGGTCAATGCACCGAATGATGTACTATGTCAGTGCACCGAGTGATGTACTATGTCAGAACACTTGAGAAGGCCATTGGTGAAATGCCTATGATTTTAAACTGATGGAAGATAGAGGTATGGGTGTGTGTGGGAAACAAGCAGGTTGCAACACTAGGGTTGGAAACAGTAAATGTATAAAAGGCATTCAGCATGAAGTTATAAATAAAGACAATAGAACAGGTCAGCAAACAAAGGGGGACAGCAGAGGGCAGCAAGGGACTAGCTCCCTTAAGGTTTACTATACTAATAGCAGGAGTGTTAGAAATAAGATAGATGAGCTAAGATTAATTGCAAGTGCAGGAAACATAGATATTATTGCTATAACAGAGACCTGGCTCAATCTGAAAGATAGAGAGAGATGCCCTCTGAATGTCACATACAAGGCTATAAATTATTCCACACTGACAGGGTCAAAAGGAAAGGTGGTGGAGTAGCGATGTATGTCAGAGACAATTTAAATTGTTGTGTTAGACAAGATATTAAATTAGAAGCGTCAGCCACTGAATCTGTTTGGTTACAGCTTCTCGAGGGCCGAGAAAAACTAATTTTGGGTGTGATTTACAGGGCCCCAAATCTTGATAGGGAGTGCAGTAAACTTCTATGGGACGAAATTCGTAAGGCATCTACATACGAAAATGTTGTGCTAATGGGAGATTTCAACTATAGACAGATTGACTGGAGCAATTTGACAGGAAATTTAGAGTCGGGTGACTTTCTTGATACGATCCAGGATTGTTTTTTAAAACAGTTTGTGACAGAGCCAACTAGGGGAAATAACCTCCTTGACTTGGTTCTTGCCAGTAGGGAAACACTAATTAATAATCTTGAGGTTAATGATGAGCTTGGGGAGAGTGATCACAAATCACTCAGTTTTAATATATCATGGAATTCCCCTAATAATGGCAATCAAGTCTCCGTCCCTGACTTTCGCTTGGCTGATTTCATAGGACTGAAAAATTACTTAGGTGGGCTGAACTGGAATGACCTGACTAAGGGTCAGGTAGGTTGTGATGGTTGCCGATATGATGCTTTCCAGGGCATAGTTCTAGCTGCTCAGTCAAATTATGTTCCAAATAGGGAAATCAGATCAAACAAAAATGATCCTAAATGGATGAACAATAGATTAAAATATCTGATTGGTCAAAAGAGAGGCATATATAGGCAAATCAAAAGAGGAGAGGGGCAATTAAGAAATCGATATATTCAGTTAAAGAGAGAAATAAAAAAGGGAATTAGAAAAGCAAAAAGAGATTATGAGGTTAAAGTTGCAAAAGAATCGAAGACTAACCCAAAAGGATTCTTTCAGGTATACAGAAGTAAGATCAGGGACAAGATAGCCCCACTCAAAAGTTCCTCGGGTCAGCTCACTGACAGTGATAAGGAAATGTGTAGAATTTTTAACACATACTTCCTCTCAGTTTTTACACAGGAGGATACCAGCGATATTCCAGTAATGATAAATTATGTAGAACAGGACGATAATAAACTGTGCACTATTAGGGTCACAAGTGACATGGTCCTTAGGCAAATAGATAAATTAAAACCTAACAAATCCCCAGGCCCTGATGAACTGTATGCAAGGGTTCTAAAGGAATGTAAAGAGGAGCTTAGCACACCTTTGGCTAATCTTTTCAACATATCACTACAAACTGGCATGGTGCCAGATAAGTGGAAAATGGCAAATGTGATACCTATTTTCAAAACAGGTGACAGGTCCTTAGCTTCGAACTATAGACCAATAAGCCTAACCTCCATAGTGGGAAAATTTATGGAATCAATAATTGCCGAGGCAGTTCGTAGCCATCTTGAAAAGCATAAATTAATCAACGAATCTCAGCATGGTTTTACAAAGGGGCGTTCCTGCCTTACGAATTTATTAACTTTTTTCACTAAGGTATTTGAGGAGGTAGATCATGGTAATGAATATGATATTGTGTATATGGACTTCAGTAAGGCTTTTGACAGGGTCCCACATCAGAGACTATTGAGGAAAATTAAAGCACATGGAATAGGAGGAGAAATTTTTTCCTGGATAGAGGCATGGTTGACAAATAGGCAGCAGAGAGTTTGCATAAATGGGGAGAAATCAGAGTGGGGAAGCGTCACGAGCGGTGTTCCACAGGGGTCAGTGTTGGGCCCCCTGCTGTTCACAATCTACATAAACGACATAGATGAGGGCATAAAGAGCGACATCGGCAAGTTTGCCGATGACACCAAAATAGGCCGTCGAATTCATTCTGACGAGGACATTCGAGCACTCCAGGAAGATTTGAATAGACTGATGCAGTGGTCGGAGAAGTGGCAGATGCAGTTTAACATAGACAAATGCAAAGTTCTAAATGTTGGACAGGACAATAACCATGCCACATATAAACTAAATAATGTAGATCTTAATATTACGGATTGCGAAAAAGATTTAGGAGTTCTGGTTAGCAGTAATCTGAAACCAAGACAACAGTGCATAAGTGTTCGCAATAAAGCTAATAGAATCCTTGGCTTCATATCAAGAAGCATAAATAATAGGAGTCCTCAGGTTGTTCTTCAACTCTATACATCCTTGGTTAGACCTCATTTAGATTATGCTGCACAGTTTTGGTCACCGTATTACAGAATGGATATAAATTCTCTGGAAAATGTACAAAGGAGGATGACAAAGATGATCCCATGTATCAGAAACCTTCCCTATGAGGATAGACTAAGGGCCCTGAAACTGCACTCTCTAGAAAGACGTAGAATTAGGGGGGATATGATTGAGGTGTATAAATGGAAGACAGGAATAAATAAAGGGGATGTAAATAGTGTGCTGAAAATATCTAGCCTAGACAGGACTCGCAGCAATGGTTTTAAGTTGGAAAAATTCAGATTCAGGAAGGATATAGGAAAGTACTGGTTTGGTAATAGAGTTGTGGATGAGTGGAACAAACTCCCAAGTACCGTTATAGAGGCCAGAACGTTGTGTAGCTTTAAAAATAGGTTGGATAAATACATGAGTAGATGTGGGTGGGTGTGAGTTAGACCTGATAGCTTGTGCTAACAGGTCGGTTGCCGTGTTCCTCCCTTAAGTCAATGTGACCTGACCTGACTAGGTTGGGTGCATTGGCTTAAGCCGGTAGGAGACTTGGACCTGCCTCGCATGGGCCAGTAGGCCTTCTGCAGTGTTCCTTCGTTCTTATGTTCTTAAATCTCTAAACTTCCTACCTGGGGAGGTGGAGGTGGCGGTGGTAGTGAGAGAGACATTGGTGATACTGGCGGCTGTGAAGAGTGTTGGTGGCGGCGGCTTGTTGGTGCCTTGATACAAGTACAATGCTGGGAAACTCTGCAAAGGGGGAAAAAATGCAGAAAACCCCCTGTTAAAAAAGATTAAGTTTGACGAAGGAAAATCTCGAATAGTTGAAAAAAAAGGACACACATTATTATAAAACAGGTGGGAAAGGGCGCCTTGATGTTGGAGTTGCCATTTTCTTCCCTGGATTAAATTTCATTAACATTTTTCTTATAACAATTAGAGAGGAGGATACACATCTTAAATCGTTTAAGGCTTTCACGTGACAGTGTTTCACTGTGTGTGGAACTTTATCAGTTCCCTTCATAAAGTTTTACACAGAGCGAAACGTTGTCACAATATAAGTTCATTCAGCATCTGTGTCTTTTCTTCATCACTGTCGGAAGTACGATTTTATATCCAGTTTACAGCTTCAAACGACAAATCTTTGAATAGGTAGCGATGAGAGACAAAAATAAATTAATCTGTACTCACAATGCCAGGCCAACGTTTTGGAATAGTGAGGGATATGTGGGCCTCTTGATCTTCAAGCAGGATCTGTGATGGTACTAGGGCATTGAACTGTGGCGGGGCTGGTGGAACCCTCCCAACCGTGTCTTGAGGAGTACCCACACCATACTGTGGGAGGAGTGCTAGTGTTAGCGCTGCCGTCTGGCATTCAGAAACATCGTGCATGGAATTGGATTCATCTATGAAGTGTAGTAAAAACCAATGGGTATAGCACTTCTGTAAACAAAAAATATCGGGCTATATCACACACAACTGGAGAATCGAAGGGTCCCAGAGTGCCAAGACACGCAAGAAAATCAAAGGTAACAAGGTAAATAAAGTGAGATTGTTTGTGGGAGACAAAGACAAAGGGATTCCTAAATATTACATTTTGATAACACTATTTTTATCTGCAACGTTAAAAGTGTAAGTACTTGTATGAATGACAGAGGCAGATTCTTCTTCTTGATTAACCCCCACTCCCTGACCTCCCAGACGGAAGCCTCAATTTTCACTACCAGGCAGCGGGAGGTGGTACAGTGGGGCACAAATGGAATCATAAGAACATAAGAAAGGAGGAACACCGCAGCAGGCCTGTTGGCCCATACTAGGCAGGTCCTTTACAATTCATCCCACTAACAAAATATTTGTCCAACCCAATTTTCAATGCTACCCAAGAAATAAGCTCTGATGTGCAAGTCCCACTCAAATCCAACCCCTCTCACTCATGTATTTATCCAACCTAAATTTGAAGCTACCCAAAGTCCTAGCCTCAATAACCCAACTGTTGCTTACACTTCTTGATATAAATCCCAATAATCTATTTGCCTTATTACGTACGCTTAGGCATTGCTGTCTCGGTTTAAGGTTGCTGCTTACCATAACCCCCAAATCCTTTTCGCATTCTATACTGCTAAGTTCAACATTATTAAGCTGGTAGGTGCTAGGGTTATGAACATTTCCGAGCTTTAGAACTTTACATTTATCTACATTGAACTGCATCTGCCACTTTTTCTGATCACGATTTGAGTTTGTCTAAATCCTCCTGAAGTTGTGAGACATCAACGTCTGAATCGATTATCCTACCTATCCTCGTGTCATCAACAAATTTGCTTATGTCACTAGTAATTCCCTCGTCAAGGTCGTTTATATATATTATAAACAACAATGGGCCTAAAACTGATCCCTGCGGAACGCCACTTGTTACAGATCCCCACTCAGATTTAACCCCATTTATGCACACTCTGCTTCCTATTAGTGAGCCATGACTCTATCCATGACAGCATTTTTCCCCCAATGCCATGGGCAGCCACTTTCTTCAACAGTCTCTGATGTGGTACTAAAATCTAAAATCTTAACACCAAAATGAGCCAAACGAATACAAGACTGAATCTCAAAAGCGGAATAACATGATCTTAAACAACTTCCGGAACGGCCAGGATATGAACCAATGAGAATCCAGTACTAACAGTAGCAGTCCAGTACTGTAAACACCCTATCAAGTTGGCCTGAAAAAGATGTAGAAATATGCCTAGTTAGACCAAACGTTTTTTAGACCAGCATGGTCTTAAAAAGCACTGACATTACTAGTATTGGCTCTCCATGGGTTTAAATCCTGCTCATGCCATGAATAAAATGAACACTGGTGAGCTAGTGGAATGCATTTTGGGGAGGAGGTTTTGATGCCGATGAAAGACATCAAGACACCTGTTAGGTAAGACACATATGCAACAGTTAGGTATCTTTATTATGAAACGTTTCGCCTACACAGTAGGCTTCTTCAGTCAAGTACAGAAAAGTTGATAGAAGCAGAAGATACTTGAAGACGATGTAATCAGTCCATCACCCTTAAAGTTTTGAGGTGGTCAGTCCCTCAGTCTGGAGAAGAGCATTGTTCCATAGTATGAAACAATATGGAGAAGAAGTGACAGGATGGAGCTTTTATAGCGCCAAGAGGTGAGACGTAGGCCACTAGGAGAGGTAAGAACTCAGATGTTGAAAGGTTAGGTCCCTCTCAAACCCAGCCCCTCTCACTAGTGGAAGTTGTCGAAGTTGATTGCAGGTCTGTACCAAGATACCCTTGTGTTGCAGTGTCTGACAGATTGAACATTAAAATGGTATAAAATACCGACAGGTTGTTAGGTAAGACACATATGCAACAGTTAGGTATCTTTATTATGAAACGTTTCGCCTACACAGTAGGCTTCTTCAGTCAAGTACAGAAAAGTTGATAGAAGCAGACACCTGAAGCCACCCTTCCCTTGCTCGGATGAAACTTAATTACCTCCTCAGGCGCAGTATAACCTCTATGGAGCTTGTATTTTCCTTGTGAGCGTAACAAAACTCAAGATAAGTAACATGTGCTTATTTCGCCTGTGCTACAGGCGTCTCAGTCGAATACAGAATTGATTACGATACCAAAGACAGTAGAAGTGAAGAGGCAATTAATTAGTCTCTCAGCCTTAACAGAAGGCTCAGAGACTGACCATCTTCTATCAAGGCTGAGAGATTGCAAACCACAAAATTATCTCTCCACTTCCTCCACTGTCTCCATGGGTACTGTAATCACCTCTACATTTGATTGGTAAAGCCTGCAGCATAAGCAAAACGTTTCCTCAATAAAGATACCTAAGTGTCGCGCATGTGTCCGGCCAAACTTGTCAGTATTGTATACTATTTATTACATAAACCTCAAAGGGTTGGAAATAGCGATTCAGCACCTTAGTATCATGGCTTTATCCTTACAACACAGGGACATATACGGAAACCTGTATTATACCGATAAAGCCATGAGTTGGTGAAACGCCTGTAAATAAGGACACATGTGTCTAATTCATCCGCTTCATAACTTCAGAACATTGTTATTACCACGAGTGAAATGTTTAGATTGTAAATGTATAGTTTGATGTGTCTAGTAGAGCGGCGGGAGGATAAACTACCTTGCAGAAGTTGACAGCGACTGCTAGACTGGCAGCGATGGGGCTCAGAGGTCGTCCAGTGTTAGTGCTGGTCAGTCTTCGAAGTCGGGAAACCAGATTCAGGTAGCCATCTACCGTACAGAATGGCACCAGCACCCGTGCCCTTGTCTCTACTGGTGGTAGTGGAGGTGGTAGGGATGGTGGTAGTGGTGGCGGAGAGGATGGCGGTGGTGGTGCTGGTGGTTGCTGAAACTGTATAGGAGGTGATGGTTGCGGTGATTGTGTAGTTGGTGGTAGTGATGGTGGTTGTATTGATAGTGGTAATGGTAGTTGTGGAGGCTGTGTAGGAGGCGATAATGATGGTAATTGTGGTTGTGGAGGCTGTGTGGGTGTTAATGGCGATTGTGGTAACGCTGATGGTAATGGTTGTGATGACTGTGTAGGTGGTGGTAGTGATGGTGGTTGCGTTGATGGTGGTAATGGTAGTTGCGAAGGCTGTGTAGGCGGTGATAATGATGGTAATTGTGGTTGTGGAGGCTGTGTGGGTGTTAATGGCGATTGTGGTAACGCTGATGGTAATGGTTGTGATGACTGTGTAGGTGGTGGTAGTGATGGTGGTTGCGTTGATGGTGGTAATGGTAGTTGCGAAGGCTGTGTAGGCGGTGATAATGATGGTAATTGTGGTTGTGGAGGCTGTGTGGGTGTTAATGGCGATTGTGGTAACGCTGATGGTAATGGTTGTGATGACTGTGTAGGTGGTGGTAGTGATGGTGGTTGCGTTGATGGTGGTAATGGTAGTTGCGAAGGCTGTGTAGGCGGTGATAATGATGGTAATTGTGGTTGTGGAGGCTGTGTAGGTGATAATGGCGATTGTGGTAGCTCTGTTGGTAATGGTGGTGGTGGTGGTGGTGGTGGTGGTGGTTGTAACTCTGATGGAAGTGGTGGTGGTTGCAACTCTGATGGAAGTGGTGGTGGTTGTAACTCTGATGGAAGTGGTGGTGGTGGCGGTGGTGGTGGTGGTGGTAGCAGTGTTGGTGATATCTGCGGGAAGAATTCTTCAGTTAATGCTGGGAAAAACTCAGCAGTGTCTGGGGTCTGGTCAAGAAAAATTGCCAGAGCTGCACTGCCAATAGCAACCGGCACTGCAATGGGCACTGCAATGGCGGCCAAGAGGCAGAGATTGATAGTCACGTATGGAAAATTGCTGAATGTCAACACGCAGGTGTTACAGTTGCCAAAGCAGGATGATGGTGTAGGTGCCGTGGAAATCGTGAACGGCGTGGTTGTCGTGGCTGTTGTGGTCGCTGTAATTGTCGAAGTTGTCTCGGTTTCTGTTATTGTCAGGGATACTGTATTGAAGACTTCGGTATCTTGTCGCTTTTCTCGTGAGGGGCAGATTTTTGAAGAAAGCCTTCTGGAAGCCTCCTCAAATACCGTTGACGCCTCAAACGTGTTTTCCTTCCCATATAGACGAGTGACCAGTGTCTCCATGTGGCCAAAATATTCTCCAATATATATATCATTCAGAGCAACATCAGCAGCAACCATTGGTCCCTTGTTTACGAAGGTGACAGACACTCGCGAATTACCATCATCACTATCAATACCCCATGAGCTGGTCTCTAAAAATTTCCACTGACTCTTTTTAACAAAGTTTATTAAAAATCTCAAAACTATGAATAAGATTTTATCTAAGATGGCCTTGCTGTCAGATGCTACTACAGGGGTGAATGGGGAAACCCTCTGGCTTTCGCTGATATTGGAACCACCCGCGGAGGTTTTTCTGATGTGAAGAAGGCTGTCATTTCCATTCCGATTTTTCTTAGAATTTGACCTGTTCTCCGTTGTGTATGCTCTTTTCCTCCTGGATACAGGCATCTGGCCCCAGCGCCGGTTCCTGGTCAAAGCCGCGGTGGTAGGATCTATACCACATTCTATTTCTGGTGAAGGAAGAAGGGATCACAATAAGCACAGATAGAACTCAATAAAACTATTTTCAGCCATAAGCAACAAGGCACTAAGCAACTGTCGTTTATAAACAATAAGGGACAAGTTACTGCAAGGAAAAAAGCTTTCAAGGAATAATTAAGAGACTACAAGAAGAAAAAAGCATCTTTTAAGTTTTGAGTAACAAGATACAAGAAAAAACAACAGAACATAGCCCGTCTTAGTCTCCCTGCGTCAGCTGGTTAGTTTAAATTACCATAATGCCTTTAAATCTTGTTCATCGTTTGCTAGGTAAAATTAACCACTGTATATCAGCTTAGTCTACTTCTTCAGAAACTTCAACTTAGCAACTACAGTTCACTCGTCTCATTCTCAGCCAGCTTGCAGACTCTTAATCCCGGTTCCCTTCAGGAGTGTGCTCTGATGCTTGTGAAGGGTTCTTGAACTTATAAATTGGGACTACTCCTTCCCTACTTTGTATCCAATTTGATTACCCCCTCCCCCCATTTCCCAGTCGCGGTACAGCCCATACAAGTTTAGCAGTTTCCTACTGGTGTATTAAGAATTAGTCCTGCCCTCGTTTCTTACTGGCTAGTTCTCATCTTCCACCAACTGACTTGTTTATTCTTTAAACAATGTTTTACCTGTTCTGGTTTCCCTGGTTTTAACTGTCAAGTCACTGAGATAAAGATGAATGAAAAAAATATGAAGACAAGTTAAGTGAAGAGGCAAGGAAGAGTTAGAAAACAGGTCAGGAGAAGAGGTGAAGGAAAGTTAGAAGACAGATCAGGTGAAGTAATAAAAAAAAAGTGAAAACAGGCCACAAAACGAAATTACCAAAAAACAAAACCAGTTAGTTACCTTGGCCCAGAGCCCGTGTAGTGCAGATGTCCCTCACTGTGCTTCTTCTCGCTGAAATATGAAGTAAATAGAATTAGATTTTCAATAAGCATCCTGGCTACTGATAAGCAAGTCCTACCTCAACAAGATTCTTTTCACTCATATTTTTATCCATCCAAAGGAAAGTCTTAGCTTCAATTATTCTACTTAGTAGATTGTTCCACTCATCCATTAGTTTACTGCTAAACCAGTAGTTTCCTACATTCTTTCTAAATCCAAATTTATCCACCTTGAATCCACTAGTCCGAGTCGTTCTTTATTCTTAGCAGTAACACTCTATTTATATCTTTGTTTCAGGTTGCCTATCACCTGTACAATATACTTAGTAATATCTTCCCTCATTCTACATCTTTCAAGAGAGTGTAGGTTCAAGGCTCTCCCACTATTCTTGTATGTAAGATTCCTTACACATTATCTTAATGTTGCCAGCCTTCTCTGTATGTTCTCCAATACATTTTTATACATTCCGTGTTATGGAAACCTGAACCGAGACTCATAATCTAAGCGATGCCTTACTAATGATGTATAGAGCCGTAAATAACCTTCAGATTAATGTTACTTGACATAAATCTAAGTAGAAGTAGTCGGTTAAGATGCCTTATTATACATACTCTGTTTTAAACAATCTCTCTCTCTCTCTCTCTCTCTCTCTCTCTCTCTCTCTCTCTCTCTCTCTCTCTCTCTCTCTCTCTCTCTCTCTCTCTCTCTCTCTCTCTCTCCTATAAGCTGGGGGATGTGGATAAAGATAAATACGTACAGTTCAGGTCATTTATTAAAGAAACGTTTTGCTACTCGTGGTTTACTTTCATTTCTGAAGATGCCACTAGTGGCGAAACGTTTCCCCTATTAAACGACTTCGACCACAGTTTGCCGGTACCACCGTAACATATACAACCAAACCAGAGATGGAGTGACGTACCTTGACTACAGACAGGGATGAACTTCCTGCAGGAGTCTGCGCAGAAGATCAGGTAGAAGGATGGGTTGATCTGGCACTGTCCCAGAAGGGAGCCCAGGAAGCACAGGTTGTGTTGGTCCACGCACTCCTCAACCTCTGGAAGGACGAGCACGGGAAGGATTTTTTGATATTTAATAGCGTTAGGAACCCAAGCACTGCGTCACTCTATTTTACATGAGTTACCCTTCAAGAGGGTGCCTTAATATCAAAGAAAGGCTCGTAATTCAAAACATTTGGGGCTACCCTGTCCTTCCTTAATTTAATCTCATTACCTCCTGTTTCTCGGGTCTTTTATAATAATAATAATAATAATAATAATAATAATAACAATCTTTATTTCTACAAGTACCTGTACAAGGACAAGGTATACAGCCTTATCTGACATCAGTGACATACTACTATATAGAAAACCCTTGGTTATGCGGAGTATTTCGGCAAAATTAGGTCAATTTTGTTTCCAGGATGCGACCCACACCAGTCGACTAACACCCAGGTACCTATTTTACTGACAGGTGAACAGGGACAGCAGGTGTCTCAAGGAAACACATCCAGATGTTTTTCCACCCGTACCGGGGATCGAACCACACACTTCAGTGTGTGAGCTGAGTGCGCTAGCAATTGAGCTGCGGAACACCCAAAAGCAATAAATCCAACAAAAGAACCAGTATCTTTATAAGCTTGAGTAGATTCAGCGTGATAAATACCCATACTCACCAGGACATAGGATCTAATCTCGCCAATAAAATCCCACATACCAATGCCCATGCCGGGGACTACCTAGATGGGAATTTCCCAAATTCCTTCTATCTTGCACCAACTGAGCCCACGGAAGCCACCGAGATTATAAAGTCACTTAAAAATAACTCAGGGAATCTGTCTCATGTCCCACCATTACTGTACAAGCGAGCGGCCCATGTCCTTTCGCATGCTATTTCATTACTTTTTAACAAATCACTAGAAACTAGCACCTTCCCGAAACTACTCAAGATGGCAAGGGTTACACCAATACATAAAGGTGGTGACCCTACAGACTTAAACAACTATAGGCCAATATCAAACTTACCATTGCTATCCAAAATCTTTGAGAAACTCGTGCACAGGAGACTATATTCATTTATAACGACACAAAACATACTCAACCCCTGCCAATTTGGATTCAGGAAAAATAAAAGTACTAATGATGCAATCATAAAAATGCTAGATCTGCTTTACACAGCATTGGAAAATAAGGAATATCCACTAGGAATTTTTATTGACCTAAGAAAAGCTTTTGACACAGTAGACCACGACATCCTACTCCACAAACTTGACCATTACGGTAAAAGAGGCCATGCGCTTGCTTATTTCAAATCTTACCTTACTAATAGGTATCAGTATGTCACCATTAAAGACACAGCATCAACAACACGGCCACTTGATACTGGAGTTCCGCAGGGAAGTGTCCTTGGTCCCCTGCTCTTCCTCATATACATCAATGATCTTCCAAACGTATCCCAACACCTGAAACCCATTCTCTTTGCTGACGACACGACTTATGTCATCTCTCACCCTAATCTTGCCACCCTCAACACCATTGTTAACGAGGAGCTGATCAAAATATCGACTTGGATGACAGCCAATAAACTTACGCTTAACACTGACAAAACCTACTATATTATGTTTGGTAGCAGAGCAGGAGATGCACAAATTAACATTAAGATCGACAACACTCTAATTACCAGACATAATGAGGGCAAATTCCTAGGCCTATACCTTGACAGCAACCTGAATTTCAGCACCTATATCCAACACATAACCAAAAAAAGTATCCAAAACGGTTGGGATCCTCTCCAAGATACGATACTACGTGCCGCAAAATGCCCTTCTCACACTATACCACTCATTTATCCATACCTCACCTACGCTATTTGTGCTTGGGGATCAACTGCAGCAACACACCTAAAGTCAATAATAACCCAACAAAAAGCTGCAGTAAGAATAATCACTAAATCCCATCCCTGGCAACACCCCCCCCCCACTCTTCATAGATCTAAATTTACTCCCTGTTCAGTACATCCACACTTACTACTGTGCAATCTACATCTACAGGACCTTAAGCTCCAATATCAACCTTGACCTAAAACACTTTCTTGATAGTTGTGACAGAACCCACAGGCATAACACCAGACACAAACATCTCTACGACATACCCCGTGTCCGACTAAACCTTTACAAAAATTCAATGTATGTCAAAGGCCCTAAAATCTGGAACACCCTACCTGAAAACTCTAGAACTGCAGACACATTCATCACCTTCAAAACTACCATTAGAAAACATCTTATCTCCCTGATACACCCCGTCAACTAACTACACGAATACCACCTGGTGGTTCACACTTACACTCACTCTCCCATTTGACCATAAACAGAAATATTAATCTCAACCTTAAAATAATGAATCCTGTGATACTCCACTACTGAAACTATGTACTGTGCCAAAACAAAAGCATTCACATTGCTAAACTCACAAACTAGTATTTAGGCACTTAGCCATAATACCAACTTACCTCATAATTTGTAATATTTTAAAATTAAGATTTAAACTAAGTCTGCCCGAAATGCCTAGCCATGCTAGGTGTTCTAGTGGTACACTCTGTAATCATTATTTTACTACATGTAAACCACACAATAACCAAATTCTGCAAACTCAGCCTTGTAATCCTTATAGAGAATAAACTTTGAATTTGAATTTGAATATACTCACGGACGGGAGGACAAATGCATATACTCACTGACAGGAGGACAAGTGTTGCAGGTATTCGGGCAGTTGACGTTCATGAAGGCAGCGTTGACGTCACAATCGCCTCGCGAACCCAAGACAGGACAATCCGCTCTGTGATCCTGGCAGTTCTCCACTGTGGCGGACAGAGTGAATGTGCTGGTGAGAGTGCAAGTGAGAATAACAGTAAGAGGAGAGTGAATGAGGACAAGTGTAATGGTGAGAGTGATGCTAAGTTATTTAACAATAAAAATATTGAATTGCGACTACAGGTTCCACTGTGCCTTTGGAGTTGGCTTCACAAGTGTCGTACTGAATCTTTGGAGCCAGTCGCAACGAAAAGACACACGTTGGAACAACGTTTCGCTCTGCGTAGGGCTTCATCCTGACTTGAGGGAAATGTTGCCCCAGTAATATCATTTTGTTGGTGATTCTACCTGTACTACAAGCCTTGAATAGAATATGTAGGTGGTATTAACCTTGAAACTTGAATAGGTAACAATGAAACTTGAATAGGTTTAAATGTCAACTGAATTACTTGATTACCTCCCATTCCCAAGATGATGCATGACCCACTTGGATTTATCGCTTTCCCATGAATATAATAATACTAACCTTTGGAAGTGGGTTTACAGGTGTGGCAGGTGCGTTGGCAAAACACCTGCATGTAAGCTGGGTTGTTCTCACACTCGCCCTGGGCTGCGAACTGCCTGCACATGTTGTCGGTGTCTTGACAGGTGTCCGGGATGTCGAAGTCTGCAGGCAAATCAAATGCATGACATTTGTAGTCGGCAGACACAACGAAGAGTGTATATACCTTAGCGTATATACACTAAGAGGTACTCACCTATAGTCACCTGTATGTGGTTGCAGAGGTCGAATCACAGCCCCTGGCCCAGCCTCTTTGCTAGTCGCTACTAGGTCACTCTCTCCCCGCTCCAACAGTCTTATCATACCTCTTCTTAAAGCTATGTATGGATCCTGCCTCTACTGCTTCACTCTCCAGATTGTTTCACTTCCTGGTAACTCTAATTCTAAAAAAAAATACTTCCAAATATCCCTATGACTCATCTGAGTTATTAACTTCCATTTGTGTCCAATTGTTTCTGTTCCCCACCTCTAACATTCCAGCCCTGTCCACCTTGTCAATACCTCTCGGTATTTTATACATGTACATATATCAGTACAGGCGGTTGTCTTTCAGGGTATATACACTGAGTTTTTATACCCCATTTGAGGGGGGTGGTATAGAAAGTCCTTATAGCCTTATTGTAGACGACGGATTGTCCATCCTAACAAACCAAATATACACACATGGTCAACACACCGAGAGGCGTACATATCTTAAGAGTATATATACTGAGGATTTAAGCATTCTTTTCTATTTCAGAACACAGATTAATTAATTGATCCACATACAGTTGAAAGGATTGAAACCACAACAAACTGACTGCACACTGGTACAGGTGTGGTATAGTCTCAGGATTTTAGATTGCTCATTTTTTTCTGTTTCAAGAGGAAAATAAAATACAAAGAACCCAAGTTGGCAAGTTAGTTTGTTCGGTAAAGACCTGTGGACCTCAGTGGGTCATTATCATTAAGCATGACTTGGTCCTTGAAATGGGGACTAAATTCTCATTCTACGTACATACACACACTGATATATATTTCTTGGTATGTATAGACTGCCGAGACTGTGCCAGCAAATAACTTAGTTAGCTTAGTTTAACATCTCTATTATGCACCTCATACCCATCCTGTGGGCGGTAGTCACCCCATACCCATGGCGCGGGTGGTAGTCACCCCATACCCATCCTGTGGGCGGTAGTCACCCCATACCCATCCTGTGGGCGGTAGTCACCCCATGCCCATCCTGTGGGTGGTAGTCACACCATACAGTTCCTGTGGGTGGTAGTCACACCATACTCATCCTGTGGGTGGTAGTCACCCCATACCCATCATGTGGGCGGTAGTCACCCCATACCCATCTTGTGGGTGGTAGTCACCCCATACCTATCCTGTGGGAGGTAGTCACCCCATACCCATCCCGTGGGCTGTAGTCACCCCATACCCATCCTGTGGGTGGTAGTCACCCCATACCCATCCTGTGGGTGGTAGTCACCCCATACTCATCCTATGGGTGGTAGGTCTCCCCATACCCATCCTGTGGGCGGTAGTCACCCCATGCCCATCCTGTGGGTGGTAGTCAAAGGATTACAGAGGTACATAATGGGTCCAGGGACACACACACACACACACACACACACACACACTAAGGAATCGTTCAGGACCCTGTACACCGTGTACGTTAGGCCCATATTGGAGTATGCGGCACCAGTTTGGAACCCACACCTAGCCAAGCACGTAAAGAAACTAGAGAAAGTGCAAAGGTTTGCAACAAGACTAGTCCCAGAGATGAGAGGTATGTCCTACGAGGAGAGGTTAAGGGAAATCAACCTGATGACACTGGAGGACAGGAGAGATAGGGGGGACATGATAACGACATACAAAATACTGAGAGGAATTGACAAGGTGGACAAAGACAGGATGTTCCAGAGATGGGACACAGCAACAAGGGGACACAGTTGGAAGTTGAAGACACAGATGAATCACAGGGATGTTAGGAAGTATTTCTTCAGCCACAGAGTAGTCAGGAAGTGGAATAGTTTGGGAAGCGATGTATTGTAGGCAGGATCCATACATAGTTTTAAGCAGAGGTATGATAAAGCTCAAGGCTCAGGGAGAGTGACCTAGTAGCGACCAGTGAAGAGGCGGGGCCAGGAGCTTGGACTCGACCCCTGCAACCTCAACTAGGTGAGTACAACTAGGTGAATACACACATACACACACACACACACACACACACACACACACACACACACACACACACACACACACACACACACACACACACACACACACACACACACACACACACACACACACACACACACAACATACACACTCACACACACACACACACACACATACACACACACACACACACACACACACACACAGGATTCTGCAAGAGAAAGCAAGACTGAGGGACAAAGAGGGGTACCAGAGAGTATACCTCGACCGCGACAGAACACAAGAAGAAAGGACTACACTGAAAGAGAGGGTACAGAGACGCAAGGAGGAACGAGAAGCAATGAAAATGAGCAGGACCCAGACACAGGAGGAAGGGCAAACACACCCCACAGAATCTCCCACCAAAAGACTCCACCCGCGACATTCCCAACGCAACTGAGCAACCTATACTACATCCCACTCACTGTTCCCTCTGCCACCAATCCCCATATCACAAACCTCACCCCAACAGCTGTCCCTTATGGGCATTCCGACCCCACCCCCATCAACACAAACCCCACCTACACCACAGCCCCATATAGGCCCCCACCAAGGCTCTCGCTCCCCCAACCCCAATATTCTTGCATGACCACAATGATAGAAAAGAAACTAAAGGTTTGGTACACAAACGTGGATGGAATAATGAATAAACATGAGGAATGGAATGAAAGAATCAGTGAAAAATCCCCAGACATCATAGCAGTCACAGAAACAAAACTCGCTGAGACAATAACAGACACAATCTTCCCAACAGGATATCAGATCCTGAGGAAAGATAGAAGGAGTAGAGGGGGAGGAGGGGTTGCACTGCTCATAAAACACCGATGGGGATTTGAGGAAATGGAAGGCATGGACATGATTGGAGAAAGAGACTACATTGTAGGTACAATTCAGTCCGGAGAACATAAAGTAGTCATTGGAGTGATGTATAACCCACCACAGAACTGCAGGAGGCCAAGAGAGGAGTACGAAGAAAACAACAGGGTGATGGTGGACACACTGGCTGAGGTGGCAAGAAGAGCTCACTCGAGCAGAGCAAAGTTACTGGTAATGGGCGATTTCAACCACAGGGAGATTGACTGGGAAAACCTGGAGCCACATGGGGGTCCCGAAACATGGAGAGCCAAGATGATGGATGTGGTACTTGAAAACCTCATGCATCAACATGTCAGGGACACAACCAGAGAGAGAGGGGAGGATGAGCCAGCAAGACTGGATCTTGTGTTCACCCTGAGCAGTTCAGACATTGAGGACATCACTTATGAGAGGCCCCTTGGAGCTAGCGATCATGTGGTTCTGAGTTTTGACTATATAGTAGAGTTACAAGTGGAGAAGGTAACAGGAACTGAAGGGGACAGGCCAAACTATAAAAGGGGGGACTACACAGGTATGAGAAACTTCCTGCAGGAGGTTCAGTGGGACAGAGAAATGGTAGGAAAATCAGTAAACGAGATGATGGAATATATGGCAACAAAGTGCAAGGAGGCAGAGGAAAGTTTTGTTCCCAAGGGAAACGGAAATAATAGGAAGACCAAAACGAGTCCTTTGGTTTACCCGAAGGTGTAGGGAGGCAAAAACTAAGTGCAACAGAGAATGGAAAAGGTACAGGAGGCATAGGACCCAGGAAAACAAGGAGATTAGTAGAAGAGCCAGAAACGAGTATGCACAGATAAGGAGGGAGGCCCAGCGACAGTATGAAAACGACATAGCATCGAAAGTCAAATCTGACCCGAAACTGCTGTATAGCCACATTAGGAGGAAGACAACAGTCAAGGACCAGGTGATAAGGCTGAGGAAGGAAGGTGGAGAACTCACAAGAAACGATCAAGAGGTATGTGAGGAGCTCAACACGAGATTTAAGGAAGTATTTACAGTAGAGACAGGAAGGACTCTGGGGGGACAGACCAGATGGGGACACCAGCAAGGAATACACCAACAAGTGTTGAACGACATACATACAGATGAGGAGGAGGTGAAGAAACTGCTAAGGGACATCGATACCTCAAAGGCAATGGGACCAGACAACATCTCCCCGTGGGTCCTTAGAGAGGGAGCAGATATGTTGTGCGTGCCACTTACCACAATCTTCAACACATCCCTGGAAACTGGGCAACTACCTGAGGTATGGAAGACGGCAAATGTAGTTCCCATTTTTAAAAAAGGAGACAGAAAAGAGGCACTAAACTATAGACCTGTGTCATTGACGTGTATAGTATGCAAAATTATGGAGAAGATTATCAGGAGGAGAGTGGTGGAGCAACTGGAACGGAACAGGAGTATAAATGCCAACCAGCACGGCTTCACGGAAGGCAAATCCTGTGTCACAAACCTTCTGGAGTTTTATGATAAAATAACAGAAGTAAGACAAGAGAGAGAGGGGTGGGTTGATTGCATCTTCTTGGACTGCAAGAAGGCCTTTGACACAGTTCCTCACAAGAGATTAGTGCAGAAGCTAGAGCATCAGGCGCATATAACAGGAAGGGCACTGCAATGGATCAGAGAATACCTGACAGGGAGGCAACAACGAGTCATGGTACGTAATGATGTATCACAGTGGGCACCTGTGACGAGCGGGGTCCCACAGGGGTCGGTCCTAGGACCAGTGCTATTTTTGGTATATGTGAACGACATGACGGAAGGGTTAGACTCAGAAGTGTCCCTGTTTGCAGATGATGTGAAGTTAATGAGGAGAATTAAATCTGATGAGGACCAGGCAGGACTTCAAAGAGACCTGGACAGACTGGACAACTGGTCCAGCAAATGGCTTCTCGAATTTAATCCTGCCAAATGCAAAGTCATGAAGATGGGGGAGGGGCACAGAAGACCACAGACAGAGTATAGGCTAGGTGGCCAAAGACTGCAAACCTCACTCAAGGAGAAAGATCTTGGGGTGAGTATAACACCGAGCATGTCTCCGGAAGCACACATCAATCAGATAACTGCTGCAGCATATGGGCACCTGGCAAACCTGAGAACAGCATTCCGATACCTTAGTAAGGAATCATTCAAGACACTGTACACCGTGTATGTCAGGCCCATACTGGAGTATGCAGCACCTGTTTGGAACCCGCACTTGATAAAGCACGTCAGGAAACTAGAGAAAGTACAAAGGTTTGCGACAAGGTTAGTTCCAGAGCTAAGGGGAATGTCCTATGAAGAAAGATTAAGGGAAATCGGCCTGACCTCACTGGAGGACAGGAGGGTCAGGGGAGACATGATAACGACATATAAAATACTGCGTGGAACAGACAAGGTGGACAAAGACAGGATGTTCCAGGGAGGGGACACAGAAACAAGAGGCCACAATTGGAAGTTGAAGACACAAATGAGTCAGAGAGATAGTAGGAAGTATTTCTTCAGTCATAGAGTTGTAAGGCAGTGGAATAGCCTAGAAAATGACGTAGTGGAGGCAGGAACCATACACAGTTTTAAGACGAGGTTTGATAAAGCTCATGGAGCGGGGAGAGAGAGGGCCTAGTAGCAACCGGTGAAGAGGCGGGGCCAGGAGCTAGGACTCGACCCCTGCAACCACAAATAGGTGAGTACACACACACACACACACACACACACACACGCACACACACGCACGCACAGATAAGGAGGGAGGCCCAGCGACAGTACGAAAATGACATACCATCTAAAGCCAAGTCTGACCCGAAACTGCTGTTTAGCCACATTAGCAGAAAGACGACAGTCAAAGACCAGGTGATAAGGCTGAGGAAAGATTTAGATTTTTAGATTTTGCCACCGAAGTGGCTAGTTTATTGTGCACCCCATATCCATCCTGTGGACGGTAGCGCGAGAGCATGTGGATACACAAAAGGCCTAGGAACTAGGCCCCAAAGGGTTAGCAGGAATACATATGGATTTATATCTACATATCTATAGTTCACTTATCTGTTACAAGCAAATTTAGGAAATTTGCTCAGTATATCTGGTATCTTATTTTCATTAATAAGACATCTTGACATGTCACATAGGTTATTATACTGTCTGTCTCTGTATTCCTCAATAAGTGGACAATTAAGCACATAGTGTTCAAGAGAGTGACCATATGCCTGATCACATAATTTACATTTAGTTTGATCATCATCTGTGTGTCTCCCAAACTGCCAGAAGTACTTGTAACCAAGCCTAAGCCTGGCCACTACAACATCAGTCAGTCTGTTCACATTGCAAGTTGCTCCATAAACATACTTATCTACGTTCATGTTATCATAGTGGGTTATAGATCTACTCAGGCTTCTAACTGCATTCCTATAACAATCATCTTCATTATTTACTTCTCTCCTAATATTATTCCTAATGCTAGACACAGTTATACCAAAGTTATATTCTACGTTCTCCTTCTGGATACTTTTCTTGGCTAATATATCAACTTTATCATGAAGGAGTAATCCAATGTGTGATGGGATCCATAGCAATTGTACATTAATTCCTTTGTCCCTAATTTTTGAGTATCTATACCTGGCTTCCCCAATGAGCATGTTCTTGGAGTCATTATATGAGCCAAGAGCCTTCAATGATGACATAGAATCAGTAATGATGATAGAGTCAAGCTCAGTGTCATAGGTTAGCTTTAGCGCCATTAGGATTGCAAACAATTCAGTTTGCAGCTGAGGAAAGAATGTGGGGAACTCACGAGAAACGATCAAGAGGTATGCGAGGAGCTCAACAGGAGATTTAAGGAAGTATTCACAGTGGAGACAGGAAGGACTCTGGGAAGACAGGACAGAGGGGGACACCAACAGGGAATAGACCAACAGGTGCTGGGCGATATGCACACAACTGATAAGGAGGTGAAGAAGCTGCTAAGTGGCCTTGATGCATCAAAGGCAATGGGACCGGATATCTCCCCGTGGGTCCTCAGGGAGGGAGCAGATATACTGTGTGTGCCATTAACCACAATCTTCAACACATCCCTTGAAACTTGGCAACTACCTGAGGTATGGAAGTCCGCAAATGTAGTTCCCATTTTTAAAAAAGGAGACAGAAAAGAGGCATTAAATTACAGAGCAGTGTCACTGACCTGTATAGTACACAAAGTCATGGAGAAGATTATCAGAAGAGTGGTGGAGCACCTGGAACGGAATAAGATTATAAACGATAGCTAGCATGGATTCCTGGAAGGCAAATCCTGCGTCACAAACCTTCTGGAGTTCTATGACAAAGTTACAGAAGTGCGACACGAGAGAGGAGGGTTGGTTGATTGCATTTTCTTGGACTGCAAGAACTCCTTCGACACGGTTCCTCACAAGAGACTAGTGCAGAAACTAGAGGATCAGGCGCGTATAACAGGAAGGGCACTGCAATGGATCAGAGAATACCTGACAGGGAAGCAACAACGAGTCATGGTACGGGATGAGGTTTCACAGTGGGCACCTGTGACGAGCGGGGTCCCACAGGGGTCGGTCCTAGGACCAGTGCTATTTCTGGTATATGTGAATGACATGATGGAAGGGATAGACTCAGAAGTGTCCCTGTTCGCAGATGATGTGAAGTTAATGAGGAGAATTAAATCAGATGAGGATCGGGCAGGACTTCAAAGAGACCTGGACAGACTGGACACCTGGTCCAACAACTGGCTTCTCGAATTTAACCCCGCCAAATGCAAAGTCATGAAGATCAGGGAAGGGCACAGAAGACCGCAGACGGAGCATAGGCTACGTGGCCAAAGACTGCAAACCTTGCTCAAGGAGAAAGATCTTGGGGTGAGTATAACACCGAGCATGTCTCCGGAAGCACACATCAACCAGATAACTGCTGCAGCATATAGGCGCCTGGCAAACCTGAGAACAGCGTTCCGATACCTTAGTAAGGAATCGTTCAAGACACTGTACACTGTGTACGTCAGGCCCATACTGGAGTATGCAGCACCTGTTTGGAACCCGCACTTGATCAAGCACGTCAAGAAATTAGAGAAAGTGCAAAGGTTTGCGGCAAGGTTAGTTCCAGAGCTAAGGGGAATGTCCTATGAAGAAAGGTTAAGGGAAATCGGCCTGACGACACTGGAGGACAGGAGGGTCAGGGGAGACATGATAACGATATATAAAATACTGCGCGATATAGACAAGGTGGACAAAGACGAGATGTTCCAGGGAGGGAACACAGAAACAAGAGGTCACAATTGGAAGTTGAAGACTCAGATGAGTCAAAGGGATGTTAGGAAGTATTTCTTCAGTCATAGAGTTGTCAGGCAGTGGAATAGCCTAGAGAGTGACGTAGTGGAGGCAGGAACCATACATAGTTTTAAGACGAGGTTTGATAAAGCTCATGGAGCAGGGAGAGAGAGGACCCAGTAGCAACCAGTGAAGAGGCGGGGTCAGAAGCTAAGACTCGACCCCTGCAACCACAAATAGGCGAGTACAAATAGGTGAGTACACACACACACACACACACACACACACACACACACATACACAAACGGTAATGCTTTATTTACAGGGAGCAATGTCAGGGTATTTTTCCAGAATAGTCTGGAATATACCACTGTGGATAAAATACTCTGACATATCTTGAACATTTCTGAGTGAGTTGTCTCTAAATTCATTAATTTTATCGCATTCCAGTACATAATGACGCAGGGTGTGACAATAGTCCATCTGGCGAAGTTTACATTTCGTTTGGTCTACATCTGGTGGTGGTGGTGGTGATTTAACCTCCCAAAGATAGTTATAACTCAGCCGGAGCCGGGCGGTAGTGACATCCAAGAGTCTGCTTATTTTGTTAGATACACCATAGACATGTGGCTCCTCCTGGTGTCAGTCTCCCTGAGTCTTAAGCCAATAAAGTTCAGTTGAAGTTCTTTTCGTATTATTGTTCTCAAACTGCTAACTGACAACCCAAGATTATAATCTACTCTCTCTTTGAAAGCATACATCTTAGCCAATTCATCAGTTCTATCATGCATCTGAAGACCAATGTGCATGTGCACTCTGACTCCACTGTCCACAATCTTACCATACCTGTGTCTGGCTTCTGACACAAGCATGCCACAATTTATACTTAATGAGTTGAGAGCATTTATGGATGACAGAGAATCAGTTACAATTAAAGTGTCAACCTTAGATACATGGACGCATTTGAGTGCAAGGAGTACGACAAACAGTTCTGTTTGAAGGATAGAGGCCTAGTTAATGATGTGTGCTCCAATTTCTTTATGAGAGCCTTCACTCTGTACATTCACTTGACTTTTAATGTGAATACAACAGTTTGAGAACGTTAACAAACATGGTGTTACAAATACTTCAGAATGTAAACAAATATGGTGTTACAAATACTTCATAATGTAAACAAACCTGGTGTAACAAGTACTTCAGAATGTAAACAAATATGGTGTTACAAATACTTCATAATGTAAACAAACCTGGTGTAACAAGTACTTCAGAATGTAAACAAACATGGTGTTACAAATACTTCAGAATGTAAACAAACCTGGTGTTACAAGTACTTCAGACTGTAAACAAACCTGGTGTTACAAGTACTTCAGAATGTAAACAAACATGGTGTTACAAGTACTTCAGACTGGAAACAAACCTGGTATCAGTACTCACCTACTGGCTTGTTCTCCACCACACCTACAGCAACAACTGAAAAGAAAATATCCAGAAAGTACTTAGATGATCTGGCTGGGTTTCAGTCCGGGTATCATACATATAGGATACCGGACTCAACAGGTGATATCACAGTATGCGGAACAACCACTTTGAAAGAAACAGTGAACTTCCAAGTGCTTTCGTGATTTCTCACATTATCAAGGAACTGCACAGTTCGTTGATAATGTGAGAAATCACGAAAGCGCTTGAAAGTTCACTATTTTTATCACAGTGGTTGTTCTGCATATACATATACATACATACATACATACACACATATATATATATATATATATATATATATATATATATATATATATATATATATATGTATGTATATATATATAATATATATATATATATATATATATATATATATATATATATATATATATATATATATATATATATATATATATACGTATATATGTCGTGCCGAATATGTAACACTGGTCAATTAGCAAGAACTCATTTAAAATTAAGTCCTTTCTAAAAAAATTCTCTTATACGTTTAAAGATATATATTTTTCATTAATGATAATGTAAAAATTTACAATTTTGCACCAAAAGAATCTTAGAAAACTTACCTAACCTTATTATAACAAGAACAATTTATTTTAGCCTAACCCTAACTAAATATATTTTAGATTTGTTTACAATAATTTAATACTAAACAGACACAGTGAAATATATTTTTTTCGTTAGGGTCAGAAAGATTTTGGCGAAATTATTGCATACACAAATTTTCACTTGTCCTATATGGCAAGATGAGCGTTGCTATTTAAGCCAAGATCGCAAGTTCTGCCTATTCGGCACGACATATATATATATATATATATATATATATATATATATATATATATATATATATATATATATATATATATATATATATATATATATATATATATATATATATATATATATATATATATATATGTCGTGCCGAATATGTAAAACTGGTCAATTAGCAAGAACTCATTTAAAATTAAGTCTATTTTTTTCAATAAAACTGATGTAAAAACTTATAATTTTGCACCAAAAGGAATTCAGAAAACTTACCTAACCTTATTTTAACAAGCGCAATTTATTTTAGCCTAACCCAACTAAATATATTTTAGATTTGTTTACAATAATTTAATACTAAACAAACACAGTGAAATATATTTTTTTCGTTAGGTTCAGAATGATTTTGGCGAAATTATTGCATACACAAATTTTCACTTGTCCTATATGGCAAGATGAACGTTGCTATTTAAGCCAAGATCGCAAGTTCTGCCTATTCGGCACGACATATATATATATATATATATATATATATATATATATATATATATATATATATATATATATATATATATATATATATATATATATATATATATATATATATATATATATATATATATATATATATATATATATATATATATATATATATATATATATATATATATATATATATATACACATTTACATCAACATACACCCATATATTATGTACAAACACATGAACACACGTCCTCACGCAGATACACAAAGTTTGGTGACGGGAGGAGTTAGAAGTTGATCAGGCTTTATCCGAGGACTGTTAGTACATTCACTGGGTAGAGCTAAACCCAGAGTCAGGTTTGATCTAGAGAAGAGGAGGATGAGGAGCCTCTCACTGACATCAAGACACCTACCTCTCTTGAAGGACTGAGAAGGGCAGTTGCAATTTATTAGATGAAAAGTCCTTCACCATTATACAAAGGCAATACTATCGTAGAATGATGTGCAAGTAACTCCGTTAGTTTAGTACTTTATTATTCCCTCTATACCCATCTCGTGGGCGGTAGTCAAAATATTAATGAGATACATAATGTGTCCAGTCTGGGTATCAAAATTTTGATAGTCAAACAAGTGTTGTGATTAGTACTACACTTTATATATGGTGAGTCGGTCATCTGAAATGTGAAATATGTGGAAAGAGACAGAGCTACACACAACATTATGTCTTAGAGAGTTCACACTTGCAAACATTATAAGAGATACCATCACACATACTCCGTAGAAAATACGTCAGACACATCTTGAAGTACGCAAGACTAGTATATCAAGAAACTAGAAAAAGTGCAAGTGTTCGCAACAAGACTAGTCCCAGAACTGAGGAATACGAACCATGAGGAGAGATTTATGAAGAAACTAAATCTGAAGGCATTAGAAGTCTTCGACCAAGAGTGACATGATAAAGACATACAAATTACTGAGAGGAATCGTCAGAGTGGATAGGGAGAGCATGTTCAAGAGAACCAAGAAAGCACAACTAAAAGCCAAAAACACAGATAGATAAGTCACTGGGATGTTAGGAAATACTTCTTCAGCTTCAAAAGAGTTAAGAAGTGGAATGACATGGACAAGGAACTATTAAAGGAAGGTTCCATACATATCTTTAAGAATAGGCATGATAGGGCTCATTATACCAGGAGAGGGAAACCCAGTAGCGGTCAGTGGAAAGGCAGAGCCAGGAGCTGAGACTCGACTCCTGCAATCATATAGACGGGAGTACAATTATGTAAGTACACACACACACAAATCAACATTCACAAGGTATGGTGAGGACGTGCTGAACTAAATGTTAATACTTTAATATGCCAGACATGTAGAGACACTCGTCTTCCCGCTCCAAGCTTTCTTTCCTAGTCTTCTTGCGTTACCCTCCCCAGGTGTGTACTCACCTAGTTGTACTCACCTATTTGTGGTTGAAGGGGTCGATTCACAGCTCCTGGCCCCGCCTCTTCACTGGCCGCTACTAGGTCATACCTCTTCTTAAAGCTATGTATGGATCCTCCCTCCACAACATCACTTCCCAGACTATTCCACTTCCTGACAACTTCGTGACTGAAGAAATACTTCCTAACATCTCTGTGATTCATCCGAGTCTTCAACTTCCAACTGTGACCCCTTGTTGCTGCGTCCCATCTCTGGAACATACTGTCTCTATCCACCTTGTCAATTCCTCTCAGTATTTTATGTCGTTATCATGTCGTCCCTATCTCTCCTGTCTTCCAGTGTCGTCAGGTCGATTTCCCTTAACCTCTCCTCGTAGGACATACCCCTTAGCTCCGGGATTAGTCTTGTTGCAAACCTTTGCACTTTCTCTAGTTTCTTTACGTGCTTGGCTAGGTGTGGGTTCCAAACTGGTGCCGCATACTCCAATATGGGCCTAACGTACACAGTGTACAGGGTCCTGAACGATTCCTTATTAAGATCTCGGAATGTTGTTATTAGGTTTGCTAGGCGCTCGTGTGCTGCAGCAGTTATTTGGTTGATGTGTGCCTCAGATGTGCCTGGTGTACTCACCCCAAGATCGTTTTCCTTGAGTGAGGTTTGTAGTCTTTGGCCCCCTAGATTGTACTCCGTCTGTGGTCTTCTTTGCCTTTCCCCAATCTTCATGACTTTGCACTTGGTGGGGTTGAACTCAAGGAGCCAGGTGTTGGACCAGGCCTGCAGCCTATCCTGGTCCCATTGAATTCTTATCAACTTCACATCATCTGCAAACAAGTACGCTTCGGAGTCTATTCCTGTACTCAACTAATTGTACTCACCTAATTGTGGTTGCAAGGGTCGATACTGAGCTCCTGGCCCCGCCTCTTCACTGACCGCTACTGGGTCCCCCCCCTCTCCCTGCTCCGTGAGCTTTATCATACCTCGTCTTAAAACTATGTATAGTTCCTGCCTCCACTACATCGCTTGCCAGACTATTCCACTTCCTAACAACTCTGTGGCTGAAGAAATATTTCCTAATATCCTTTGACTCATGTGAGTCTTCAGCTTCCAATTGTGACCCCTTGTTTCTGTGTGTGTGTGTGTATACTCACCTAGTTGAGGTTGCAGGGGTCGAGTCCTAGCTCCTGGCCCTGTGTGTGTGTGTGTGTGTGTGTGTGTGTGTGTGTGTGTGTGTGTGTGTGTGTGTGTGTGTGTGTGTGTGTGTGTGTGTGTGTGTGTGTGTGTGTGTGTGTGTGTGTGTGTGTGTGTGTGTGTGTGTGTGTGTGTGTGTGTGTGTGTGTGTGTGTACTCACCTAGTTGTACTCACCTAGTTGAGGTTGCGGGGGTCGAGTCCGAGCTCCTGGCCCCGCCTCTTCACTGATCGCTACTAGGTCACTCTCCCTGAGCCGTGAGCTTTATCGTACCTCTGCTTAAAGCTATGTATGGATCCTGCCTCCACTACATCGCTTCCCAAACTATTCCACTTACTGACTACTCTGTGGCTGAAGAAATACTTCCTAACATCCCTGTGATTCATCTGTGTCTTTAGCTTCCAACTGTGTCCCCTTGTTACTGTGTCCAATCTCTGGAACATCCTGTTTTTGTCCACCTTGTCAATTCCTCTCAGTATTTTGTATGTCGTTATCATGTCCCCCCTATCTCTCCTGTCCTCCAGTGTCGTCAGGTTGATTTCCCTTAACCTCTCCTCGTAGGACATACCTCTTAGCTCTGGGACTAGTCTTGTTGCAAACCTTTGCACTTTCTCTAGTTTCTTTACGTGCTTGGCTAGGTGTGGGTTCCAAACTGGTGCCGCATACTCCAATATGGGCCTAACGTATACGGTGTACAGGGTCCTGAACGATTCCTTATTAAGATGTCGGAATGCTGTTCTGAGGTTTGCTAGGCGCCCATATGCTGCAGCAGTTATTTGGTTGATGTGCGCTTCAGGAGATGTGCCTGGTGTTATACTCACCCCAAGATCTTTTTCCTTGAGTGAGGTTTGTAGTCTCTGACCCCCTAGACTGTACTCCGTCTGCGGCCTTCTTTGCCCTTCCCCAATCTTCATGACTTTGCACTTGGTGGGATTGAACTCCAGGAGCCAATTGCTGGACCAGTTCTGCAGCCTGTCCAGATCCCTTTGTAGTTCTGCCTGGTCTTCGATCGAGTGTATTCTTCTCATCAACTTCACGTCATCTGCAAACAGGGACACCTCAGAGTCTATTCCTTCCGTCATGTCGTTCACAAATACCAGAAACAGCACTGGTCCTAGGACTGACCCCTGCGGGACCCCGCTGGTCACAGGTGCCCACTCTGACACCTCGCCACGTACCATGACTCGCTGCTGTCTTCCTGACAAGTATTCCCTGATCCATTGTAGTGCCTTCCCTGTTATCCCTGCTTGGTCCTCCAGTTTTTGCACCAATCTCTTGTGTGGAACTGTGTCAAACGCCTTCTTGCAGTCCAAGAAAATGCAATCCACCCACCCCTCTCTCTCTTGTCTTACTGCTGTCACCATGTCATAGAACTCCAGTAGGTTTGTGACACAGGATTTCCCGTCCCTGAAACCATGCTGGCTGCTGTTGATGAGATCATTCCTTTCTAGGTGTTCCACCACTCTTCTCCTGATAATCTTCTCCATGATTTTGCATACTATACATGTCAGTGACACTGGTCTGTAGTTTAATGCTTCATGTCTGTCTCCTTTTTTAAAGATTGGGACTACATTTGCTGTCTTCCATGCCTCAGGCAATCTCCCTGTTTCGATAGATGTATTGAATATTGTTGTTAGGGGTACACATAGCGCCTCTGCTCCCTCTCTCAATACCCATGGGGAGATGTTATCTGGCCCCATTGCCTTTGAGGTATCTAGCTCACTCAGAAGCCTCTTCACTTCTTCCTCGGTTGTGTGCACTGTGTCCAGCACTTGGTGGTGTGCCCCACCTCTCCGTCTTTCTGGAGTCCCTTCTGTCTCCTCTGTGAACACTTCTTTGAATCTCTTGTTGAGTTCTTCACATACTTCCCGGTCATTTCCTGTTGTCTCTCCTCCTTCCTTCCTTAGCCTGATTACCTGGTCCTTGACTGTTGTTTTCCTCCTGATGTGGCTGTACAACAGTTTCGGGTCAGATTTGGCTTTCGCTGCTATGTCATTTTCATATTGTCTTTGGGCCTCCCTTCTTATCTGTGCATATTCATTTCTGGCTCTACGACTGTTCTCCTTATTCTCCTGGGTCCTTTGCCTTCTATATTTCTTCCATTCCCTAGCACACTTGGTTTTTGCCTCCCTGCACCTTTGGGTAAACCATGGGCTCATCCTGGCTTTTTCATTACTCCTGTTACCCTTGGGTACAAACCTCTCCTCAGCCTCCTTGCATTTTATTGCTACATATTCCATCATCTCATTAACTGGTTTCCCTGCCAGTTCTCTGTCCCACTGAACCCCGTTCAGGTAGTTCCTCATTCCTGTGTAGTCCCCTTTCTTGTAGTTTGGCTTCATTCGTCCTGGCCTTCCTGCTTCTCCCTCCACTTGTAGCTCTACTGTGTATTCGAAGCTTACAACCACATGGTCACTGGCCCCAAGGGGTCTTTCATATGTGATGTCCTCGATATCTGCACTACTGAAGGTGAATACTAAGTCCAGCCTTGCTGGTTCATCCTCTCCTCTCTCTCTTGTAGTGTCCCTTACGTGTTGGTACATGAAGTTCTCCAGTACCACCTCCATCATCTTAGCCCTCCAAGTATCTTGGCCCCCATGTGGGTCCAAGTTCTCCCAATCTATCTCCTTGTGGTTAAAGTCACCCATGATCAGGAGCTTTGCCCTGCATGCATGAGCTCTTCTGGCCACTCTAGCCAGTGTGTCAACCATCGCTCTATTGCTCTCGTCGTACTCTTGCCTTGGCCTCCTGCTGTTCTGTGGTGGGTTATACATCACTGCTATTACCACCTTGGGACCTCCAGAGTGAAGTGTTCCCACTATGTAATCACTTTCTTCTCCGCTATCTTCTCTCTCCAGCTCATCAAAATTCCAGCGATTTTTGATCAGC
>NC_091348.1:15629611-15747111 GCF_038502225.1 Cherax quadricarinatus
GAAACAAATTTTACATTTAACTGCTTTTGTGAATGTGTTATTCTATTTTTGTGTGCTGCTCGAGATGGGTTTGGTGTGATGTCTACTCCGACATCACGCATGTCCACCTCGACATGACACATTGTGTCCTGCCTTTGTATTACCAACTTATTACGACTGTAACCAGATCTAAATCTTGTAAGCAGGGCGTTACCACTGTAACTTGCTTAGTTGCCATTACATAGTTACCCAGTTCCTGGACGCGTTATGTGCTTCTGTAATTGTGTTAATGTTGGTAGAATTACCGACATTATGTTAGGTAAAAGGACACAAGTGCAACTAATGTGACATTTTTTTGTAGCAACGTTTCGCTCCCCAGGAGCTTCGGAGAGTGAAACGTTGCTTGTGTAATTGTTTTCGACAACCGCCTGCTCTATGGTGCGGGATGCATAACAAAACTTTAAAATTAGTCTGGCGTGATCTTGTGTCATCTCTCAGCGTATATACACTGCGGAATGTATTTTTCTTATCTTATATAGCTTAATCCTTTTTTTTTTAGGATAAAAAACCATTCATGATGTTAGCGTACCATTTAAATTCGGCATTGATCACCTGCGTGTCCGCCGGGTGCGCCGGGTGCGCCGGGTGCGCCGGGTGCGCCGGGTACGCCGGGTCGCCGGAAGTACCGGCGAACCTACATGAATGACCTGCGTGTCGTCACTAGGCCTTAGATCCCATGAAATAAATTCCCCCCTCACAGGAATGCTGAACGTCAATTATTTGCATCTTAATAGACAAGAAAATGTTACAGGAATAAACATTCTATGTCAAAGAATATACTGAGAGATGCTTACTGCCTGAAGAGGACAGGAAATATTATCGAGATACTGTAAGAGATAATTACTTAGATAATTAATTCCACTACCTAATTGTTTCTAATCGCTAAATATACTTTAATATGCAATAATCGCGAACAAACGTTACAAGATATAAAATAACCACAGGGGAAGTTGAATGATTGCAACACGAAAGGCCTAGAGCTATCATTCAACTCCCCCTGTGGTCGTTTTTGTATACTTTAATATCTAAAATGGTTAGAAATTAAAGTAAACTCGGTGAGTGTAAACTGAGAAATAGTGTACAGGAGGGCCCCGCTTATACAGCAGGTTAGGTTCTGGGCTTCCACTGTGAAACTAAAATAGCTGTAAAGTGAAACAGATTTTTTTTCACTTTCAAGTGCATATAAAAGCCTGATATGGGTCTGTTTACCCTGTGATAGGATTACATATCTATAGCTTATCTCTTATTTAAAAATGAAATTCTATAGAATAGCTAAGAGATTCTCTATCAAGTATTGACCTCAACAGATGCTTATGCTGTCAATTTCAATAAAAATACGAGAATGAAACAGGATTTCTATGTGTAAAATACAGGTTTCCTAGAAACTGGATGACAACTTTGTTAATTCGGCTGAAACAAGAGATTTTCACATCTAAAAATCAACCATTATTATTAGTATTATTATTAATTTTAAGTTTATTCTTATTGTTATTATTATTATTCATTGGGAAGCACTAAACACGTATGGAGTCACACAGTCCCTATAAAATGGGAAGTAATCACATTTGCAATGAGGAAGAGTGGAACAGTTCCAATTCCTTGGATCTAGAGCCCTTCTTCAGCAGCAAGGCATCCCCCGTTAATAAAAAAAAAAGCTACTGCAATTCCCAATAGAAAGTAAAGAAAAATAATCTTAATGGCTTGATTTTCCATCTATAATTATCATAATAATATTAATAATAACTGGATGCATCAGACCGACGCGGCCATTTGAATGGAATCGATAATTAGTGTATAAGTATTGTGTATAATTTTACAGAGTATTATTATTATTATAATCAAGGGGGAAGCGCTAAACCCGGAGGATTATACAACGCCTGGGGCGGGGATGTGGAAGGCATTCAGGCTTAATTCGGGGAACTGGAGCACAGATCCAATTCCCTAAATCAAGAGCCCCTCACCAACATCAAGGAACCTTCCTTGAGGGGTTTTACAGAGTAAAGTAATGAATTACACTTTCGCCGCCATTATATCATTCAGATTACTTTACAACAGCGGCAAGTGAGTGATGTTATTTTGTCTTATTATTGCGTTATGTCATTATCTTGAGAGGAGCATTACTAAATATTCCTTGTTATTTATCTCGTTCTCTTCCTTTCCGTACCCCTCCTTTTCCTATTCTTTTTCCCTTTCCTTTTTTCCTTGCCCCTTTCCTATTTCTTCCTCCTTTTCATTTTCTCCTCGTTTCCTTTTCCTTTCACTCTTACCTTTTACTTTCACCCTTACCTTTTCTCGTTTCTTTTTTTTTTTTTCTCTTTTCCTTTTCCTACCTTTATTAGTTTTCTCCTCTTACTGTTCCATGCTGTACTTCATCATTTTCCAGTGTTAGTCATGTGTAATATACCTCCCACCTACTTCATCTTACGTTTGCTTGTCGTTCTGCCTGTAATTATAGGGGCTGGAATCAGATTAATTACTAGAGAATGCCTTTTCTGATCGGCTTCAAACTTTTACCATTGGTGGGCTTAATTAAAACACAGCCTGTCCCTCTGGAACGTGTAGATTTCAATTTGCTTATTGTGTGTACTGCTGCTGCTACTGCTGCTGCTGTTGCTGCCGCTGCTGCTGTTGTTGTTGTTGTTACTGCTACTGTTGCTGCTGTTGTTGTTGCTGTTGCTGCTACTGTTGCTGCTGTTGTTATTGCTGTTGCTGCTGTTGCTGCAGCTGCAGCCTCACATCATTTAAGGTTATGAAGTTCAGCAATATGTCTCCACGCTGAGGGACTGACCACCTCAGACTACTCCTTGAGGATTGATAGACTAACCACGTTATGTTTACCTCTCCATTGCTTCTGCTGTTTCCATATTTGCCACCTCTGTACTCGCCTGTTTGTGGTTACAGGAGTCAAGTCACAGCTCTTGGCCCTGCCTATTCGACTGATAAAGCCTACTGTGTAGGCAAAACGTTAAGGAAAAAAGATATTGAACTTCTGTGTTTTACTTATCTACTTGTTGCTATTGTATACCATTGTTTCAATGATAAGTCGCAAGGCATAAGGAATGATAAAGCTTACTGAAGATCTTTTGAGCCAAATAATAATAATAATAATAATAATAATAATAATAATAATAATAATAATAATCTGCATTTCTACACGTACATGATACAGATCTAGCTAACATAACTGGGGTACTAAATAGAAAATCCCTTTCAATACAGAGAATTTCGGGCAGCTTAGATTTAATTGTGTTCCCCAGGATGCGACCCACACCAGCTGACTAACACCCTGGTAACTACTTACTGCTAGGTGACCATAGGCAGCAGATGTAAGGAAACATCTCTGACATTCATTGTGCGAGATGAGGATGCTAAATATAGCATTACCACTTTTTTTTTGCGTGTGACCTAATTCTTGTGTGCATAAATAACTTATTACGATTGTGACCAGATACAAACTTGTAAATAGTTCATAAATAGTTCATTACCACTGTAACTTGCTCAACTATCAAAGCTTTGCGGCCCAGTCCCTGGACCCATTATGTATCTTCATAATTTTTTGACTACCGTTCGCAGGATGGATGTGGGGTGCATAATAAACACATTCACCTAACTACCAACCAGACTGCCTCCTGTTCCTCCTCAAGATGATTATAACGAGTTTCTATTTCCTTTTCTGTAAAGCACATATCACTCTGGAGCCTATATACATACATACATACATACATACATACATACATACATACATACATTCATACACACACACACACACACACACACACACACACACACACACACACACACACACACACACACACACACACACACACACACACACACACATATATATATATATATATATATATATATATATATATATATATATATATATATATATATATATATATATGTCGTGCCGAATAGGCAGAACTTGCGATCTTGGCTTAAATAGCAACGTTCATCTTGCCTATATATAGGACAAGTGAAAATTTGTGTATGCAATAATTTCGTCAAAATCATTCTGAACTTAACGAAAAAAATATATTTCACTGTGTTTGTTTAGTATTTAATTATTGTAAACAAATCTAAAATATATTTAGCTGGGTTAGGCTAAAATAAATTGCTCTTGTTATAATAAGGTTAAGTAAGTTTTCTAAGATTCTTTTGGTGCAAAATTAAAAAAAAATTACATTAACATTAATGAAAAAAATATATCTTTAAACGTATAAAAGAAAATTTCAGAAAAGACTTAATTTTAAATGAGTTCTTGCTAATTGACCAGTTTTACATATTCGGCACGACATATATATATATATATATATATATATATATATATATATATATATATATATATATATATATATATATATATATATATATATATATATATATATATGTATATATATATATATATATATATATATATATATATATATATATATATATATATATATATATATATATATATACATATACATATATATATATATATATATATATATATATATATATATATATATATATATATATAATATATATATATATATATATATATATATATATATATATATATATATATATATATATGTATATGTATATATATATATATATATGTATGTATATATATATATATATATATATATATATATATATATATATATATATATATATATATATATATATATATATATATATATATGAATACTGTGAGCATCGCATTTCACTAAATCGATCAACATGTGGCTGACTTTGGTCTTAGAAGCCATAAGAATGTAAGCCTTGAATCACTTGTGCTTTTTAGCACAATTCGGTAGCCTGTCTACCTCGCGATTAGTAGATGGAGAATCGAGCTGAATGAACTATACGTACTTTAGGTCTCTCATCAAGTAAATACAAAAAAAAACATCCTTGATTAATTAAATTGTTAGAGTTGATAACAGTGGTGCACCTTCACACACCTCGGGGAATTTAGTGGAAAACAGTTATATTGCTATAAGACGGTTCAATGCTCAGATGCCTAATTATATTATTACTGCTACTACCAGAGATATTAATGATAGTTAAAATCAAATTAATAATAATAATAACAATAAATAACAATAATATTATAGAGGAAGCTAAAGTGAAGAAACTGACCTTGAGGTCGTGCCGAGGAGGGCAGCGGGAAGAACAACACCAGTGGCGTTATACACAACACAACCAACATTGTGTCCTTTGAGGTAACAGCGCCACAAACACATATCCACTTTTTCCGCGACATAGCACCGCATCAATCACTTTCAATAGAACACTTACATCGTTCTGTTACCTATTTACGAATAAGAAACGAGTATTTTTTGAGGACTTTCTGGTGATGCTGGAGCGGCAGCATCAGCAGGCTGATGGAGGCAAATTGTAATGGAGACAGGGAGATCTATCTCTAAGCACTGGCTAGGGTGGAGTGACCCAGTGGAGGTGGCGTAGAAAGCTATATTGATGGGGGATGTAGGTCGGTCTAGCCACTAGGAAGGGTCTAGGGCAGAGGATTGCATCTTGTCCTCGCTTAGGAACCAGATAACCAAGAGGAAAAGTAAACTTGCCCCGAAGGGCGAGTTTATTGGGTAGTGGAATGTGATCAGATTAATGAATTCAGAGACAACTGACTCAGAAATGTTAAAGAAATGTCAAAGCATTTTATCCAGTGTTATATTACCAACCATTCAGGAAAAATACCCTGACTTTGTAAATAACTACCTGTGTGTGTGACCTAATTCATATCTGCATAAATAACTCACTACGACTGTAACCAGATATAAACAAATAAACAGTTCATTACCATTATAATTTGTTCAGCTGCCAAAATTTGCGTCCAGACCCAAGACCTCTGTAATATTTTGACTACCACCCACAGGATGAGTATCAGGCGCATAATAGGATATTAAAATGACTATCATTCACAATTTGGGTGACCAGTAAGGCATTTGACAGGGTCCCACATCAAGGACTATTGAAGAAAATTAAGGCACATAAAATAGGAGAAATTTTTTCCTGGATAGAGGTATGGTTGACAATTAAACAGCAGAGAGTTTGCATAAATGGCGAGAAATCTGAGTGGGGAAGCGTCACGAGCGATGTTCCAAAGGTGTCAGTGTTGGGCCCCTTATTGTTCACAATCTACATAAACAACATAGATGAGGGCATAAAGAGCGACAGAAGCAAGCTTGCCGATGACACCAAAATAGGCCGTCGAATTCATTCTGACGAGTACATTAGAGCGCTCCAGGAAGATTTGAATAGACTGATGCAGTGGTCGGAGAAGTGGCAGATGCAGTTTAATATAGACAAATGCAAAGTTCTAAACATTGGACAGGAAAATAACCATGCCACATATAAACTAAACAATGTAGATCTTAATACTACGGATTGCGAAAAGGATTTGGGGGTTCTGGTTAGCAGTAATCTAAAACCATGACAACAGTGCATAAGTGTTCGTAATAAAGCGAACAGAATCCTTGGCTTCATATCAAGAAGCATAAATAATAGGAGTCCTCAGGTTGTTCTTCAACTCTTTATATCCTTGGTTAGGCCTCAGATTATGCTGCACAGTTTTGGTCACCGTATTACAGATTGGATATAAATTCTCTGAAAAAGCGTACAAAGGAGGAGGACAAAGTAATTCCCATGTATCAGAAATCTTCCCTGTGAGGATAGACTGAAGGCCCTGAATCTGTACTCTCTAGAAAGGCGTAGAATTAGGGATGATATGATTGAGGTGTATAAATGGAAAACATGAATAAATGGAGGGGGATGTAAATAGCGTGCTGAAAATATCTAGCCTAGACAGGACTCACAGCAATGGTTTCAAGTTGGAAAAATTCAGATCAGGAAGGATATAGGAAAGCACTGGTTTGGTAATAGAGCTGTGGATGAGTGGACCACCTCCCGAGTACAGTTATAGAGGCTAAAACGTTGTGTAGTTTTAAAAGTAGGTTAGATAAATACATGAGTGGGTGTGGGTGGGTGTGAGTTGGACCCGATTAGCTTGTGCTACTAGGTCAGTTGCCGCGTTCCTTCCTTAAGTGAATGTGACCTGACCTGACTAGGTTGAGGCATTGGCTTAAGCCGGTAGGAGACTTGGACCTGCCCCGCATGGGCCAGTAGGCCTGCTGCAGTGTTCTTTATGTTGTTATACTGCTATAAGTAAAGGTAGAAAGTATACGAGTAATAATACGGACAATATTAATGGAAGGACGCCATACACTCAGTGCTTCTGTCTTCATGGGATGTGTTTCGGTCCTGGGACCTCGGTTACTCAAAATAATCATTTACAATATCTATCACAAAGGCAGTAACTGCCATGAAGACTACTTGTCAGCTAATATAATTGACACATAGTAGGCAATTAACAGCTCCATTATTGGCTGTTTCAACATTCATATCACTAATCTTACAAATTACTATTATCTAATGAATTTGATCTTCCCTTTCTTGAATTAAACCTGATAGCCTCCTAATCTCCAGGTACTAGATAATCCCTACGGATTTAACACTTCCTCCCAATACAATACAATCCTAGTTGCAACGTGCTTAGGTTGTCAATAAATGCTCCGGGATTTACTTAATGATCACGTACTCCGTTAAATACTAATATATAGCCTAAGAGAGAGTTTATACTTCTCTTTGCACGCTTTATATTGCTGACTAATGTTCAAACAGTGCTTTTAAATAAATTAACAGACTTTCAGTGTTACTCCAACATGACTAGCGGCCGCATGGGTCAGTAGTACATAACTGAGCTGATCAATGACTCTCAATACCTCCATTAATCGCATTCCTCCATTAGTCGCATTCCTCCAGTAGTCGCATTCCTCCATTAGTCGCATTCCTCCATTAGTCGCATTCCTCCATTAATCGCATTCCTCCATTAGTCACATTCCTCCATTAGTCGCATTCCTCCATTGGTCGTATTCCTCCATTAGTCGCATTCCTCCATTAGTCGTATTCCTCCATTAGTCGCATTTCTCCATTAGTCGTATTCCTCCATTAGTCGCATTTCTCCATTAGTCACATTCCCCCATTAGTCGCATAGTTACTCGAGTTGAACAGTTTATTACAGTACATCAGTACTCCCAAGTTGTGCTGTAAATGACCTCAGACTGTCTACTTTGTCTATCATGTTCCTGAAAGCTTATGAAGCGAAGAGTATTCTTGAGAAGAATACATTGTCACTACAAATTACAACTAAAATACACTTAAGTTTTTGAAATGTTTCAGAGAGATATATACACGAAGTGTATCTCTCTCATTGTATATACACTGGGTGTTTACTTCAGTCCATCTTTTTATGTATATCACCTTAATTTTTAAAGAGGTGGACTGGTCAGCCAGCGGAAGGCCTCGGTCAGGTGACCAAAAGCTCCAGCTGCGGGTCAGGAAACCATTGTCCTGTTTTCTGACTAATCTACCCCTCCTTTTTAGTGATTAAAGTATACACAACTGTTGGTGTACAGTTTACTTGCAGCCTCATAGATCGCGTGGTAACTAATATCCCGATTTTCGCAGTTTCTTTAATAAAACTGGTAAACTGGGACTCAGCCCAAGATTAATGCGAACCTTCCCCTGAGACAGCCACACCAACACTGAGCATGACGCTCGGACGAGGCTTGAACAAAGTAATGTACGGAAAACAATAATCCCAATTTTTATAACTGTTATTAAATTGAAAATATTGTACCTAGACAGCCTAAACACATTGTAAATCTTCCTTTAAAATGAATGTATCGGGCGAATAAATTTTAAGAAGTTTAGAAAATGCGTTTTAGGAGTATTGTACGAAAAAAAAATTGTTTTTAAAATTGTCAAAATGGGACTTACTCCACTAGCGACCCAGAATTTCTTCTACGTGTCAAATTAAAGCATGGAAACTATTTCACTATTTGCATGGATAAAATTAGAAAGTTGGCAACTAACCAGCCTAATAACAATCCGAACCTTCCTCTAAGATGCACACCCGGGGAAAGTTTGGAGCCGATCAGAAGAGGTGTTCTCAAGTTATCACATAAAAACCTTAGAGGAAGAAGAAAAATCAGATAAACACGTTAAGTATTCCCATTTGGAATATAAAAAAAAAATTATGAAAAAATAAATACACACACAGACCACTGAATCCAGCAAGGATAAGTCAGCGGTCGCTGCTGCCAAGGTCCACTAGTGACAGTTTACTGAGTACAGCGGTTGATACTGCCCTGGTTTACCATAGTGACAGTCAGAACAACGAATCCTGCACCGCGTCATGAGTCAGCAGTGACATCTAGAATAAAGATTCTTTGAGAAGCAGGACACGTGGACAAGCAGATACAGTTGGAATTTAAAGATATTAATGATTCAGGGGGAAGTATTTCCTCAACCTTTCAGTGGTCAGGAAGTGGAATGACCTGGACGAGAAAAGTATTGTAGGCCAGCTTCATACGTAGGTTTGAGGAAGACACGGTATGGCCCATGAGGCTAGACGGAAGTGAATCTGCCAAGCTGTAAGTTAAGGGGCGGGGATGACAAGGTCAATGAACAGCCCCACAAGTCAGAAACAAGATTTCCAAAGCGAGGTGAGGGAAGGGCCACAATTTAATAGAAAATTTGAAAGTGCCAATATTTTCTAAAAGAGTGAGGGGGCAAAGAGGCCTACCGGGAGGCATCGTGTTGCCACTAACGATCATAAATGCAAAAATAACAACAGAGTGGTGTTACTTTGTAATTTGTTCATGATTGTAACCATGTATAGAAGTGTAGATGGTTCATTACTTGTGTAACTTGCCATGACTGACCAGATCTACCTGGAGTTCATTACCGTTATAACTAGTTCAGCTATCATAACTTTGGGGTCCAGTCCCTGGACCCATTATGTACCTCTGTAATCTTCTGACTACCGCCCACAGACAGTAATACGATACAGCGGGATCATCGACACCATGCCCAGCCCTTCTAGGGCAGGGTAGGTGCCTGAGCCAGAGCTTTCAGCTCACAAGACTGTCATTCCCATTAGCCCCCTTTGGGCGGGGATGGCAGACCAGAGAGGCCTAGCTTCTCCCCACGAGCCCCGTGAGGGCGGGGAATGTGGCTAGGCCTGGGGACAGTTGGTCCCAGAGATGAAGGGTACGATCGACACCATGCCCAGCCCTTCTAGGGCAGGGTTGGTGCCTGAGCCCGAGCTTGTAGCTCACAAGATGAGGGGGTACTTGTGCCTCCTCCCATGGAAGACTTAGGTCTGAGACACTCCCTAGACAGGGAGAGCCAGTGCCGGGCCACCACTTGCAAAAGGCCCGGGCCGGGAGAATACCGGCGAATCTTTAACAACAACAACCGCCCACAGGATGGGTATTGGGTGCATAATAAAGATATTAAACTAAACTAACCTTTCACCTGTTGCCTCGTTCACCTAACAAGCAAGCAGGTCCCTGGGTGTTAGTCGCCTGGTGTGGGCTGCATCCTGGGGGACAAGATGAGAGTAAGACACCAATGGAAATAAGACAGTCCCTGGATGACGCACTGCCTTTCTTGTGTTATCCTGGATGGCTAATCCTCCGGGGTTACAAAACCAAATGAAATTTTATCTTATGTCCCCAAAATGAAAGGAATGAGAGCAAAGACATTATAGATTAAGGGGTTGTCAGCAAAGGAAGCATAGAGCGAGTGAGAAAACAACAAATAAAAGAAACAAAACAAAAAACAAGAGCAGTAGGCATCCGTCTGGGTATGTGCTGTGCCCACAGATAAGTTTTGTGTACAAAACTTATCTGTCGAGCGGAGTGCATATGAGATGAGTTAAATAATTAGAATATCTGCCAAAAATTTGGAAGGATCCCTGCAGTATAGCAACAACAATGCAGCAAGGACAACAAGCTACCCTCCAGACCATCACTTCGCTGCCAGACAACAAGTATTCACCTATTCTGTGGTTAATGGTCAGATAAAAGAAGCTCCAGGTATACTGCTATTTTTGGAAGTTAAGGGTCCACTCAACCCTAGAGAGCCTAAGAGTCAGAAACAGTTATTAGCATTCTAAAAGCTAGAGGCAAATAAGGGTTGGGAGAAAGTGACAGTCTGCAGGCACAGGAACACGGTGTAGGTCCATACACACGTATGCACACACGAGCCCTTGGCTCACCCAGGGGTGTCGAGAGGCCAAAACTAAACGCGCTAGAGAATGGAAGCAAAGGACCCAGGAGAATAACGAGAATAGTTAAACAGCTAGAAATGAATATGCACAGGTAAGAAGGGAGGCCCAACGACAATACAAAAATGACAGCAGCGAAAGCCAAGTCCGGCCCAGAGCTGTTGTATAGTCACATCAAGAGGAAAACAACATTCAAGGACTAGGTAATCAAACTGAGGAAAGAAGGAGGCGAGATCACAGGAAATGGCCGAGAAGTATGTGAGGAGCGCAACATGAGATTTAAAGAAGTATTCACAGTGGAGACTGTGAAACACGGAGGGGTGGGGTACACCACCAAGTGCTAAACACAATACATACTACCAAGGAAGACGCTAAGCGAACTAGATACCTCAAAGGCGATGGGGCCACATAACATCTCTTTAACAACAATCTTCAACACATCTGTCGAAGCAGGGCAGCTCTCTGAGGTATGGAAGACAGCAAATGTAGTTCTATTTTTTAAAAAAGGAAACACGCAGCATTAAACTACAGACCAGTACCACTGACATGCATAATGTGCAAAATCGTGGAGAAGATTATCAGTAGAAGAGTGGTGGAGCACTTAGAAGGGAATGAGGTTATCAACGACAACCAGCATGGACTCAGAGATAGGAAATCCTGCATCACAAACTGAAGAAGCCTACTGTGTAGGCGAAACGTTTCGGAATAAAGTTGTCTAACTGTTGCATATGTGTCTTACCTAACAACCATCACAAACCTACTTGAGTTTGACTTTGTCAATGGTCCAAGTCGGACCGAAACGTCGTCGTAAGCTTCTCTCTTTTATGTGCGGGTTATTTGTGTATCGTTCCAGTCACGGTATTGTGCCTTTTTGTTATTTGTGTATCTACTTGAGTTTTATAACAAGGTGACAGCAGTAAGACAAGAGAGAGGGGGGTAGATTGCATTTTCTTGGACTGTAAGAAGGCTTTTGACACAGTTCCACTCAAGAGATTAGTGCAAAAGATAGAGGACCAGGCATGTATAACAGGGAAGGCACTTCAATTAATCAGAGACTACCTGACAGGAAGGTAGCAGCGAGTCATGGTACGCAACGAGGTGTCGGAGTGGGCAGGTGCTGTGTCTGGTATATGTGAATGACATGACGGAAAGGAATAGACTCAGAAGTGTCTTTGCAGAAGATGTCAAATTAATAAGGAGAACTCAATCAGAGGAGGATAAGGCAGAACTACAAAGGGTTCTGGACAGGCTACAGGCCTGGTTCAGCAAATGGCTCCTGGAGTTCAACCCCGTTAAGTGTAAAGTCATGAAGATCGGGGAAGGGCAAAGAAGACTACAGAAAGAATACAGTCTAGGGGGGCCAAAGACTACAAACCTCACTCAAGGAAAAGGATCTTGGGGTGAGTATAACACCGAACACATCTCCTGAGGCGCACATCAACCAAATAACTGCTGCGGCAACATACGGGCGACAAGCAAACCTAAAAATAGCATTCCGACATCTCAGTAAAGAGTCGCTCAGGACTCTGTACACCATGTACATCAGGCCCATACGGGAGTATGCAGCACCACTTTGGAAACCACATCTGGCCAAGCACGTCAGGAAATTAGAGAAAGTGCAAAGGTTTGCAACAAGACTAGTCCCGGAGTTAAGGGGTATGTCCTACGAGGAGAGATTAAGGGAAATCGACCTGACGACACTGGAGGACAGGAGGGATAGGGGGAGGACATGATAACAACATATAAATTCTGAGAGGAATCGACAGCGTGGACAGGGACAGGATGTTTCAAAGATGGGACACACCAGCAAGGGGTCACAACTGGAAGTTGAAGACTCAGATGAGTCACAGGGATGTTAGGAAGTACTTCTTTAGTCATAGAGTTGTCAGGAAGTGGAATAGTCTGGAAAGGGAGGTGGTGGAGGCAGGATCCATACACAACTTTAAGAAGAGGTATGATAAACCTCACGGAGCAGGGAGGGAGTGACCTAGTGGCGACCAGTGACGAGGGGCCAGGAACTATGAACCGACCCCTGCAACCACAATTAGGCGAGTACAGTTGAGACCGACTGTTCACGCCAAACATTTTTTTTTTCTCACGGAATATCCATGCACCTCAACAGTGATTTTAAGAAACCTAAAGTGTGGAGTGTTCCGGAAGCAAAATTAACTAGAAACATATTTTACATGCATTAATTAAGGCAGTGTTATAACGATATTTATGATAAAAAAAATGAAGTGAGAAGTACGAGGCTACCTAAACATCAGACCAATTATTTTCTACCTGTGAGTGTTGCCAAAAGCATCGTTCAACTCTCTTATCACCGAGTTTCCTGTTAATGTGGAAATTATTGGATTAGTGAAGCGAATTCAAGTGAAAAGTAGAGTGATAGTGAAGTTAATAAAATAATTAAAGATAAAAACTAGAGAAGGGGTGAAAAATAAAGCAAATGTAGACCTGCTCTCACATGCTAGGCAGGCCTACGAGTTTCACCACTGCCTAGCTGACCTGAGAAAGGTCAAGGTCAACCAATGAATTATGACGATACGCTAGTTTTCAACCTTGTCACCTGAATTGGGCGTTGGAGTCTGTGCTTCCCACCTGCAGGTCATAGGTGCAATAATCAACGGATGCAGAGAAGCATCATTAGTGAACCGAGTACATTAACAAAGTTGCCGAGTGTTGTGGTATAAAAGGAATAATTTAAGACTAGCTGATGTCTCGCCCAACAACATAATCGGTTTGAAGATTAAGACACATGTTGTTAGGAAAGACACATATGCAGCAGATAGGTATCTTTATAAAGATACCTAACTGTTGCATATGTGTCTTTCCTAACAACCTGTCGGTATTTTGTACCATTTTAATGTTCATTAAGACACATGTGCAACTGTGATATATGAAACGTTTCGCCTACACAGTAGGCTTCTTCAGTCAAGTACAGAGGGAGCAGGTGTACTAGTGACATAAAGATGATGTAATCGGTCCATCAACCTTGGAGAAAAAGTAGTTGAGGTGGTCAGTCCCTCAGTCTGGAGATGAGTTCAGCTCCATGGTCTTAATCTTCAACTTGTCGGTATTTTATACCAATTTCAACATGACGGGCGTAGTGTATTCTTAAAATAAATAGATAAAGATATCTAGGAGGAGCATAGGTTAAAAGGGGAACAAGAGAAAGGAAAGAAAGATGGAGACGGGTGAAGGAAATGGATAGGGAACAAAAAGGCACAACACCGTGAATGGAACAATACACAAATAAGCCGCACATAGGAGAAAAACTTATCACGACGTTTCGGTCCGACTTGGACCATATTTATAAAACTGTTAACAATAGGTGTACAGACTATCGACATAATTTACACCGATATTTTCTCTATAAGTGTTGTAATTATTGAAGTTATTGTATATATGTGGAATACTCTATGTAATATGTGGTTAATTAATATAAATAAGGACGACAATGATGATGATATATTTTTACCTTGGATGAGGAAGATATTAGCGATATTCCAGAAATAAATTACGTAGAACAAGATAATAAACTAAGCACGATTAGGGTCACAAGTGACATGGTCCTTAGACAAATCCCCAGGCCCTGATGAACTGTACACAAAAGGACGTTCATGCCTTACGACTTTATTAATTTGTTTCACTAAGGTATTTGAGGAGGTAGATCATGGTAATGAATATGATACTGTACATATGGACTTCAGTAAGGCTTTTGATAGAGTCCCACATCAGAGACTATTGACGAAAATTAAAGTACACGGAATAGAAGAATTTTTTTCCTGGATAGAGGCATAGTTGACAAATAGGTAGCAGAGTTTGCATAAATGGGGAGAAATCATAGTTGGGAAGCGTCACGGGCGGTGTTCCACAGGTGTCAGTGTTGGGCCACTTATTGTTCACGATCTACATAAATGACATAGATGAGGGAATAAATAGCGACATAAGCAAGTTTGTCGATGACACCAAAATAGGCCGTCCAATTCATTCTGAAGAGGACATTAGAACACTCCAGCAAGATTTGAATAGACTAATGCAGTGGTCAGAGAAGTGGCAGATGCAGTTTAATATAGACAAATGCAAAGTTCTAAACATTGGACAGGAAAATAACCATGCCACATATAAACTAAATAATGTAGATCTTAATACTATGGATTGCGAAAAGGATTTGGGGGTTCTGGTTAGCAGTAACCTAAAACCATGACAACAGTGCATAAGTTTTCGTAATAAAGCGAACAGAATTCTTGGCTTCATATCAAGAAGCATAAATAACAGGAGTCCTCAGGTAGTTCAACTCTATATATCCTTGGTTAGGCCTCATTTAGATTATGCTGCACAGTTTTGGTCACCGTATTACAGAATGGATATAAATTATCTGGAAAACGTGCAAAGGAGGATGACAAAGTAATTCCCATGTATCAGAAATCTTCCCTATGAAGATAGACTGAGGGCCCTGAATCTGCACTCTCTAGAAAGGCGTAGAATTAGGGAGGATATTATTGAGGTGTATAAATGGAAAACAGGAATAAATAAAGTGGATGTGGATGAATGGTTCAGAGAACCGACATGTTGATAAATTAGACACATGTGCAACTCTTGGGTATCTTTATTGAGGAAACGTTTCGCCACACAGTGGCTTCATCAGTCCATACAAAGGAGAATCTTGAAGAACAGGAGGAGAATGAGGTAATCAGTCCCTCAACCTTGAGTCGATGTGGTCAGTCCATCAATCATTCAAGATTGATGGACTGACCACATCGACTCAAGGTTGAGGGACTGATTACCTCATTCTCCTCCTGTTCTTCAAGATTCTCCTTTGTATGGACTGATGAAGCCACTGTGTGGCGAAACGTTTCCTCAATAAAGATACCCAAGAGTTGCACATGTGTCTAATTTATCAAAGTGGATGTAAATAGCGTACTAAAAATATCTAACATAGACAGGACTCGCAGCAATGGTTTCAAGTTGGAAAAATTCAGATTCGGGAAAGATATAGGAAAACACTGGTTTGGTAATCGAGTTGTGGATGAGTGGAACAAACTCCCGAGTAGTTGTAGAGGCTAAAACGTTGTGTAATTTTAAAAATAGGTTGGATAAATACATGAATAGGTGAGGGTGGGTGTGAGTTGGAACTGGCTAGCTTGTGCTACTAAGTCATATGCCGTGCTCCTTCCTTAAGTGAATGTGACCTGACCTAACTAGGTTAGGGCATTGGCTTAAGCCAGTAGGAGACTTGGACCTGCCTCGCATGGGCCAGTAGGCCTATGGCAGTGTTCTTTCTTGTGTTATGAGTTTCGAGAGTTTTTCCAACCCTGCAGCCCGGCCCTGGGCCAGGCTTGTCTGATGCTTGCTTGGTCCATCAGGCTGTTGCTGCTGGTGTCCCGCTGGTCCACATATCCATCTGGCACTTTGTAGATGATGATCTTTGATGATTGTGAAGGACCTGCCTAGTATGGGCCAACAGGCCTGCTGCAGTGCTCCTCCTTTCTTATGTTTGATGATGCTTAATGATAATGATGATGTCACTGTTGTCGTCGTTATTCTTGTCGTCATCGTCGTTGTCGTTATCATCGTCGTTGTCGTTATCATCGTCGTTGTCGTTGCTGCTGCTGTTGTTTTTGGCTTGGAGAAAACAAAGTAATCCGAACGTATCCGTCTAGGGCAACCAAAGATCACGTAACATATATTTTCCATACAACATACCAAATAAACAACACTGGTAGGCAACACTCACTTCGGAAAATGTAAAAGTATTCAAAACAAATAAAATCAGCTTCTCATCTCTAATAAATATTGTGTTTATATAAATATTATACCTAAATACTCCTGTATATAACCCTGAATGAACAAGAAGAAGCGAGAAGCCCCAGCTAGGCTGCCAGGCTATTTAACGGAGGTTTTTTACATGAGTGGGTCGGGCACATTGGTTTTTGGAGCAAGATCAGCGTTTAGTGGTAATGATAATGTGGTTAAATGGTTTTAATGAATATTTGTTGGCCTTCCAGATGGCTCGGAAGTGAATGATAGAGGAAAGTTTTAGTAGATGCAGCAAAAATGTAGTGTAGGATGAAGAGTGCTTTGCTGTAGGTGGAGCAGCAACTGGAGGTTATAGCTGCAATAAATACGGTTCAGAAGACACAAATAACCCACTTATAGGTTTCATTCTCCAGTGTGCGAGTTATTTTTGTATTGTTCCAGTCTTATTTATTATAGATACAGCCGTAAAAATTGCAGCAGCAGACGCAGGTGTAGGAAGTGCCCCAGGAAACAATTTGTAGGAAATAAAGAATATAGAGTAGAGAAATTGTGCATTATGCCTACTGGTCCATTTTTATCAGGTCTTGCTTACACACTCATTCCACTGATGTATTTGTCTATCCTTCCTTTAAAATAAGTGCTTTGATATTGCAAATGGTCTTGGTGATACAGTGGATTTCGTTGTTAGGTTAGTCTGGACCAACATCCATAAGGACCCCAGTGGAAATGAATCACTTTTTGGCTTTTTTGGGTTATCCTACGTAATTTATACTATGTATGATAGTTGTACTTATGTGTACCTATGCCTAAATAAACTTATTAAGCCCAGACTAACATTTTTACCCCAATGAAAATAAGTCACTTTGACTATTTTTATTGTTATCGTAAGTAATTTACACTTATGTTTGTTACTAGGATGGGGTACATCTCTCTGGGGCAGGGGTGGTAGCACTTGCAGACTCGATTGAGAAGGCCATTGGTGAAATGCCTATGATTTTAAACTGATGGAAGATAGAGGTATGGGTGTGTGTGGGAAACAAGCAGGTTGCAACACTAGGGTTGGAAACAGTAAATGTATAAAAGGCATTCAGCATGAAGTTATAAATAAAGACAATAGAACAGGTCAGCAAACAAAGGGGGACAGCAGAGGGCAGCAAGGGACTAGCTCCCTTAAGGTTTACTATACTAATAGCAGGAGTGTTAGAAATAAGATAGATGAGCTAAGATTAATTGCAAGTGCAGGAAACATAGATATTATTGCTATAACAGAGACCTGGCTCAATCTGAAAGATGGAGAGATGCCCTCTGAATGTCACATACAAGGCTATAAATTATTCCACACTGACAGGGTCAACAGGAAAGGTGGTGGAGTAGCGATGTATGTCAGAGACAATTTAAATTGTTGTGTTAGACAAGATATTAAATTAGAAGCGTCAGCCACTGAATCTGTTTGGTTACAGCTTCTCGAGGGCCGAGAAAAATTAATTTTGGGTGTGATTTACAGGGCCCCAAATCTTGATAGGGAGTGCAGTAAACTTCTATGGGACGAAATTCGTAAGGCATCTACATACGAAAATGTTGTGCTAATGGGAGATTTCAACTATAGACAGATTGACTGGAGCAATTTGACAGGAAATTTAGAGTCGGGTGACTTTCTTGATACGATCCAGGATTGTTTTTTAAAACAGTTTGTGACAGAGCCAACTAGGGGAAATAACCTCCTTGACTTGGTTCTTGCCAGTAGGGAAACACTAATTAATAATCTTGAGGTTAATGATGAGCTTGGGGAGAGTGATCACAAATCACTCAGTTTTAATATATCATGGAATTCCCCTAATAATGACAATCAAGTCTCCGTCCCTGACTTTCGCTTGGCTGATTTCATAGGACTGAAAAATTACTTAGGTGGGCTGAACTGGAATGACCTGACTAAGGGTCAGGTAGGTGGTGATGGTTGCCGATATGATGCTTTCCAGGGCATAGTTCTAGCTGCTCAGTCAAATTATGTTCCAAATAGGGAAATCAGATCAAACAAAAATGATCCTAAATGGATGAACAATAGATTAAAATATCTGATTGGTCAAAAGAGAGGCATATATAGGCAAATCAAAAGAGGAGAGGGGCAATTAAGAAATCGATATATTCAGTTAAAGAGAGAAATAAAAAAGGGAATTAGAAAAGCAAAAAGAGATTATGAGGTTAAAGTTGCAAGAGAATCGAAGACTAACCCAAAAGGATTCTTTCAGGTATACAGAAGTAAGATCAGGGACAAGATAGGCCCACTCAAAAGTTCCTCGGGTCAGCTCACTGACAGTGATAAGGAAATGTGTAGAATTTTTAACACATACTTCCTCTCAGTTTTTACACATGAGGATACCAGCGATATTCCAGTAATGATAAATTATGTAGAACAGGACGATAATAAACTGTGCACTATTAGGGTCACAAGTGACATGGTCCTTAGGCAAATAGATAAATTAAAACCTAACAAATCCCCAGGCCCTGATGAACTGTATGCAAGGGTTCTAAAGGAATGTAAAGAGGAGCTTAGCACACCTTTGGCTAATCTTTTCAACATATCACTACAAACTGGCATGGTGCCAGATAAGTGGAAAATGGCAAATGTAATACCTATTTTCAAAACAGGTGACAGGTCCTTAGCTTCGAACTATAGACCAATAAGCCTAACCTCCATAGTGGGAAAATTTATGGAATCAATAATTGCCGAGGCAGTTCGTAGCCACCTTGAAAAGCATAAATTAATCAACGAATCTCAGCATGGTTTTACAAAGGGGCGTTCCTGCCTTACGAATTTATTAACTTTTTTTACTAAGGTATTTGAGGAGGTAGATCATGGTAATGAATATGATATTGTGTATATGGACTTCAGTAAGGCTTTTGACAGGGTCCCACATCAGAGACTATTGAGGAAAATTAAAGCACATGGAATAGGAGGAGAAATTTTTTCCTGGATAGAGGCATGGTTGACAAATAGGCAGCAGAGAGTTTGCATAAATGGGGAGAAATCAGAGTGGGGAAGCGTCACGAGCGGTGTTCCAGAGGGGTCAGTGTTGGGCCCCCTGCTGTTCACAATCTACATAAACGATATAGATGAGGGCATAAAGAGCGACATCGGCAAGTTTGCCGATGACACCAAAATAGGCCGTCGAATTCATTCTGACGAGGACATTCGAGCACTCCAGGAAGATTTGAATAGACTGATGCAGTGGTCGGAGAAGTGGCAGATGCAGTTTAATATAGACAAATGCAAAGTTCTAAATGTTGGACAGGACAATAACCATGCCACATATAAACTAAATAATGTAGATCTTAATATTACGGATTGCGAAAAAGATTTAGGAGTTCTGGTTAGCAGTAATCTGAAACCAAGACAACAGTGCATAAGTGTTCGCAATAAAGCTAATAGAATCCTTGGCTTCATATCAAGAAGCATAAATAATAGGAGTCCTCAGGTTGTTCTTCAACTCTATACATCCTTGGTTAGGCCTCATTTAGATTATGCTGCACAGTTTTGGTCACCGTATTACAGAATGGATATAAATTCTCTGGAAAATGTACAAAGGAGGATGACAAAGATGATCCCATGTATCAGAAACCTTCCCTATGAGGATAGACTAAGGGCCCTGAAACTGCACTCTCTAGAAAGACGTAGAATTAGGGGGGATATGATTGAGGTGTATAAGTGGAAGACAGGAATAAATAAAGGGGATGTAAATAGTGTGCTGAAAGTATCTAGCCTAGACAGGACTCGCAGCAATGGTTTTAAGTTGGAAAAATTCAGATTCAGGAAGGATATAGGAAAGTACTGGTTTGGTAATAGAGTTGTGGATGAGTGGAACAAACTCCCAAGTACCGTTATAGAGGCCAGAACGTTGTGTAGCTTTAAAAATAGGTTGGATAAATACATGAGTAGATGTGGGTGGGTGTGAGTTAGACCTGATAGCTTGTGCTAACAGGTCGGTTGCCGTGTTCCTCCCTTAAGTCAATGTGACCTGACCTGACTAGGTTGGGTGCATTGGCTTAAGCCGGTAGGAGACTTGGACCTGCCTCGCATGGGCCAGTAGGCCTTCTGCAGTGTTCCTTCGTTCTTATGTTCTTATAATTGTACTTATGCATACCTAAATAAACTTAATTATCAGAAGATATCAGAAACACTTCCTGTTCCAGGGAATGGCTGTAAGAGTAGTAACATTTACTCAGAGTTAAGATTTCATTGTATTTTACATCAAGTTGTGATGCTCTGCTCAAATTATATTAATAAATAAAAAGAATCAAATCAAATCACAATCTACATAAACGACATAGATGAGGGCATAAAGAGCGACATCGGCAAGTTTGCTGATGACACCAAAATAGGCCGTCGAATTCATTCTGACGAGGACATTCGAGCACTCCAGGAAGATTTTAATAGACTGATGCAGTGGTCGGAGAAGTGGCAGATGCAGTTTAATATAGACAAATGCAAAGTTCTAAATGTTGGACAGGACAACCATGCCACATATAAACTAAATAATGTAGGTCTTAATATTACGGATTGCGAAAAAGATTTAGGAGTTCTGGTTAGCAGTAATCTGAAACCAAGACAACAGTGCATAAGTGTTCGCAATAAAGCTAATAGAATCCTTGGCTTCATATCAAGAAGCATAAATAATAGGAGTCCTCAGGTTGTTCTTCAACTCTATACATCCTTGGTTAGGCCTCATTTAGATTATGCTGCACAGTTTTGGTCACCGTATTACAGAATGGATATAAATTCTCTGGAAAATGTACAAAGGAGGATGACAAAGTTGATCCCATGTATCAGAAACCTTCCCTATGAGGATAGACTAAGGGCCCTGAATCTGCACTCTAGAAAGACGTAGAATTAGGGGGGAATATAATTGAGGTGTATAAATGGAAGACAGGGGATGTAAATAGTGTGCTGAAAATATCTAGCCTAAACAGGACTCGCAGCAATGGTTTTAAGTTGGAAAAATTCAGATTCAGGAAGGATATAGGAAAGTACTGGTTTGGTAATAGAGTTGTGGATGAGTGGAACAAGCTCCCGAGTACAGTTATAGAGGCCAGAACGTTGTGTAGCTTTAAAAATAGGTTGGATAAATACATGAGTGGATGTGGGTGGGTGTGAGTTGGACCTGATAGCTTGTGCTACCAGGTCGGTTGCCGTGTTCCTCCCTTAAGTCAATGTGACCTGACCTGACTAGGTTGGGTGCATTGGCTTAAGCCGGTAGGAGACTTGGACCTGCCTCGCATGGGCCAGTAGGCCTTCTGCAGTGTTCCTTCGTTCTTATGTTCTTATGTTCTTATCTTAACTCAGTTCTGCTTATTGTTGTTGTTGTGATATACTGTACTGATTGATGGATTTACAATGAACTGGAAAATTGTGGGAAGAAATAAGTACACATGTATTAGTTGAATAGAAGTAAACTTTTTCTGTGAGTGACAGTTATTTTAACAATACACTTAATATCAAGAGTAAAGTTTTGCTTTTTAAAAAGATGACAGAGTTGATCCCATGTATTAGAGAAATCTTTCCTATGAGGATAGACCGAGGGCCCTGAATCTGCACTTGCTAGAAAGGTGTAGAAATAGGGGGGATACGATTAAGGTATATACATAAATGAAAAACAGGAATAAATAAAGGGGATGTAAATAACATGCTAAAAATATCTACTTGTGACAGAACCCACAGCAATGGGTTCAAATTGGAAGCATTTAAATTAGGAAAAGATATAGAGAAGCACAAATAACCCACACATGGGAGAGAAAGGCTTATGATGACGTTTTGGCCCATCTTGGACCGAATGGTACAAGATGGATCGAAACATCATCATAGGCTTTTCTCTCTTGTGTGCAGGTTATTTGTGTATTGTTCCTGTCACGATATTATGCTTTTTTGTTCTTCATATAGGAGAGCACTGGTTTGGTAATATAGTTGTGGATGAGTAACAAGTAATGTCATTGAAGTTAAAACATTGTGTAGCTTTAAAAATAGGTTAGACAAATACATGAGTGGGTATGGGTGAGTGAGAGTTGGATCTGACTAGCTTGGACCAGTAGGTGACTTGGACTTGCTTAGCATGGGCCAATAGACCTGCTGCAGTGCTCCTTTCTTATGTTCTTAAAAGTGGACAGAATTTGTCTAACTAGCTTTGGAATTAGTTACATAAATTAATTAGTAAATGAGATTGTAATGTATGAATAACTATCATAAAGAATAACTATCGTTCTCTTTAACCCTTAAATGGTCCAAACGTATATATATGTTTTTTCAACATCTGAAAGTATGTAAAAAAATTGTAGATCTTTTTTGTTTTACATTTGAAAACGTGTAAAAAAAACTTTTATCTACATTTTTTTTTGTTATTGAAAATATGTAAAAAAATGTAGATCTACTTTTGTAGCAATACGAATTTGAACGTTGATCTCTTTGGACCGTTTAAGGGTTAATATTTGAAGATGCAACTATTTGCCCAGTTGGGTTTAGTAAAGACATTTGTAACCCTTGTAATTTCTTTTGTGCTAATGCTCACAGGATGACCTGTGGGTGCACACTAAGCTAGATATCCATACACCAGTAGTTATTAATTCAGCCTAACTAACCTATTCTAAACAAACACTATCCCTCACCCCTTTCTTCTTCAGTTCCTTGTTTTCCCCCAACCATCCCTTTCTCTCCCCTTATCTCATTCCCTCCTCATGTCACCCTGCCCTCCCTTAATCTGCTTTCATTCTTTATACCTTTTCAGGGACAGAACACCAATAGCCTGACTGTTCAGAAATCCGGTTGTGATTAGTGAACCAAGTATCCACTCTTCGCATTGAATGATCTGCACTGGTTTAGCACTTCATGAAATTTAATATAATAATAATACTAATAATATTATTATTATTATTTTTTTCAACAAATCAGCTGTCTCCCACCGAGGCAGGGTGACTCAAAAAGAAAGAAAATCCCCAAAAAGAAAATACTTTCATCATCATTCAACACTTTCACCACATTCATACATAATCACTGTTTTTGCAGAGGTGCCCAGATACAGCAGTTTAGAAGCATATATAAAGATATATAACATATCCCTCCAAACTTCCAATATCCCAAACCCCGCCTTTAAAGTGCAGGCATTGTACTTCCCATTTCCAGTACTCGAGTCCGGCTATATAAAAATAACCGTATTCCCTGAATCCCTTCACTAAATATTACCCTGCTTACTCTCCAACAGCTCGTCAGGTCCCAAATACCATTTGTCTCCATTCACTCCTATCTAACACGCTCACGCACACTTGCTGGAAATCCAAGTCCCTCGCCCACAAAACCAACTTTACCCCTCTCCCTCCACCCTTTTCGAGGACAACCCCTACCCCGCCTTCCTTTCCCTACAGATTTATACGCTCTCCATGTCATTCTACTTTGATCCATTCTCTCTAAATTACCAAACCACCTCAACAACCCCTCTTCAGCCCTCTGACTAATAATTTTATTAACTCCACACCTTCTAATTTCCACACTCCTAATTTTCTGCATAATATTTACACCACACATTGCCCTTAGACAGGACATCTCCACTGCCTCCAACCGCCTCCTCGCTGCAGCATTTACAACCCAAGCTTCACACCCATATAAGAGTTGGTAGCACTGTACTTTCATACATTCCCTTCTTTGCCTCCATAGATAAAGTTTTTTGTCTTCACATATACCTCAATGCACCGCTCATCTTTTTTCCTTCATCAGTTCTATGGTTAACCTCATCCTTTATGAACCCACCCACTGATACGTCAACTCCCAAATATCTGAAAACATTCACTTCTTCCATACTCCTCCTCTCCAATGTGATATCCAATTTTTCTTTATCTAAATCATTTGATACCCTCATCAGTTTACTCTTATCTATGTTCACTTTCAACTTTCTACCTTTACACACGCTCCCAAACACGTCCACTAACCTTTGCAACTTTTCTTTAGAATCTCCCATAAGCACAGTATCATCAGCAAACAGTAACTGTGTCAACTCACATTTTGTATTTGATTCCCCATAATTTAATCCCACCCCTCTCCCCAACACCCTAGCATTTACTTTTTTTACAACCCCATCTATAAATATATTAAACAACCATGGTGACATTATGCATCCCTGTCTAAGACCTACTTTTACCAGGATGTAATCTCCCTCTCTTCTACACACCCTAACCTGAGCCTCACATCTGCCACACTGCTCCCCTATCCACTTTATCATATGCCTTTTCTAAATCCATAAATGCAATGAAAACTTCCCTACCTTTATCTAAATATTGTTCACATATATGCTTCAATGTAAACACTTGATCTACACATCTCCTACCCACTCTAAAGCCTCCTTGCTCATCTGCAAGCCTACTCTCTGTCTTACCTCTAATTCTTTCAATAATAACCCTACCGTACACTTTCCCTGGTATACTCAGGAAACTTATTCCTCTATAATTTTTACAATCTCTTTTGTCCCCCTTCCTTTTATATAAAGGAACTATACAAGCTCTCTGCCAATCCCTAGGTACCTTCCCCTCTTTCATACAATTATTAAACAAAAATACCAACCACCCCAACACTATATCCCCCCTGCTTTTAACATTTCTGCCATGATCCCGTCAGTTCCAGCTGCTCTATTCCCCTTTCATTCTACGTAATGCCTCACACACCTCCCCCACACTCACATCCTGCTCTTCTTCACTCCTAAAAGATATTATACCTCCCTGACCAGTGCATGAAATTACCACCTCCCTTTCTTCATCTACATTTAAAAGTTCCTCAAAATATTCCTGCCATCTACCCAATACCTCCAGCCCCCCATCTACTAACTCCCCTACTCTGTTTTTAACTGACAAATGAATTCGTTCCCTAGGCTTTCTTAACTTGTTTATCTCACTCCAAAATTTTTTCTTATTTTCATCAAAATTTCTTGACAGTGTCTCTCCCACTCTATCATCTGCTCTCCTTTTGCACTCTCTCACCACTCTCTTCACCTTTCTTTTACTCTCCATATACTTTACTCTTCTTATAACACTTCTGCTTTGTAAAAACCTCTCATAAGCTAACTTTTTCTCTTTTATCACACCCTTTACTTCATCATTCCACCAATCACTCCTCTTTCCTCCTGCACTCACCCTCCTATATCCACAAACTTCTGCCCCACATTCTAATACTGCATTTTTAAAACTATTCCAACCCTCTTCAACCCCCCTCCCCACTACTCATACTTGCACTAGCCCATCTTTCTGCCAATAGTTGCTTATATCTCACCCTAACTTCCTCCTCTCTTAGGTTATACACTTTCACCTCTCCTACTTGTTGTTGCCATTTTTCTTTTGTCCCATCTATGTCTTACTCTAACTGTAGCTACAACTAAATAATGATCTGATATATCAGTTGCCCCTCTATACACATGTACATCCTGAAGCCTACCCATCAACCTTTTATCCACCAATACATAATCTAACAAACTACTTTCATTACGTGCTATATCATACCTTGTATACTTATTTATCCTCTTTTTCATAAAATATGTATTACTTATTACCAAACCTCTTTCTACACATAGCTCAATTAAAGGCTCCCCATTTTCATTTACCCCTGGCACCCCAGATTTACCTACTACTCCCTCCACAACATTTTTACCCACTTTAGCATTGAAATCCCCAACCACAAGTACTCTCACACGTGGTTCAAAACTCCCCATGCTCTCACTCAACATTTCCCAAAATCTCTCTCTCTCCTCTACACTTCTCTCTCCTCCAGGTGCATAAATGCTTACAATAACCCACTTTTCACATCCAACCCTTATTTTACTCCACATAATCCTTGAATTAGTACATTTATATTCCCTCTTCTCCAGCCATAACTTATCCTTCAACATTATTGCTACTTCATCTTTAGCTCTAACTCTATATGAAACCTCTGACCCAATCCCATTTATTTCTCTCCACTGAAACTCTCCCACCCCCTTCAGCTTTGTTTCACTTAAAGCCAGGACATCCAGCTTCTTATTCATAACATCCACAATCATCTCTTTTCTTATCATTGGCACAACATCCATTCACATTCAAACATCCAACTTTGATGGTTTTCTGCTTTTTCTTTTTAGTAGGCTATACAGGAAAAGCAGTTACTAGCCCATTGTTCCCAGCATTTTAGTTGACTTTTACAACACGCATGGCTTACGGAGGAAAGATTCTTATTCCACTTCCCCATGGATATCAAAGGAAAAACAATAAGAACAAGAACTATTAAGATAAAATAAAAGAAAACTCAGATGAGTGTGTATACATAAACATGTACACGTATGTGTAGTGTGACCTAAGTGTAACTATAAATATTATTATTATTATTATTATTATTATTATTATTATTATTATTATTATTATTATTATTATTATTATTATTATTGTTGTTGTTGTTGTTGTTATTATTATTCCTTCATTTTTTCCCTTGATTGCCTGCTTCTCCTGTCTTTTCTCACTATCCTTCATTTTTTTCTAGTGACATTGTGAGAGGTCACCTTATCCCATTTTATATTATAGGAGGTACAAGTAATCAAAATAGTATATACAGTATTCATCCTAAAATATATCTACTATTTATGCTAGTTATTTTCATTTTTAATTATATGTAGAAAATGCTGTAGGGAGTTTTGGTAAAAATATTATATAATACTATGTCATACTTTTGTATTTCCTTCAGATGTGTTCAGTGGTGAATAATCAGGGTGAATAATGGCAGAGGAAAAGGTAAAATTTGATGAGATATCGCAGCTTTCAGATGAGAAGTTAAAGGAAGCGCTAGAAAACCTAGGTGAAACTGTAGGACCCATAACGCCAACTACCAGGTATCCAGCAAAATATTTTGAGAATTCTATTTGCAATTACTTTTCTTTATTGATAATTGATTTTTTTTAAGCCTGTGTTGTTTTGCATTGTGTGTTAGATTTATCTCTTGACACTGATGATGTCTCTCACACTGGCTTCTGAATTATTCTATACCTTTAATTCTTCACCTGCCTGGATCATGGACTAAGCTGATGGGCATAAAGGCAATAATCGCCCTTGCTTTGAATTGTCAAGCATTCTTTCATCCATAAGAGAATTAAGGATTGACATAAACTTTTATCCTGTATACATTGAAATGTACACTTCTTAGTGTGCACACCACATTTACAATAGCCAACAATATGATTGAACAATGTAAGTGTTGCTGGGAAACACTTACATTTGGCAAGTATTATGTATAAGGGTGCATTAAATGCCCTGGATTGTCCCTAGGCTTAAGTGTTCTATTTTCTCTTGTTATTGAACCTATGAATTATTTTTAAATTCTGAATTGATTTAAGGGTCCACCTAAAGTCATTAAGTTAACCAAAATGATATGTGATCATGTGCGGGTAGGAAACCTGTGCAGATAAAAGCTTCTATGAAAAAATTGTGACATTTTTAAAAATTTATTCAGCATAAACTAATTTACAGCAAAATATGAAATGTAAATAACTACCTTTTCATTTTGATACTATTCATATGAATTTGGAATAAACACCATGTATTTCTGCTGAAGACTATTAAAATGCACATCAGATAGCAGTCATGATCAAAGATTTTCATGATGACCGTAATCCGGCTGCTGCCCCACACAATATTTTCTCACTTCTGTATCCTCCAGCAAATCAGTCAGATAGCATGCATCATGGTGTTAAAATCTTACTACTGTATTCTAACAAGAGCTTTTATGAACTTTTCAGTTTTCTACATCCTTCCCTCATCATTACACATTAATCATTGCACCCCAGAGGATTACATTACTGAAAGACAGCAAATAAAGAAGAGGTGGAATTTTTAATGATTTTTTTTTGTGTGTGTGTACTGTGAGGTTTACTGAGATAGGAGAAATGGGATTTCTTCTTCACTCACCCTGATGAGATTAAATGATATATAATTTTGTCTTAATGTTTTAAAGAACAGCTTCATAGATTAAACAAAAGGGTATTTATTTTATGGCCTATTACAATATTATATATATACTATATTCCAACAGAGGAATAATTGAGCGTATGCTGAAGAGAAAGCGTGAGGAAAACTCTGGTGAGAAGCCAGAAAACGATATTGATGATATTATTTTGAAAGGCAAGAGTCACAGAGTTTTTCCAGAGGATAGCACTGGCTCACTGACATGTACTGCTCAACGCATAGCTGAAGCAGATGTGTATTATGGTGTCTACCTACCAAACACTGTAGATGTTGATACCGTTGATTCAGGTAGGTGTGCTTCAGTGCATTACACTGGTCAGTAAGTTCAGGATGAATTTAATAATTTTCTGCATAACCTAATTTCAGTTGCACTAGTATTTATACAGTAATGCAGTTTTTCATTTGTTTGTGCTCATGAGAACAGTATTTAGTAAATATTTCCTTGTTAAGAAATTGCTTTGCATTTTTTTTTAAATAGAATGAATTACTAATAGTAGAATTTCTAAATAGAATGAATTACTAATAGTAGAATTTCTTAAGGAAAGTTCTTGCCTCTGCTCATTTCTTTACAGTATTTTAATTTGCTAAATTATAGTACAGAATTATTTTTATGATAAGTTAACAGAAAAAATAATCACATATCATTGACATGTACTAAAGTACAATCTTTACTAATATTTTTGTGTGTAGTTTTTTATGCATATATAATTTTTGTGGTATACAACATAATTTCATGCAAATCCTTCACCAAACATCACTACTTTTTGTGTCTTAGATCATTCACCATCAGATTTTGTGTATGTTCTGCATTATCCTCATTGCAGTACAAACAAACAAATGTGCACATATAGCTCATGTTGGGATAAAATATCATCATAATGGAAAAATAGACACGAGCATATAATGTGATCCTTTGTTGACTATGTTTTGCCCACACAGTAGGCTTTAAACCAGTAATATCTCAAAGGAAGTATACTGTAGTGCTGTATATTTGTTGGTATTATTCACTTCTCCTTTTAATTATTGACATTATTTCAATCATTTCAGATTTTCAGAAAGTATACATAGACCAAACAGCATGTTTGGCTGTGATGAAAAAGTACCGTGGTTCACGGTTCAAATCATTCAGGACATACGATGCAGCCATGCATTTTGCAGAAAATGGCCCAGATGTAATTGTCCCTCATGGTGCTACTTCAGGGGAAGATGGGGGAATATACACAGGTGTAAGTGCAGAGAAGCCCAGTCCTTTCCGTGGACCAAAATCGCAAGACCTAGTAAAGTTCCGAAAAGCAATAGAAAAGGGTGATATGGTATACTTTAGTCAGGTTGGTTTTTAAGTTATACTTTTGTTAATTGATTGGATAATATGACTATATATAGCAAGAGAGAGAGTAAAATGCACAAGTCATTGACTATTTGTTTCATGTGTTAAATTATTTTGTTGCCCACCTCTCACCATTTCTACCTGCTCACTCTTACTTATCTGGCCTTCCCTTTTGCTTTCCAACTTGTTGACTTTCTTGCCCTACTCACTAGCTCTCCTGTCTGCTGACTTGCTGACTTTCTTGACTGTTTAATTCTACAGTTTTCCCATCACAATATTACAGTATTAGGAACCGTTTAGCAGTGTGCCAGTATATATGTTTCTTTATTTACCATCTTGCACTTTTAAAAAGGGAATGTATAAATATTATTTTCTTGCAGTGCATTGATGAGAACCCAAGGTACTTGGTTAGTAGTGGGGACACTCCGGCAATTCTTCAAGAAGGCTTTCGCTATAATGCTCTCCATGTTGCCTGCCGCACTAACAAGCCAAAGTTTGTTGAAAAGGTGTGTTCACAGAAAACATATTTACCTGTATTCATTTATTTATTTTTATGAGTCTAATAGGAACTGTATACTGTACGGCATTTTAAAATTTAACAGTTTTCCTTTCTTTTTTCATAGGTGCTGGCTACAGTTGCACAAGCTGAATTTTTCCAAAAATTATATCCCGATGATGCTCTGGAAAGTTCTGAAAGGCGCAGCACCTACCTGTTGGATCTGTATCTCAACACTCCTGATAAAGGGCTTAATGAAACACCTTTACACTTTGCTAGCAAGCATGGCTGTGTGGAGTGTGTCAGGATATTGACCACTTACTCAGCATGTGACAAGTCTAGGAATAATAAATATAGTCAAAAACCAAGTGATGTAAGTTATATTTCAATTTTGGAAATGTTGGTCTTTTAATTATTTTGCATAAAAATAAGAAGTAAAAAGTATTTGGCAAATTAGATGTACTGTTGGTCTGCTTGTCCAAACAGTTATATTTTTTTTTTTGTGTAAACACAAATGGTTACCCCGACAAACTTAACCCCTTCACTCTCTCCCATGTAGATCTACATTATTGATACCAGTGTCACTGTGTAGAGCTCTTTAGGGCAACCTAGAGGGCCTCGAGAGGTTCTACATGAAGAAGTTGTCATATATATTATAGTCTACTTTTTATATGTACTGTATAAAAGGTATAAATGTTGTTTATACCTTTTATAGAGTACCTTACTGCATTATCATGTTAGCAAAATTGTGAGCTTGGACCAATATTGTTCTTCAGAACCACCACATTTGCCAATTTTGTTAGAAATCAGCATAGCCTTGATCCCATAATTTGCTGGTCCCTAGTATTTACTGTATGTACCTGTGTTTGACATATGCTGTTGCTGCAATATAAATACAGTAGGACCCCCATATCTGCAGATCTGGTATCTGCAGGTTCAGTTATCTGCAGTTCAAAAATAACCTTCAATTTTGCTTAATAATTGTCTCAAAGTTCAAAAGTAGTGATGGTGAAAGTTCTTTAATGCCCAAGAGAAGCCATGAAGTGCTCCCACTTACTGTACATAATTTATCAATTAAACTTTATAATAGGTATGTCTTCTTCTTTCAACAAACCGGCTGCATCCCACCAAAGCAGGGTGGCCTAAAAGGAAAAACGAAAGTTTCTTGTTTTAAATTTAGTAATAAATACAGGAGAAGCTTGGGTTGTCAATGCTGTGGCGAGGAGGCAGCTGGAGGCAGTGGAGATGTCATGCCTAAAGGCATTGTGTGGTGTAAATATTATGCAGAGAATACGGAGTGTGGAAATTAGGAGGAGGTGTGGAGTTACTAAAAGTATTAGTTAGAGGGCTGAAGAGGGGTTGTTGAGGTGGTTTGGTCATTTAGAAAGAATAGAACAAAGTAGAATGACTTTGAGAGCATATAAATCTGTAGGGGAAGGAAGGCGGGTTAGGGGGTTGTCCTCGAAAAGGTTGGAGGGAGGGGGTAAAGGAGGTTTTGTGGGTAAGGGGCTTGGACTTCCACCAAGCATGCGTGGGCATGTTAGGAGTGACTGGAGACAAATGGTTTTTGCGACTTGATGAGATGTTGGAGTGTGAGCAGGGTAATATTTTTGAAGGGATTCAGGGAAACCAGTTAGTCGGACTTGAGTCCTGGAAATGGGAAGTACAATGCCTGCACTTTATAGGAGCGGTTTGGGATACTGGCAGTTTGGAGGGACTTCTAAACTGTCGTATCTGAGCGCCTCTGCGAAGACAGTGATTATGTATGAGTTATGGTGAAAGTGTTGAATGATGATGAAAGTATTTTTCTTTCTTTTTGGGTTTTTTTCTTTTTTGGGTCACCCTGCTTCAGTGGGAAATGGCCAGTGTGTTAAAAAAAAAAAAGCACAGAAGAAGGGGTTACTAGCCCCTTGCTCCCAGCACTTTAGTCGCCTCTTATGACACGCATCACTCATGGAGGAAAAATTCTGTTCCACTTCCTCATGGAGATAAGAGGAAATGAACAAGAACAAGAACTAGTAAGGAAATAGAAGAAAACCCAGAGGGACATGTGTAGTGTGACCTAAGTGTTAGTAGAAGTAGCAAGACGTACCTGAAATCTTGCGTGTTTATGTTACAGAAAAAAGACACCAATCCTACCATCATGTAAAACAATTACAGGCTTCCATTTCACACTCACTTGGCAGGATGGTAGTACCTCCCTGGGTGGTTGCTGTCTACCAACCTACTATCTAAGAATAGGTATGTAGGTAAACAAAAAAGACTTGTATATAGGGTTTGCTACTATCCACGGTTTCAGTATCTGCGGTAGGTCTTTGAAACATATCCCCCATGGATACGGGAGTCCTACTGTAGTCATACATTCTCGGAGGTATCCTTTTCTTCCTCTGATCAAACCTGATTCCCTTCTATTCCCTAGGTAATTAGGTTTATTATATTGTACTGGTGAAATGAGTACTGGAATATGTTGCTGGGATGTTATTCCTATGTGGCTCACTGACCTACTGACAGATACATTAGCAGTTTTTCATACATCAGAATTTAGTACTGTACAGATTTGTATATATTGATTTTATATTTTTCAGGTCATATGTTCAAGAATGAAAGATAACAAATCTAAAGTTTCTGAAGAAATCGGTATCCTGCTTGGGGAGCAGTATTATGTGCCACTCCTTCGTGATGATGATCACTGTCTTTTACCGCAAGTGGGAAATCCATGGTCACTTAAGCTAGAGAGTCCAACCAGCCCTATTACTCAAGATCAACTGCTTACTCCTTTCCATACTTCTGGAACCCCAGCTAGCCTTATAAGTCCATCATTAAAGGTATTCTTTATCATGTACCTTAGGTTCTATTTCATAGTTCTGCAGGCTTCAAAGGCCTACTGCTGGCAGTAATGAAGAAAAGACATGATCAGAACAAGCTCTTATAGTGACATCATTTTGCTCTGTGTAGAACTTTATCAGTATGTACAGTATATTTTTGGCCATAAGCTCCATTTTTTGTAATTATAGATGCCCAGAGTTATATCCCATGTCCTAAGAGTACATACTACCCCAAAAAATATGTAAAAATAATAAAAATAACAAAAAAGTATATAAGAGCAAAAGAATGAAGGAGCACTGCTGTAGGCTTGTTGGTCCATGCTAAGCAGGTCCACCCCAGTACAATCTTTCTTATTCATATATTTGTCAGTATGTTAAAATCCCCATTCTCACATTTTAACTGATCATTCTTAGGATATGAAAACTGTGTGTTGACTGCTGATGCAGGAAATAAATGATTTAATTCCATCTATGGAGGGCTATGAAATGATAAACAATATATAGAGTCGTTATAAAGTTGGTAGAATTACCGACAATATGTAAAGTTAAAGGACACAAGTGCGAAACGTTGCCACAATAAAAATGTCACATTAGTTGCACTTGTGTCCTTTTACTTTAATGTATAGGGACGACAGCCTGGAATTTGATCATTGTATGAGCAGGAGTTGATTGTCATGTGGGGAAAGGGTCCTAGATTTTTAATTTTTGTTCTTTTGAATTATGTTAGGTGAATGTTCACTAAAGGGGGTCTACTGTAATTAGAATTTGTCATTAACCCTTTCAGGGTTTCGGCCGTACTAGTATGGCTTACGCCCCAGGGTTTTTTAACGTACTAGTACACCTAAATTCTAGCACCCTCAAATCTAGTGAGAGAAAGCTGGTAGGCCTACATATGAAAGAATGGGTCTATGTGGTCAGTGTGCGCAGTATAAAAAAAATCCTGCAGCACAGTGTGTAATGAGAAAAAAAAAAATTTGACCGTGTTTTTGGATTAAATCAGCGACTTTGCACTGTATTTTCGTATGGTATTTATTGTTGTATTCTAGTTTTCCTGGTCTCATTTTATTGAATGGAAGACATATTACAGAAATTGAGATGATTTTGACTGGTTTTACAATGAAAAGTACCTTGAAATTGAGCTCAAAGTAGCAGAAATGTTAAATTTTTACCAAAGTTCAAAAGTAAACAAATCATGCCAAGCATCCAATACACATCAACTGGTGAGTCTAATATACTTTCACAAGTGTGCTGATATTATACCATTTCTACACTAATGCAGTAGTCTGCATAACAGTAAATCTTCTATTTTTTGTAAGAATAAAAATTCAAAGTGGAAAGCCAAAGAAATATAAGAGGGGCCTGGGGATGTGACTAATGAACAGAGAACTTGTTATTGTAGTGCCAGGAATGTCTTTCTTGTTTATTCTGGACCCTATTCGGAAATTGGCATCTTTTGAAATTTGTGTGAAATTGGTAAAATTGCTAAATTCTGACCACTTTATTGGTTAGTTGAAATCAGTAAATGGGTGGTTTCTTGTACTCATTCGATAGAAAAAATGGAGTTCTAGTGAAATAGTTATGATTTTTTCGACTAGTACACTGGAATTGGCCGAAAATAGGGCTCAAAGTGGGCAAAATCGCCGATGCGTAAACGTCGTTGAGACCACTAACTTCGCGAGAGCATAATTCCATAAGTTTTCCGTCAAATTTCATACTTTTGGTGTCATTATGATCGAGAAAAGATTCTCTATCTTTTCATAAGAAAAAATAATATTTTTTTTTTTTTAAATTTGGGACCCCTGAGAACAAGTCTGTCAGACACTGCAACTTCTTGGGATCTTAATACTTGGGAATCCTACGCTTGCCTAATTCTTGGGCACGACCTACTTCCACATTGAACAAATGTGACACCACCTATGACTGCTGCACCTCTCCTGCCTACGGTTTATAAGCTCCTTCTCCGCACGTATGCCGTATTCTATTCAAGATTGATGGACTGACCACATCGACTCAAGGTTGAGGGACTGATTACCTCATTCTACTCCTGTTCTTCAAGATTCTCCTTTGTATGGACTGATGAAGCCACTGTGTGGCGAAACGTTTCCTTAATAAAGATACCCAAGAGTTGCACATGTGTCTAATTTATCAACGTGTCGGTTCTGTGAACCATTCATCTACAAGATGAGAATTCTGGCAAGGGTACATCACTATGAATCCACTGACATATCTCATTCATAGAACCAGTATCTTCTGCAGTGAATAGTGTAATGAGCTTCAATGTACTAAATATGGACAGTGTTAAATAATGTATACTGTATGTATATACAGTCTTTGAGAATGAGCTCATATTCTGGTACATTGAGAGGGAGGAAGGTTTTTTTATTTTTTTATTAACACATTGACTGTTTCCAACCAAGGTAGGGTGACCCGAAAAAGAAAAATGTTCACCATCATTCACTCCATCACTGTCTTGCCAGAGGTGCACTTACACTACAGTTATAAAACTGCAACATTAACACCCCTCTTTCAGAGTGCAGGCACTGTACTTTCCCATCTCCAGTATTCAAGTCCAGCCTGCCATTTTCCCTGAATCCCTTCATAAACATTACCCTGCTCATGCTCCAACAACACATCAAGTCCTAAGAACCATTTGTCTCCATTCACTCCTATCTAACATGCTCACACATGCTTGCTAAAAGTCCAAGCACCTCGCATACAAAACCTCCTTTACCCCCTCCCTCCAACCTTTCCTGGGCCGACCTCTACCCTGCCTTCCCTCCACTACAGATTTATACACTCTCAAAGTCATTCTATTTTGTTACACCCTCTCTACATGTCCCAACAACCTCTCCTCAACCCTCTGGATAATAGTTTTGGTAATCCCATACCTCCTCCTAATTTCCTACGAATTCTCTTCATTATATGCACACCACACATTGCTCTCAGACATGACATCTCCACTGCCTCCAGCCTTCTCCTTGTTGCAACATTCACCACACATGCTTCACACCCATATAAGAGTGTTGGCATAACTATACTCTCATACATTCCCCTCTTTGCTTCGATGGACAAAGTTCTTTGTCTCCACAGACTCCTCAGTGCACCACTCACTTTTTTCCCCTTGTCAATTCTGTGATTCATCTCATCTTTCATAGATCCAGCTGCTGACATGTCCACTCTTAAATATCTGAACATATTCACCTCCTCCATACTCTCTCCCTCCAACCTGATATCCAATCTTTCGTTACCTAATTTTTTGTTATCCTCATCACCTTACTTCAATTTTCTTCTTTTACATACCCTACCAAACTCATCCACCAGCCTCTGCAACTTCTCTTCAGAATCTCCCAAAAGCACAGTGTCATCAGCAAAGAGCAACTGTGACAACTCTCACTTTGTGTTACATTCTTTATCTTTTAACCCCACACTTCTTGTCAATACCCGAGCATTCACTTCTCTTACAACCCCATCTATAAATATATTGAACAGTCATGGTTACATCACACATCCTTGTCTAAGGCCTACTTTTACTGGGAAATAATCTCCCTCTCTCCTACATACTCTAACCTGGGCCTCACTCTTCTTGTAAAAACTTTTCACTGATTTAATAACCTATCTCCTATTCCATGCATTTGTAACATCTACCACATTGCCCCCTATCCACCCTGTCATATGCCTTTTCCAAATCCATAAATGCCACAAAAACCTCTTTACTCTTATCTAGATACTGATCACCTATATGTTTCACTGTAAACACTTGGTTTACACACCCTTTACCCTTCCTGAAGCTTCCCTGTTCATCTGCTATCCTACTCTCCATCTCACTCTTAATTCTTTCAGTAATAACTCTCCCATACACTTTACCAGGTATACTCAACAGACTTTTTTTTTTTTTTTCAACAAACCGGCCATATCCCACCGAGGCAGGGTGGCCCGAAAAGAAAAACAAACGTTTCTCTTTTTAAATTTAGTAATCCATCCAGGAGAAGGGGTTACTAGCCCCTTGCTCCTGGCATTTTAGTCGCCTCTTACAACACGCATGGCTTACGGAGGAGGAATTCTGTTCCACTTCCCCATGGAGATAAGAGGAAATAAACAAGAACAAGAACTAGAAAGAAAATAGAAGAAAACCCAGAAGGGTGTGTATATATATGCTTTTACATGTATGTGTAGTGTGACCTAAGTGTAAGTAGAAGTAGCAAGACGTACCTGAAATCTTGCATGTTTATGAGACAGAAAAAAGACACCAGCAATCCTACCATCATGTAAAACAATTACAGGTTTCCGTTTTACACTCACTTAGCAGGACGGTAGTACCCCCCTGGGCAGTTGCTGTCTACCAACCTACTACCTAGGACCCAACAGACTTCTTTTCTTTCAACGTATCAGCCGTATCCCACTGAGGTGGGGTAGCCCAAAAGGAAAAACGAAAGTTAACAAACTTATTCTCCTATAATTTTTGCATTATCTTTTGTCCCTTTGCCTTTATACAAAGGAACTATGCATGCTCTCTGCCAATCATTTATTAAATAAAAGCACCAACCACTCCAAAACTATATCCTCGCCTGCTTTTAACATTTGTATCTTTATCTCATCAATCCCAGCTGCTTTACCCCTTTTCATTCTACCCACTGCCTCACAAACTTTCCCTACATTTACAACTCGCTCCTCCTCACCACTCCTACAAGATATTATTCCTTCTTGCTCTATAGACAAAAATCACAGCATCCCTATCTTCATCAACATCTAACAGTTCCTCAGAATATTCCCTCCATCTTCCCGATACCTCTAACTCTCCATTTAATAACTCTCCTCATATATTTTTAACAATCAAATCTATTTGTTCCCTAGGCTTACTTAACTTATTAATCTCACTCCTTTTGTATTGCAACCAGCAGCACTGAAGGTGACTATTTATTTTTTTGTTACTATTATTTTAGGTACGGGGATATGCAGGTCCAATGAGCCCCACACAAGCAGAAGTCTTTCATCGGTTATGGCGAAACATTTCTACATCATCACCTACACATCAGTCGAAGAATCGCATAGCATCTCTTCGGCTAACAGACCAAGAAAAGGGATTGGAAAAACTGGGCAGGTGAGTGTGATGTAAAAAAGTATGTACTGTATTTTAGCCATGTTCAGTACCGTATATATTAAAAAAATCTTGATTTAACAAATCCTAATTAAATAGATTTTAACAGACAAAATCTCTGGCCATACAACATCCAGAAAAATTTAAAGTTTATTAAATCTAGAATTTTCTGTTATTGTTATTGCCACTGGGTATTTTGATTTGGGATTTAACTGACAGTGATCACTAAATTCAGAGTAAATCCCACTCAGAATTGTTTATACAGTAATTTTTTTTTTTTTACCACTGGTGTCCCCCTCCCACTGAGGTAGGTTGAATTGGAAAACAAAGAAACCTGTTAACTATCATTCATTCAGTAGCTGCCTTGCCAGAAGTGTGCAGACGTCACAATTCATAATAACCCTCGGAACTGCTACCTCTTCAGCCCCTCCTATAGAGTGGTGGCTGAAGTCTGGCTAACTGATTTTCCTGAATCACTTCATAAATATTACCATGCACACACTAACAACATGTCAAATCATGAAATCAATTTGTCTCTGCTCAGTCTAATCTAACGTGCTCACACAAACTTGATGGATGCTCAAGCACCAAGCACTCGAAGCCTCCTTTGTTCCTCCCAATTCTTCCTAGCATGATCCCTACCCCTCCTTTCTGCCCCTGATTTGTTTGCCTTCTTATTCATCCTATTCTGCTCCATCATCTCTAAATACCAAAAACACCCTAACAGCCCCTCCTTAGCCCTCTGAATTATACCCTTGGTGAGTCTTACTCTGAATTCTCTGTATAATATTCACACCACACACTGCCCTCAAATATGACATCTGCACTGTCTCCAGCCTCCTCATACAGTACATCAAGCATGAATTGGGGAAAATAGTAATATTCTGTCAAATAAGTTTTCCACTGTGCAGCAGTTAAGTTTCTAGTTATTTACATGACTTCCTGGATTGCTTAACTGGATTTTTAGGTGGTCTGATGAATGTTACCTTCTGTATGTATGGCATTTTATGTGGATGGATTTTAGGGTACATCCCAAGTTTGAATATAAGAATGTGTAGCTAAGATCATGTACCGATTTTTTCTTTATAATTGCAGTACTAATTTTTGTCTTACTGGCTTCACGGTCTCTTTACCATGTGTCCCATTCATTATTTTTTCCAGTTGTATCAAAATTATTGTTTGCTAATACCTCAAGATAGGGAGGAAATGGGTGAGTACGTGGGTACATGGGGCATGTACCTGCTAGTTTTCTATTTTGTTATGTTCAATTTCTGTATCAGTGGAGATGTTTATTAGTTGTCCTTTGTCAGGTTTTTACCAGTCACTTATGATTTTGTTTCCTCACTGACAAACATGACTATAGTGTAATTTTTTTTTTTCAAAGAACTGGCCATACAGGAGAAGGGGTTACTAGCCCCTTGCTCCATAGTGTATTTTATATTGATATAATCAGTGAAGGAAATGGCAGGATATGTACACAACTATGCAATCATGTGCCTACATGTCAATTTCTCAGATGTGTAACTGCTGGTACTTCTTACAACCTATTTCCTTCACTGCTACAAGATATTCTTTATTTATTTTTTTACTTGAATTAGTACTTTTTTTATAGACAAATCCTCTAAGGTACTACAGTTTTTTAGGACTCACTTGCCATGGGTTCAAACCCCATCTGTTGTGTGATTTTTTTTGCAGTTATGTTATGATTTTATGAACATAAGAATGGAGGAACACTGCAGAAGGCCTACTGGCCCATGCGAGGCAGGTCCTTATCAAAACGACTACTACCTAAAGCTTCCCTAGAAATAACTCCCATACCCAATGACACCAATCAAACCCAGCCCCTCCCACTCATATATTTGTCCAGTCTCTTCTTAAAGCTACCCAAGGTCCTAGCCTCTATGAGTCAGGTACTACAGAAATTTAACAGGATAAAGATATGTACTACCATGTATAATATCTTTTACAAATTATTTTTTTCCACATATAGAAAACTGGCTGCTGAAAAAGGGGTTGGCTGGACTGAGTATTGGGATTTCCTGGGTGAATTTACAAACCTGTCCACAGATGAAGGACTTCTCAAGCTGGATGCTTACCTCAAAAATAAGTTCAAGCAGGTGAGGCATTAGTTAATAAACTGGGAAAATTAAGGGGTTTTCTTGATTATATAGTGTATATGGGAATGTAGGTATAGTACTGTATATACATTAAGGTTTTTGGTCTTATTGCACAAGTGGATCATACTGACGAATACCTGTGAAAACAGTAGAATAAAAGCCACAATACCAAGGGATTCTTTTCTTAATTAAATGTACAGTGTAAAGGAGAGCCCTCCATGCTTGAAAATTTTCAAGCATAGAGGACTGTCAGTATTGTCTGCAGCTGCATTCATTGGGAAAGATTCTCCATGTGATGGTGCAGTGATAATATATACATGTTAGTTGATTTTCATCACTTAAAATTTTTATTTATAAATTTAAATATGGGACTGTTTTTTTCCTCTTCAGGTCGTCTTACCTTAGCAGGATATTGCCAGTGAGTTAACTCTTTCACTGTTGAGACCCCTGCTCACAAACTTGCTCTCAGTGTCGAAGAATTTAAGCCTTTCACTGTTGATGCCGTAGTACTTCGGCTTACAAGCCAGTGTTGGTGCCATAGTACTATGCCAAAATTCTAGTGGCTTAAAATCTAGCGGGAGAAAGCTGGGAGACCTACATATGAGAGAATGGGTCTGAGTGATCAGTATGTGCAGCATAAAAAAACCTGCAGCAAGCAGTGCATAATGAGAAAAATAACTCTGACTGTGTTTTTGGTTTAAAACACTGACTTTGTGGTGTATTTTCGTATGGCATTTTTGGTCGTATTCACGTTTTCTTGGTCTCATTTGATAGAATGGAAGATATACTACAGACATAGTGATGATTTGGAATGGTTTTCATACTGAAAGTGCCTTGAAATTGAGCTCAAATTAGCGGAAATGTTGGATTTTTGACAATGTTCAAGAGTAAACAAATCACACTATGCATCCAATACACATCAACTGGCAAGTTTATATTCTTTCACAAATGTGCTGATATTATTTATGCTATTTTTACAATAATGCAGTAGTCTGCATAACTAAATCTTCTATATTTTGTGTGATTAAAAATTAAAAATAGAAAGCAAGCATAATATAAGAGGGGCCTGGAGATGTAACTAATGAACAGAGAAAATGTTGTTTTAGCGCTAGGAATGTCTGCATTGTTTATTCTGGCCCCTATTTTGAAATTGGCCTTATATGAATTGTGTATGAAATTAGCCAAATTGCCAATTTCTGATCACTTTACTGGATAATTGAAATCAGTAAATGAGCATTTTCTTGTACTCAATCAATAGAACAAATGGAGTTCTAGTGAAATAGCTATGAGTTTGGTCGACTGGAACAATGGAATAGGCAGAAAATAGGGTTCAAAGTCAGCAAAATCGCCGATGCATAAATATCGCCGAGACCCCTAACTTTGTGAGAGCATAATTGCGTAAGTTTTCCATCAAGTTTCGTACTTTTGGTGTCATTACCATCGGGAAAAGATTCTCTATCATTCACGAGAATTTTTTTTTTTTGGGGGGGGGGGGGGATTTTTCGACACAGAGTGAGTTCAGGATCAGGGGTCTCAACAGTGAAAGGGTTAAAAAAAAAATTATTTTTTCTTATGAAATGATAGACAACCTTTTTGCAATGGTAATGACACCAAAAGTACGAAAAATGATGGAAAACTTACGGAATTATGACCTCGCGAAGTAAGCGGTCTTGAACATTTCTGCTACTTTGAGCTCAATTTCAAGGTACTTTTAGCCTGTAAACCATTCAAAATTATCTCTATTTCTGTAATATATCTTTGATTCTATCAAATGAGACCAAGAAAACGAGAATACAACCATAAATACCATACGAAAATACACTGCTAAGTAGGTGTTTTAAACCAAAAACATGGAGTTTTTTTTTTTCTCATTTTGCACTATGTGTTGCAGGCTTTTTTTTTATACTATGCACACTGACCACTCAGACCCATTTCTCATATGTAGGCCTACCAGCTTTCTCCCGCAAGATTTAAAGCCATTGGAATTTTGGCGTAATATTATTGGACCGACACTGGCTTCCAAGCCAGTGTCGGTCCACTGACAGTGAAAGGGTTAAAAACAGGTCCAATAAGTATGTATTTAATAATTTTGTTAAAACTTGTAAATCAAGTGAAAATATTACTCATGTAATTTTTGGGGGGTTATGGTTACAGCTGTTATTGGAACGAGGAGAATTAGATGCCAGCTATGTGGCTAGAAGACTGATTGAGGAGCAGAATGCCAGTGAAAATATACATAAGAATTTTCTTCAGGAAATACAAGGTTGGTTGTGGGAGTTTACCTCCCTTATTTAACTTTTTAACTTCACATGTAATGTACAGTATACAACATAGTGTACAGTAAACACTTGCAGTTTGGTGAGGCTATGTTTGTACATCATTTTTGATGCTACGTATCACTCACTGCATATTTGATATCTAAAAAATTAATAGTAGCGCAGATACCCTATTTAGAGGCTTCCCTGTCCCAACTCAAGTGCATTGTCACCAGAATTAGTAAAAATTATTTGGGGCATTGTACTACCCACCTCCAGGACTCAAAGTCCAGCTAACCGGTTTCCCTGAATCCCTTCATAAATGCTACCTTGCTTCCGCTCCAACAGCACATCAAGTGATAAAAACCACTTGCCTTCTTTCACTCCTATCTAATATACTCACACACACCTGTTGAATGTCCAAGCCCCTTGCACACAAAGCCTTCTTCCCCCCCCCCCCCCCCCTCTAGCCCTTCTTAGGATGACTCCTACCTCTCCACTGCAGATTTATACACCCTAAATGTCATCCTATGTTGCTCTCTCTAAATAATTCACAATTAAAAATTATAATGTATTTTGCTCCAGGTGACTGTGTTGATGGAGAACTGAACATGACAAATGCCAGTCAGTCAAGTAGAAGCACGTTAAGTGAGCTGTGTCAAGAGCTAGAAGCATTGCGTCTCAATGTTTCACTTTCACCTCAGTGTGATACACCTAGTCAAGATATCATTAGTGCCAGCAGGTAAAACCATTAGGCACTTGTATATAATTTTTTGTATGACGATACTGAGTTGCATCTACCTTGAATGGATGAGTGTTATTCTGCCCTAATTACCATAAGGAAAACACCTTTGATAAGTTTCAAGGGTTTTCTACAGGAGCAGCAAATTTGATTTAAAAGTTAACATACAAATTTATATAATAAGTATACCTGGAGAGGTATACCTAATAGTGACCACTGAGCATATGGACTAGAGTTAAGTGCAATGAAGATTAGGATCCAGTATTTACTTTGAGTAGTATTAAATGCATTAAAGATCAGGTGTACAGCAAAAGATATGTGAGCAAACACTGGAACATACTTATTAGAAAACATTGTGGTCCTGGGGCCTTGAACACTGCAAACATACAAAGGGTTACGATTAACAGTATATATAGGCATAAAGTGAGGTGTAAGTCACCAGTAGAGACCTGATGAAGGTGTGCAGTATGAGTGAGTCAGGTAGCCCATGATGTCACCTGATTCTTGTGTTGTGAGGTGTAAGATTATCTTGTTTGTCAGTGTGTTGTAACACTTCCAGGTTTTTGACCTTCGTTGTCAGTGATGGCACTGAATGAAGTTTCCAGGCATTTTTGACATCTGAGGTTGGACTCAAAAGATGATGAAGTGTTCCTCTTTCTAACTCATGAAATGTCCTGTGAGGTTTCTGTGGAGGACACAGGCATTATTTGGGTCATTTCTGTTGCAGGCATGTTGATGTTTGCTCAGACAGACTTTTGCCTGAATCCCCTACATAATTTTTGGATCAGTGTTCACAGGAGATGGTGTAGTCACCTGCTGTGGAGGTGAGGGGAAGGGTGCAAGACTTTGCATCTTAGTGAGATGTACTTCTCTTCAGTAAAACAAGGATTGGAGATGCAGATAGCACTGAAGAAGACGGATGGAATGTTAAAAAAATAATTTGTATATATCTTGTTATTTTTTATCCTCTGTATGTTAGAAGTGACTAAGGTTCCAGGAGCAAAATGTTTTCTAATAAAAATGCCTTAGTGTTTGTTCACATTGTTTTTGTAAACACATGTTGAAATCCACTCTCAAGGTTCATGTCACATGCTGCTAACTCGTCAGCAGCAAGGGTTGATTATATGTCTTTTTCATGCAGTTAACAGGAACTAAAAAGAAAAATAAGAAAAAATCATAGGTTCAGTGAAGGGTGTCTAGGTAAAGAAAGGATTGATTGATTCTTATAAATGAAAGAATATTGGATATAATTAGGTGTTTATTCTCAATGAAGTTATATGTAGTCATGGGACATGCAGTTGAGGCATTTTGATTACCTAATGTTTCCCATTCTTTCCTTTTTTTTAGGTTGTCCCATTTTGATTATAATATTTTATTTTTTTTACATAGTAGTCCCCAACATAAGCAAATTCATCCACTCAGTAGTGCAGTGCAAAAAAAAAAAAAAAAAGAATATCAACCATTAACCGAAAAAATAAGTGTCACAGATGCTTCTTACACTTAATTACACTTCTTGTACTTGCTACACTTAAGTTGCAAAGGTTAGTGGACGAGTTTGGGAGGGTGTGTAAAAGTAGAAAGTTGAAAGTGAATATAGAAAAGAGTAAGGTGATGAGGGTATCAAATGATTTAGATAAAGAAAAATTGGATATCACAGAGGAGAGAAGGAGTATGGAAGAAGTGAATGTTTTCAGAAATTTGGGAGTTGACGTGTCAGCGGATGGGTTTATGAAGGATGCGGTTAACCATAGAATTGATGAAGGAATAAAGGTGAGTGGTGTGTTGAGGTATATGTGGAGCCAAAAAACATTATCTATGGAGGCAAAGAAGGGAATGTATGAAAGTATAATGGTACCAACACTCTTATATGGGTGTGAAGCTTGGGTTGTAAATGCTGCAGCGAGGAGGCGGTTGGAGGCAGTGGAGATGTCCTGTCTAAGGGCAGTGTGTGGTGTAAATATTATGCAGAGAATTCGGAGTGTGGAAATTAGGAGAAGGTGTGGGGTTAATAAAAGTATTAGTCAGAGGGCTGAAGAGGGGTTGTTGAAGTGGTTTGGTCATTTAGAGAGAATGGATCAAAGTAGAATGACATGGAGAATGTATAAATCTGTAGGGGAAGGAAGGCGGGGTAGGGGTCGTCCTCGAAAAGGTTGGAAGGAGGGGGTAAAGGAGGTTTTGTGGGCGAGGGGCTTGGACTTCCAGCAAGCGTGCGTGAGCGTATTAGATAGGAGTGAATGGAGACGAATGGTATTTGTGACCTGACGAGCTGTTGGAGTGTGATCAGGGTAATATTTAGTGAACGGATTCAGGGAAACCGGTTATTTTATATAGCCGGACTTGAGTCCTGGAAATGGGAAGTACAATGCCTGCAGTTTAAAGGAGGGGTTTGGGATATTGGCAGTTTAGAGGGATATGTTGTGTATCTTTATACGTATATACTTCTAAGCTGTTGTATTCTGAGCACCTCTGCAAAAACAGTGATTATGTGTGAGTGATGTGAAAGTGTTGAATGATGAAAGTATTTTCTTTTTGGGGATTTTCTTTCTTTTTGGGTCACCCTGCCTCGGTGGGAGATGGCCGACTTGTTAAAAAAAAAAAAAAAGCCAGACTTGAGTACTGGAAATGGGAAGTACAATGCCTGCACTTTAAAGGATGGGTTTGGGATATTAGCAGTTTGGAGGGATATGTTATATATCTTTATATATGCTTCTAAACTGTTGTATCTGAGCACCTCTGCAAAGACAGTGATTATGTATGAGTGAGGTGAAAGTGTTAATTGATGATGAAAGTATTTTCTTTTTGGGGATTTTCTTTCTTTTTGGGTCACCCTGCCTTGGTGGGAGATGGCCAACATGTTGGAAAAAAAAAAAAAGATGCTTCTTAGTGAACTGGAGATTGAAGGGGTTGGGAATACAGGTGGTGGTTTGTTTTACATATGTAATAGGGGTTCCTTTCATTTTTAATTTCTTTTTATCCACTGTAACAAAGAGAATCTTTTCGTTAATATTTAACCCTTAAACTGTCCAAACGTAGAGCTATGTCCACTTGTGTAGTGCTCTGATCGCAGATCTACGTTTTTTTTTTTTTTTTCACAAGAAAAGCATGTAAAACCGGGCGTAGATCTACGTCCAGAGCACTACACACATGGACTAGATCTACGTTTGGACAGTTTAAGGGTTAATAGAGGAATTCATTTATTGTTTCAGCTTTACATCTTTTTTTTTTTTTTTTTTACAAAGACGATAGTGTTTCCAATCTTTTTCTTTGTGTCAGTTTTGGAAAGATTTGTTGACATTTACTCAATACTACTAATACTTTTATTTTTTTTTTATCACATTGGTCATCTCCCACTGAGGCAGGGTGACCCAAACAGAAAGAAAATCCCCAAAAAGAAAATACTTTCATCATCATTCAACACTTTCACCTCACTTATACATAATCACTGTCTTTGCAGAGGTGCTCAGATATGACAGTTCAGAATATTAATATATAGATATTACACAGAGTCCTTCCAAAATGCCAGTTTGGAGGGTATACTCAGTAAACTTATTCTCCTATAATTTTTATAATCTCTTTTGTCCCCCTTCCCTTTATATAAAGGAACTATACTTGCTCTCTGCCAATCTCTAGGTGCCTTCCCCTCTTTCATACATTTATTAAACAAAAATTCCAACCACTCCAACACTATATCCCACTCTGCTTTTAACATTTCTGTCATGGTTCCGTCAGTTCCAGCTGCTTTACCCCCTTTCATTCTACGTAATGCCTCACACACCTTCCCCACACTCGCATCCTGCTCTTCTTCACTCTTAAAAGATGTTATACCTCCCTGCCCAGTGCATGAAATTACTGCCTTCGTTTCTTCATCAACATTTAAAAGTTCCTCAAAATATTCCTGCCATCTACCCAATACCTCCAGCTCCCCATCTACTAACACCCCTACTCTGTTTTTAACTAACAAATCCATTTGTTACCTAGGCTTTCTTAACTTGTTTATCTCCAAAAATTTTTCTTATTTTCATCAAAATTTCTTGACAGTGCCTTTCCCACTATCATCTGCTCTCCTTTTGCACTCTCTCACTACTCTCTTCATCTTTCTCTTACTCTCCATATACTCTGCACTTCTTATAACACTTCTGCTTTGTAAAAACCTCTCATAAGCTACCTTTTTCTCTTTTATCACACCCTTTACTTCATCATTCCACCAATCACTTTTCTTTCCTCTAGCACCCACCCTCCTGTAGCCACAAACTTCTGCCCTACATACTAATACTGCATTTTTAAAACTATTCTAACCCTATTCAACCCCCCTCCCCCCACTACTCATACTTGCACTAGCCCACCTTTCTGCCAATAGTTGATAAAATCTCGCCCTAACTTCCTCCTCCCTTAGTTTATACACTTTCACCTCTCTCTTACTTGCTGTTACCATTTTTCTTTTGCCCCATCTACCTCTTACTCTAACTGTAGCTACAGCTAAATAAGGATCTGATATATCGGTATCCCCTATATAAACATGTACATTTTCTGAAAACACAAGTACAGTGGACCCCCGCATAACGATCACCTCCGAATGCGACCAATTATGTAAGTGTATTTATGTAAGTGCGTTTGTACGTGTATGTTTGGTGGTCTGAAATGGACTAATCTACTTCACAATATTCCTTATGGGAACAAATTCGGTCAGTACTGGCACCTGAACATACTTCTGGATTGAAAAAATATCGTTAACCGGGGGTCCACTGTACTGTATTTTGTTTATGCTGTACTGGCATGTAAAAGTTTTTATTAGCTACAGTAATTAGTTTTTGCTGAATAAAAATTATTTGATGGTGCTGTGGTTTACAAATGAGATTTTTTTGCTTTTCAGTAAATTCCTGGCATCCTCTAGACCTAAAGAAAATAAACCTGGAACTAACCCAAAGGAGGTGATGAAGGCTGTGGTAGAGCAGGAGGCTGCAGCACAACAGATGTCATATATAATAAAATCTGTTGATGTTGCTACACACCGGCTGGCTGAAATCATGGCAGACTTAGCAAAGGATCTTCAATCAAACTCTGTTGCTAACTTATCTATGACCAGAACAGTTCGAACCAAGTTGAAGCCAGAAATTTTGTGCTTAAAGAATGTTGTTAGTAAGTGTTGTACAAACGAAGAGAAAAAGAACATTGACTTTGGGTTCATTCACATTCTCTTAGCAACTAAGGTTACTGAAAGTGTCCAGCAGAATCTGATGCCTTCTGATATATGTGTGTTAGCAGAAACCATGAAAATTTTTGTGTCTCGTTTAAATTTTCTACAGCTAAATTCATCTGACGAAGAAGACACAACAAAACCAGTTATCATTAATGAAGAGAAACACAGTAATGCAGAACATTGCACATGTGTACTGCAGTGTCTTGACAAAGCATTAAACATGGTGTATAATAATTGTGCTACAGATGTAAACATTACTAATAAGGAAAATATGAAGCTAAGTCTGATGCGTCTTGGTGAGTGTACTTGTTCTTGGAATGCTCCAGCAAATGTTGCTCGCTCAGATGATTTTAGATCGACACCAATCAGTAACACAAAATACACAAAAGCCTTCAAATTTCTTCATCAAACTATTTTTAATGAAAGTAAAAATGACGTGAAGAAAATCAGCCAGTATGAAGACTGTGTTAAGAAATTAGTGTTTTCTGAGGATGAAGAGGAGGAAGTATTAACAGCAACTTTAAACGTGAAAGATGGTGTAAACGTATTCCAGAATGTTATTAAAAATGTAAAGAAGGAAGATAATGAAGTAGAAGGTGAAACATTTTCAACAGATGTTGAGGAAATTTTGGAAAAAGATGGTGATAGTGACAGCTATGCCACAGCAGCCTCTTCTGTTGAAGATGTAATGGCCACCCCAGATGAAGGTGTTGAAGTCTACATTAATGGGTAAGTTTTGTTAAATGGGTCAGTATTTATTTCACATTATTCTGTATACCAGAGAGTGAGTGAGTTAGAGTATGTATGTGTGTACTCACTTATATGTACATGCTTCACCTGTGTGTGGTAACAGGAGTCAAATTCCGGCTAATGTATGCATTTGTGTTTGCACTCGCCTATATGTGGCTGCAGGAGTTGACTTTTTGACAGTGTTTCATTTCATACTAGACCACTTGTTACTTGAGAATCCAGCATCAAATGAAATGTCATTTAAAGGTTCTCCATGCAAATTCTCTGTACAGAATAGTTGACCTTTAAACTGTTGCCTTTGGGGACATTGCCACTCCATTTATTTCAATTCATTTTGTACTATGGCTATAGTTCTTTGTGATACATAATTAAAGGATTTAGAAAGCAGGATGACATTTGAGAAGTGAAGTACCATATACAGTATAAAGATAATTGTTAGTGAGACAGATATACTGAGTGTCCTATATTCCTGGCATTGGTGTTTCAGTCTGGAAGCCAGTAAAGTGGATGCAGATGTGCTAGCAGCCATTGGAGAGGGAGAAGTGGACGAAATGAAGTATCCTTACGTATCCCAGTGGTATCACCTGATATCTTCTTACTCAAAAGTGCAGAGAGATAGGTTTGAAAATACTGGTGTTTTTTGTATTTATACTGTATATATATGTACTGCATGTTATGTTTTTATACATATACAGTGGTCCCTTGAGTTACAATTTATCCTCATAATAGGATTTGGTTTCGAGTTGCAATGAAAAATTTGAGATACGATATGCATGTGATGGTCAGCACATGTGGGTGGGCCTCAGACAACCAGTGATGTGGTAGCTTGCCTCTTGGGCAGCATCTGAGCAAATAGGAGTGTCAGTGGAGGTGTGTAGGGGTGGCTTAGCAGCCAGTCAGTGATGGGAATGAATGTCTGTATGATAGCATTTCGACCAATAGCAGCATTTATTCTACAGTGTATTGTGTCCTCTTCAGTTTGAAGCTAATTTGTGTGTTGCCCACACCAACTCTGGATTTTTTATCCTTCATTACTGCATTTGTGATTTAATTACACCATTTTTTGTGTTATTAAGTCATCATAGCTCCTAAAGTGTGGAGTAAATAGGCAATTTCTGTTAAGGTCAAGCAAGATTATTATTATTATAATCAAAAAGAAGCGCTAAGCCACAAGGACTATACAGCGCTGCAGGGCAGGAAGGAAGCGAGGGCATCAGGTGGCAAAAGGGAGATGGATGAGTAATAGGTTACGGATAACAGCGGGGTAGTGGATGGTGAAAGGGTAAAGGGCAGCAAGAGACTGAACTAGAAAAGGCTGAGGGGAGTGCGAAAAGTATCATCAGAGTTTGTGGAGTAAATCAGTCGTTGTCAAGAAGTCAATGAGAGAGTCAGGATTAAAGGAGGGTCCATCAGCAAGAAGGGAAGGTAAAGAGAGAGTAGTAGAACGAAGATGACGTTAGAGGTAAATTCTGCGTGCTTGTTGATAGAGAGGGCAGTCTAACAGAATGTGGCTAATCGATACTGGAACTTGACACTGCTCACAGAGAGGAACAGGGTGCCTCTCCATGAGATACCCATGAGTAAGACGAGTGTGGCCAATGCGAAGGCGGGAGAGAGTGGTCTCCCAACCTCAGCACTGATGACAAGAAGACAGCCAGTAACCTATGCTCGGTTTAATAGAATGAAGTTTGTTACCGAGCAGAGTTGACCAACGTTGTTGCCAACGGGTGCGAAGGTGGGTAGCTATTGCAGCAAAATAGTCCAGAAATGGAACACCTCGATAGGAAATTGGTAGGTCATGTACTGCTGACCGCGCAGCAGTGTCTGCCTGTTCATTGCCCTGTACGTCGACATGACCAGGGACCCAACAAAAAACAATATCTTTATGTTTGGTAGAGATACGGCGTAGCCAAAGTTGGATACGGAGAACTAGGGGATGAGATGTATCAAATTTTCGTATAGCCTGTAGAGCACTAAGGGAGTCTGAGACTACTACAAATGATGACACAGGCATAGATGCGATACGAATAAGTGCTGCAAGAATGGCATACAGTTCAGCAGTAAAAATGCTAGCTGAAGATAGTAAATGCCCCCGCACGACGCTTTCCGGAAACACTGCTGTGAATCCGACGCCGTCTGAAGACTTAGAGCCATCTGTGTACACAGCGGTGGCATGATAATGGGAGTGGAAGTGATCAAGAAAAAGAGAGCGGGAAGCCACCGTAGGCAGTTGAGCTTTCGAGCAAGGGAGTGAGAAAGAACAGACCCGAACAGCTGGAACTTCCCAGGGGGGTAGGGAAAAGTGAGATGCTACATGAAGATATAAAGGTGGTAACTGAAGGGAAGACAAGAGTGAATGTAGGCGAAGAGAAAAGGGACGGAGCAAACAGGGGCGGCGAACGAATAAAGAATGTCTACTAATATCGGTGACCATTCTATAAATGGAAGGATTGTGTAGATCGTGAGAGCGTACATAGTAGCGAAGGCAATGGGCATCACGGCGATCAGACAAGGATGGAACATTCGCTTCTGTATAGAGGCTCTCAACAGGGGAAGAGCGAAAAGCACCAAGGCACAAACATATTCCTTGGTGATGGATAGAGTTAAGGCTAGAGAGAGTAGCATGAGAGGCCGCGGAATAAATCTGGTCACCATAATCGAGTTTCAATAAAACGAGGGCTGAATGTAGGCGAAGCAGAGTTCGACGATCAGCTCCCCAGGAAAGATGAGCAAGGGTTTTAAGAAGGTTTAGCCGGCTGTGACAAGTTGCCTTTAGAGAGGTAATGTGAGGTTTCCAGGATAACCTACGGTCAAAGAGAAGGCCTAGAAACCTGACTGTATCACGTTCGGGGATACAGGAGCCATAGAGATACAAAGGATGATCGGAGATAACAGAGCGTCTAGTGAAAGTAATTTGGTGAGTTTTGGTACTTGAAAATTTAAACCCATGCGTGGTGGCCCAAGTGGAAACACGGTCGACCGCATGCTGGAGAGAAACTGCAATAAGATGACAGTCAGCGCCTGCACAAGCAATAGCGAAGTCATCAACATAGAGTGATGACCAAATATTGGGTGGAAGAACAGAGGCCAAATCATTTATAGCAAGGAGAAAAAGTGTTGTGCTTAGAACACATCCCTGAGGGACACCTTCAGCTTGGACGAAGTCCGGGGAAAGAACATTATTGACTCGAACACGGAAATGTCTGTCAGTTAAAAAGTTCTTAAGGAAGGATGGTAGATTGCCTCGGAGGCCTAAGGAATGGGCCTGGGCCAAAATATTATACCTCCAAGTTGTGTCATATGCCTTCTCAAGGTCAAAAAATATGGCAATAACTGAGTGATTATTCGCAAAGGCATTACGAACATACGTATCCAAGCGTAGTAAGGGGTCTACGGTAGAACGGCCCTTACGAAAGCCATATTGACTAGCGGAGAGACTGTTGTGTGTCTCTAAATACCACATTAACGTCGATTTACGAGACGTTCCATCACTTTGCAAACTGCACTAGTAAGAGCGATGGGACGATAGTGGGAGGCATCATGTCCTGTAGTACCCGGTTTGCGGAAAGGGAGAACAATGGCAGATTTCCACAGCTGGGGAAGAACTCCTTGTGCCCAAACAAGATTGAAGAGGTGTAAGAGGACTACAAGGGCTGACCGATGTAAATGTTGTAACATACGAATATGAATGTCGTCAGGCCCAGCTGCCGATGATCGGCAAGCTGAGAGCGTTGCCTCCAGTTCTTGAAGTGTAAAAGGCACATTATCCTGTTCTTCTCTGAGAGAAGAAAAGTCCAAGGGTACTAACTCTCTGGCAGACTTTGAGGAAAGAAACGAGGGGCATAGATGGAGCCCTCGGGAAATACGGACCAGATGTGTGCCAAGTTCAACGGCAACGTCGAGAGGGTTTGCTACATCAACACCAGCGACCCGTAGAACAGGAGCCGGGTCAGGAGAGTATTTACCACTCAATTTCCTCACTTTTTTCCAGACTGCACTCATAGAAGAAGCAGAGGTGATGGTGGAAACATAGTCTCGCCAACAAGCGCGTTTAGCTTCACGGATGACACGGCGAGCGATCGCACTCTTCTGCTTAAAATCAAGAAGTCTCTCAGCGGTTCTATTGTACCGGTACCTGCCCCATGCAGCACGTTTCAAACGTACTGCACGAGCACAAGCAGGAGACCACCAAGGCACACACTTCTGAGAATGCCTGCCTGAGGTTTGGGGTATAGAATGAGAAGCTGCGGTATAAACTGACGTCGAGAAGATGTGTAGGAGCTCATCAATGGAGGATGAAGAAGGAACCTCACTAAAAGCAGTGAGGTGTGAGTAAAGATCCCAATTTGCCCGATCAAATTGCCAGCGAGGGCTACGGAAAAGTGGTGAATAGGAAGGAGAAGTAAGAATGATCGGAAAATGATCGCTGCCATGTAAGTCCGGTAGAACAGACCAGGTGAAGTCTAGTGCAGTGGAGGAAGAGCAGACTGATAGATCGATGCAAGAGAGAGTATGAGTACGAGGATCAAAATGGGTGGGAGTACCCGTATTTAAAACGTGGAGGGGGTGAGAGGCGAGAAAAGCCTCCAACTGGATGCCACGTGAGTCACAATGAGACCCCCCCCAGAGGAAATGGTGGGCATTAAAATCACCAAGTAACAGAAGTGGTGGTGGTAAGGATGAAACAAGAAAGGCAAAGTCTGGGATAGAAAATGCTCGAGAAGGAGAGAGATATAAAGAACATATTGTAAACCACTTATTCAAGTGGATACGGGCTGCAGTGTAATGCAGCGAGGTATGGACAAATAGTTGACAGTACGGAATATCATTGCGTAGAAGAAGGGCACTTTCATTAAAGGTCCCATCTGAGAAAGGATCTGAAGAATACAATAAATTATAGCCTGAGATAGGTTGGAAGACAGCCGAGTGTAATTTTGGTTCTTGTAAGCAAGCACCAACAGGGGAAAACCTCGAAAGCAACATCTGAAGCTCACCCCGATTACCCCTGAGGCCGCGGATATTCCACTGTAAATAGGCCATGATTGGCGATGAAGAAAATACCAGGAATCTGTAGGTAAAGGCACCTACGGACTAGAGGGGTTAGAAAAGTCAACGTGTGGTGGCATTGGAAGACGTTCAAGTAGCGAAGGAACGGAGCTTTGCGAAGAATGGGGTTGTGAAGATGGAGGAGAGGGAAGAGAAGGAACAGGAAGTGAATCAGTGTCCATTGAAGGTTTAGTCTCTGCAATATATTCTGAAATGGCTTCAAGTGTTTCTGAATTCAAAGATGTATGGGAGACCATATTGGAGATAGAAGGAGGAGGGTGAGTAAAGATTGGGACAGTAATGGACTGTACCAAAGTAGAGGGGGAGGGAAGAGTGTAAGGGACTGGAGATGAAGTGTGGGGGGGGGGACAGAAGAGGCAAAAACCTGGGAGGTGGCAGAAGAGGGAGAAACTTGGGAGGGGACGGGGGTGGAAGGCATAGTACGAGGAGGAGGGTGAATCTCCACACTTGTAATAGAACCAGAGAGAGGGGAAGAACTAGGTACAGAGACTGGAAAGGTAAAGTGTGGAGGTGGAAGAAGGGAAGGAAGGGGCAAAGAAGATTTGAGCAATGTGGATTTTTTGGACTTCTGAGAAGTAGAGGGGCGATTGGTATTAGGTGTCGTACGAGGTCTTGTCGATACTGGGGCTTGTGAGGAAGGACGCGAAGATGTGAGAACAGACTGAGTTGTAGTCGGGACGTCAGAGCCAAGGACAGCAAAAGGATTAGATGCCGGAGTGGCTATGGGAGGGGTAACAATAGAGGAGCCTGCAGAAGATGGGACCCCAGAAGTGGGGGGATGTTTGGAAACACGAGAATAAGAAACACGGGGTAGTCTCCTTTGGAGGCGGAGATGAGTAACTGCCATAGCATAAGGGAGACCTTCTGCCTCTTTGAGGCAACGGATTTCACGTTCATTTAAGTAGACCTGGCAACGGCGGGAGTACGAAGGGTGAGCTTCATTACAATTAAGGCAAGATGGAGGTTGACTGCAAGATGTATTAGAATGGTCATCGGCACCACAGACTGGGCATTCGGCCATAGATCTGCAATATTTCGCTGGGTGACCAAAACGCCAGCAATTTCTACATTGTTGCGGTGTAGGTATCACCTTTCGAACTTGTAACCGATGTCCCGCGACATATACAGAGGACAGGAGTTCTCGGCTGTCAAAAGTTAAACGAGCCACATTGCAAGGGTAACGTCTCCGCCCCCGGGCAGGAAGGACATAAGTGTCTACTTTGAGGATTGGGAGATCCTGGAGTTCCAGCTGTTCAAAAATGTCATTGCCACATGACTGGAAATTCTGTTGGACTATGGTATGGGGCAGAATGACAGTACCACTACAAGAATTGAGAGAAAGATGTTTTTCAATAGTGATAGGAGTAGTATCGATATTCGAAAGGAGAGAAAGATCATGAGCTTGGGTAGCATTCTGGACAGTGACGATGCGCATACCGCTCTTGAGAGCATGAAATGAAATATCTCTACCAACATGACGCAGGAGCGCTTTGCCAATACTATGGTCAGAAAGGTAGGCAGAAGAAGAAGTCGGTCTTAAAGTAAAGAATTTAGTCCATTGTGTGGTCCGAAACTGAGCGTGGAGAGGGAGTGCTTGACGTGTTGGTCTTTTCCGAGTAGAATGGGAAGGTAACGAAGGAGCATCATCAGGAGATTGACGTTGGCGTTTAGGAGTAGGACCGGAGTTGGTCCGGCGTGAAATGGGCGGGCGATTCAAAAATTGCCGTACCGTAGAGGGAGAAGCCGGAAGCATAGTCAAAGGAGAGCGGAGTTCAGACAAATCGAAGGAGTCAGTCGAAGCCCCGGTACCTGAAGCGGGTGAGGAAACAGCACCAGCAAGAGGTACAGGGGCATCAGGAGTGTCCGAAGAGTGGTCTAAACACAAGGCAGGGTCAGAATGGGGTGCGGTATCAAGAAGGGGCCCGGGGGTAGTGGGTTCATGGACTAGGGCTGCCATGGTTAGGTTACTCCTTTGCTTTTTGTTTTTAAGAAAAAAAAAGAAAGAAGAAAAGAAAATAAAAATAAAAAAAAGAAAAAAAGGGGGGAGCGGGGAGGAATAGTTCCCAGGAGGAATGAAAGGGCCGGAAATCTCCCTCCGCGCCCAAGAGGACCTCAGCACCGCTAGTAGTGCAGATGCAGCATGGAACCCGTGCCATACCCTACCCTTCATGCCAGTAAACCAGCAATCTGGGATAGCAACCTCACATCTGCCGAGCTACCTCGGTGGACAAAAGAGAGGGCGGCCGGATATCCGCCACAAAGCATACCTCCTTTGGCCACCACCCCCAGAATCCGAAAGGTGGCTTCCAGAGATACACCCATCGCCCGAAAGACACCCAAAGCTACTCCGGGATACCGGAGAGGGATCGAAACATACCCAGGCAATCCAGATTCCACGGCAAACTACGCCACTGCCAAGAACCTCAACGGAATGGGATGGACCCCGGTGTCCTTTCCCCTACCTAGGAACTAGCGCGCCTGTAGGAGAAATCCCAAAGGCCAAAAAGAGGAAGGGCAAAAGGGAGGGGTGAGGAGGAGGAGGAGGAATGGAAAAAGGGGAGGATGGGATAGGGGAGGGGAGAATGGGGGGTAATTAGGTTCGGTCTGAGGAAGAAGACCGACAGGGCTAATTCCTCAGACCAAGAGCCTCTTCACCACGCCAAGGAGCCCCCCTTGAAGAGGAGGTCAAGCAAGAAATTATGAAAAAAAAAAAAAAAACATGGAGTTAGAATTAGTGCATTGGCATGTGAGATGGTACAGTAAGATACAGTAAAAGTTGTGCTACTGGAGCTTTGGAACAAATTACCATAAAACCATGTATTTTGGTGCTTGAGTTATGATGGTTATTAGATACACTACATCTTCTGGAACAAATTAATATCGTAACTCAAGGGACCTCTGTATTGTGTTTGTATTTAAATTTATAATGTACATTATACAATATTTACTATACATTATTTTTGTTTTGCATGAATTAACAATGTATGGTACTTTAAAAGCAGTACTGAAGGGGTGTTCAGCCTGATTTCAAGAGAAAATTGAATTTTTATTTTTGCCAATGTCTTTATTAGTTCTTGCTTTGTTTCTTAATTGTCACTTGCATTATACTGTATATACATATGTACCTGCCACTATTTACTAGGGTGGGGATATTTGTAGTTTAGAGGGGCATCTGAAGTGTAGTATCATATTTTTATGATATTTTTATAAATAGAGCCAATTTGCAATTTGCATTTCCATATTCAGTGACCCAAAATTAGTAATGAATGACTAATTTTATTTCCATACCATTTTGATTGTAGACCAGTGTTAAATATATCTCTGTTAGTATACAGTATATTAGTGCTTAATTTTTCTTCATTTTGCAGTTGGCCATCTCCGTATTGCTCTCGCATTCATCACTCATCAGCTGCTAACACTGCTCCATCCAAGCTGTTGCATCATAATACACCACTGAGGCACTGCAACTCCTGGATTCCTTCTTCAACTTCTCGGGTGCTTTTTAGCAAAGGATTTGATCAGTTAGGTGCATCACCATTTTGATCAGCAAGAGCAGTTTTCTTCTTTATATTATATTATTATGTGGATGCAGCTATTTGTAAAAGAAAAATCACATAATCAGGTTTATAATTTTTTATATAACTTTGAATTAAGTCAACTGAAGGAAGTGCTTCTTCATGCCCATAGCCATACTTTGAAATTTTGGATGAAAATTTGCTTCTTAGTTCACTGTAAGTTTTAACATTGCTTGCTTCTTTGTTTTAGAGGCTTGGTTCTGATGAGAACTGACAATTTTGAAGTGTATCTTTCTCCGTGTATCACAAAAGGTATTGTAGGCACTTACTCGATTGTCAGTGCATGTATTTTAGTTTCATGTTTTTATTGTAAAGAATGTCAGTGTGTTGTACTGATTTTTTAACCAGAAAGTAAATTAACAGAACACTAAATAGATAAATAAATTTGAGTTTCAAGGTTCTTGGATAAATTTGTAGATGGAGTGATGACTTTATGAACAAAGAACTTGCTTGGGTGAAGCATATATTCTTGCTAGCCAGGAAGTAAGATGTCTTTGAGTAGTTAATTTTCATGGTTTGTGAATAAGTCAAGTAAAATGTCTGGTTTTATTTGCATGCTGTGCAGTGAACACCCAAGGAGTGAAATAAGTAATTGCATCAAAAAAACATTATTGTATATGAATATTATTGAGCAAAGGCTATATAAATATAGCCCTGTGTTCATGACTGTGGATCTGGTCTATACCAATCTTGGGACCAGTTAATTATCATGGTTTGCAAATATAATCTACTGAATTAGTCAGGTAGATTGTCTGGTTTTATAGTAATAAGCAAAATTAAACTTTTTGCTTTTGAACATATATGTTTTATGTTATAATTAGCATATTACATATAGATTTTAGAATGTACATTCTCTAACCATTTAAGGTGTTTTGTTGACAATTTTGCTTAATCCTCAAACTTTTGTCTTGATCATAAGAGCTATAACATTTTGCTTATTATAGTATCTGTAAAAATGGGATATCCAGTTGTCTTTCCTGCCACTTTTACCATAGTGGGCTACTACTTAACTATTTTGAACTTAAAAATATAAAAAAAATTCCCCACTGTTTTATTTTGACAAAAACTAAATTGCTATAACTTTAATTTTGTTCTGAGTGCTCACCTCAGGTTTGAAGTTCAAAACACCTGTTTTAGTAGTGTTTCAGGTAGCAGTAATAGTAGTATTTCTTTGCTCGGGAAGGGGATGACATCTACTCTCTTAATCACCCCAATCTTTCTTCCTGGACACTACAAACTCCATATGATATTGAAGTAGTCATAATTTGCTTTCACTTGACAGCATTTAAAATTTTTGCTGTGAAACCTTGTTGCATAATATTACAACTGCATTATATGACATTAAATTAGGAAAATAAATAAATATTCATATTACAGTTTACTTTCATCTGGGGAACCAAGGCAGACAAAAGTATCTCCAGCACTTTAACCCTTCTCATATCCCTGTCCTTACTGTACTCAAATCACATTGGGTTACAATGACACATTAGATCAGAGTGGTCCACCATTTCAAGGATTGCAAGTCATAGAACTCAGTGCAAAATTCAGTGATATTAATTGTAAGATTGTGTAAAATATGCATGTGCTCCTTGCTTTATATAGTAAAGGCATTCCAGGTCCATGGCAGCTGTAGTAATCTCAATTAGGTCATCAACACTTTAATTCGTTATTACTGTATAGTTTTATTCATTATGTTTTGTGAACTGCACCAATTGTATGAGAGTGAATTTGTATTTTACACAGGAATTACTGGTAGAAATGGGGCATTGCATAAAAGTGAATTTACATATAATGAACCTGAATAGAGTGAGAAATGACTTTAATAGCCTGAGCTTCCTATATACTGGTCATACCTGTTCTTGTGTAGTCTCTCCAAATCCCACCAAATATATAGTGTACTCCTATGGAACAGCTATAGTTTATCAACACACAAGGTGAAGCATCTTCCCATTATTTTCATGAAAGAAAAACTTCATACTTGATGACTAATGTCCTATTTTCCTCAAAAATCTTTCTTCTGTTGACATTCATTTTGAGGGATGGAATTTGTATGTCACCCAAACTCTTGGTAAATGTTACACACACTGCCATTGTTTAGTACACATCAACTGCAGGGAAGAGACTAATGCAGACAGGCATATTTATCACAACTAGATATAACTGCTTTGGTTCACATAGTGTACATGATGTGTAACTAGACGCAGTGCCCAATCAGAAAGTTTTTCTCACACTAGCTATATTTTCACATAAAAGAGAGTATTACTTAAGCAGTCCTGAAAAAATATAACGTCATGCTAACAAATTCAATATACTGTGTATTCTGTACATTTTATTCTTCCTAAGGTTATCCTTTTTTTTTTTTAATGTGAGAGTTTGCATGCCACAAAGTATCACCTTGCAGACCACAAGCAGCCCATGGGGTTTTAGTTGAACCATCCTGTATTAGCTCATTCATATCCAACATATATTACTTTTAAACTTGTAACCTGGTCAGCTTTATGCAGCATAATTTGCATATAAATTGGGTGAAGAAAGTGTACCAAAAGTTGGCAGTAAAAAATTTAAGCATATATATATTTCATTGAACTCAAATTGCAGTATATTATGTGCAGTACTGTATTGAGGCAATAGTCATTATTAATTTTTGTCCATCTACACATAATAGTCATATCTTACCAAAACTTTGAATTTAAAGCTCATTTCATGCAGATTGTAAAGAGCTAAATAATATAGTAATGTCAGACTTTCAGTGTGCCTTACTATTAGAAAAGTTTAAGCAATCCGAGGAACTTGCATAAATTTTTCGAGGGGCTTTAGAAAGTGGAGAAGTTTTGCAAGGATTAGGTCGCAAAAACAAATGCGTATGGTAAGAGTGTTTCTATATCACTGAGATAAGTAAATAAAACGTGATTTTTGAGGTTCCGTGAACATTAACTGGGAAAGAGTTTGAACCAAATTCACACAAGGCTGTGACCTCTTCCTTAGAATAAAAAAAATTATTCATAAGTATTGGGTAATTTTAATTATTCATTAGATGAGAATCTTTCAGGATTTGCTCACTATAATTTATTCAATGAATACACAGTAATCCAATACTATGACTCTCTCAATATTGCCAAAGTGTTTTTTTTTTTTTTCTGTAAGTTAATTTAAACTTTGTCCCATTTCCAGCTAACATAGGGTAGCATTCTCTTGGGCAGGAATGGGTAACATTAGTCTAATGTAGGACAGTGACAACAGTGATTTATTCTTTTTGCTTTATAATGTTTTTATTCATCATACCTGAGAGATCATACTTGTGGAGTGTGCATTCTTGTAATAATTTGGGTGATTAGTCATAATGCTGCAGCTTCATGTAAGCCTGGTCATACTGGCAATTAGATTTTAATAAAAAATATCCTATTTTTATATACATTCTGGATTTCATATTTCAGTAGCAAAAACAGTATTGGTTACTGTAACTGGTGCAAGTTACAACACATAGTGTGAAGTGCTGAATGATTGCCGTGAATATTTTGAGTAGAAAATAAATGAAATTTTAAGTATCCAGAAGAATGGAAGTAAACATTACCTTCCGTAAAGTAGAATAGATATATTTATTACATAGAAAAGCTATTTTATTCATATGTATTTAGGTATAAGGTATTTCAAGCTTTGACAGAAGGGGTTATTTAGATGTGGGTCTCTCATTATTTAATAACCAGGGCATTAAGTTTCCTTTTTCTATATTGTTTCACCATGATAGATATCAGTCTATTTTTGTGAGGTAGTGAAATCTAATAAATTGGCCTTCATATTTTCATTGTAATAAGTTTAATAACAAATTGTAAAGAGTGCTTTTAACATAAGGGTGAAACAAATTCAATCAGTTTTTAAGTTTTGAAGACAATAATACATCACTTTTAGGGAATTTAACCCTTTGAGGGTTTTGGTCGTACTAGTACGTCTTACGCGTAGGGGTTTTTGACGTACTAGTACTCATAAATTCTAGCGGCCTCAAATCTAGTGGGAGAAAGCTGGTAGGCCTTCATATGAAAGAATGGGTCTATGTGGTCAGTGTGCACAGTCTAAAAAAAATCCTGCAGCACACAGTGCATAATGAGAAAAAAAAAACTTTGACCATTTTTTTTTAATAAATCAGCGACTTTGCAGTGTATTTTCATATGGTATTTATTGTTGTATTCTAGTTTTCTTGGTCTCATTTTATAGAATGGAAGACATATTACAGAAATTGAGATGATTTTGACTGGTTTTACAATGAAAGGTGCCTTGAAATTGAGCTCAAAGTAGCAGAAATGTTTGATTTTTACCAAACTTCAAAAGTAAACAAATCGTGCCAAGCGTGCAATACACGTCAACTGGTGAGTCTAATATTCTTTCACAAGTGCACCAATAATATGTATACCATTTTTTACACTAATGCAGTAGTCTGCATAACAGTAAATCTTATATTTTTTGTGAAAATAAAAATTCAAAGTGGAAAGCAAAAGAATATAAGAGGGGCCTTGAGACGTGACTAATGACTAGAGGAAATGTTATTTTAGTGCCAGGAATGTCTTTCTTGTTTATTCTGGACCCTATTCGGAAATTGGCATCTTTTGAAATTTGTGTGAAATTGGCAAAATTGCTAAATTCTGACCACTGTACTGGATAGTTGAATTTCATAAATGGGTGGTTTCTTGCACCCATTCGATAGAAAAAATGGAGTTCTAGCGAAATATTCATGTTTTTTGTCGACTAGTACAGTGAAATTGGCCGAAAATGGGGCTCAAAGTGGGCAAAAACGCCGATGCGTAAACATCGCCGAGACCGCTAACTTTGCGAGAGCATAATTCCGTAAGTTTTCTATCAAATTTCAAACTTTTGGTGTCTTTATGATCGGGAAAAGATTCTCTATCTTTTCATAAGAGAAAATAATTTTTTTTTTTAAATTTGGCCGACCCTGAGAACGAGTTTCGGAGAGGGCCTGTCGACCCTCAAAGGGTTAATGCTATATGCTAATTTCTCTAGACAAGATGATCCATTGCCATTGCTCAAGGATCACCTAGGAAAAGTAAATCCATCTCACTGCTTTATGTTTAGGATATCGTTATCTTCAATAATTTAGGAGTTTATTTAAATTTAAAGTACAGGTATTTGAAGTGCAGATAAATTATCAGTATTTGAAGTGTGTAAAATGTTTGTGGGAATGAAAAGATAAAGTCAGAATTATATCTGAATAGGGTTTAAGAACAAAGATGCTATCAGTAATTGTAGTGCAATACAGTAAAATTATATATAGAAATAGCCCTTGTGGCTTAGCGCTTCTTTTTGATTATAATAATAATAATAATATATATAGAAAGTCTGAATACATGAGAGAAAATTAAAAGAATTTGATTAACAAGAGATACTGCAGAGTACCAAAATGTTAATCTGTGTATTTGATAGAAAAGAAAATGTTTTGTATTTTTTTTCATTTAGTTATAAAACAGATGATCATCGAATATTTAATATAGTATTTTATAGAAATTTATTGCCATTCCCAAAATTATCACTTAGCATAAAATAACCTAGAAACTTCAAACTCTATACAGGTGACCCATGCACTTTACAAACTAATTGGTTCTGCAGTGTTATTAATAGGGGTTCTGTTCCTAAGAACCAAATGCATACATTGAAATTTTATTTTTTATGAGCTATCTAGCTAGGAAAAAAAACTATTATAAATGTGGGGCGCATAAGTTGGGCGAGTGTGAATTAAGGAATGCCTGTATACAAAACAGTATATGGATATTTTTGTATGTTATTAAGGTACAAATTTTAATAGAGAATTGAAATGTAGTTTCCATTTCTTTTTATATGAATGTGGCAATAACTAAAAGTGCAAAAAATTATGCAAGGATAGTTTTAATCACTGGAGGAGCATTCTTCTGGTTGGTACACAGTGTGTTAACATATTTTTTGGCAGAGCCTAATTTTTTTTTTCCAATATGCCGGCCATCTCCCACTGAAGCAGGGTGACCCAAAAAAGAAACACTTTCACCATCATTCACACATAATCACTGTCAAAGCCTAATTATGCAAATGACATGCAGTTAAAAAGTGCTCAAAATTCTACATTTATAAATGAGAATTTGAAAAATAAATAATACAGTACATAGGTATTTTGATTAAGGTATGTTGTAATGTCAATTTTAAAACATCTACAAACACATGCTTATTGATGAATATAAAGATTATTAGAGTTAGATCACATTAGGTGATGGAAAGTTAAGAGGCAGACTCTTGTAAATTACAACTTGACTTCTACAAACTCAACTAAAGTAAATACACTCACACATGAAAATGCACATGCATGTTGGACCAAGAGCTGGAGTTCAAGCCCTGCAAATTCAAAATAGGTACTGTAATTACACATGCACTCTTACACAGTACAGTATTACACAGCTTTGCTGATCATGTTGCATGTAGAGCTCAATATTAGCCCTTAAACTGTCCAAATGTAGATCTACGTTTGTGCGCGTAGTGCTCCAACCTGAATTTTCTCCATAAGAAAGAATGTAAAAAAAACGTAGATCTACATTCGGAGCGCTTCGCGAGCGAACGTAGATCTACGTTTGGACAGTTTAAGGGTTAAGTACCTAAAGCTTAATACAATATATAAAATTTATCATCAAAGGAATCTTTATGTGTTAGTTCTAGGTGACTTTTAAAGTTGTTTACATGAAAGAATGAAAATAGAAATTCATGCTAATAAAAAGGTAGGGATATATATGTGCTTGTAGTGACAATACTGATGCCAATGGACTGATGTGTAAGTTTTAGCTGGTCAAAACACTCGATATTTTTCTAATATACGTACATAGCTGCTTGCAGTTAGATAAATATTTTTAAAATTTTTAGTAAAAAAATAATAGTGCTTAGAAATAGACAATATTTAGGACATGTAATTTGCTTTAGTGCAGTGTTTTCAAAGTGATGTATTCGTTTTACAAAATCACCCCATAGTGTGTGGAAATAAATACTTGTACATAAGTGTATTTTTATACATGGTACTATGATATTTAAATAGCATTCATTCAATTATTCTGGAATGTATGTCCATTTCTCATTTTGTTATTAATTTTTTTCCCTAATAATCTGCTATGAGCTTAGTTATATTCACCATTTAAACATCAGTACAATATTACATCTATTAGTACGTAAGTGAAAAATTAAACTTTAGTTAAAAAAAATCACTGAGTTAATTCATTTACTTGAAATGGCTACATTTCTTTTTGTTTTCATGATTTGAGTTGCTGTGATGTGAGGGAAAAATCATACTGTTCGAATTTATTATGTGGTAAAAAAAAAATTGATAAGCAATAAATTATTGAGTGATAAAATATTATAGAGATATCATTGTATTTGTTTGATAACTGAATACCATATTAAGATTCTTGAATGCGGTTATTTTTGTATGTGAGAGATTACTTATTTGTTGATTACAACATATATTTGTATCTAAAGAAGCAGAGAAATGCTTGTGATATCCCAATTTCAGTGTTTAATTTTCATGGATTTTTTTTAACTAATCCATTGCTTGCAGCACTAACTGTTTTCTCTAACTTCATTCCAGTGCTCTGTGCCTGAAGAAAATCTTTTTATCTTGGCAGCCCATTTTTCCTCAGTTTGCAATTGTAGCTTTTGTTCTCCCTATTCATGGTGCTATGAAATTTTATTGATTTACTTGTATCCTTTTGTGATCATATATGACTTTTCTTTAACTACCATCAGCTCATAAGAGGATTTTTAGAATGTTCAGTCTTTGTGTAGCCATTTTTGTTGATCAGGGAGCCAATTTTACTGAAATTAGAAATACTTGACTAAGTATGAAACCCCAATGAGTGACATTTTTCATAGCATTCTTATCTTTATAATTGTTTGTATTTACTTTTTAAACAGAAACTCTCTTTTGTTGTAATAATTTTCCCTTTTACTTCTCATATATTTTGAAGTTTCCATATTAGTATTTAATGGGGGCCTTAATCAACTTTTTTTTTTTTTTTTATCTAAATATGACCTGCTCATCTGTTTCTTTCCTGAATATTTTCTGTGACTAATATTTTTTTTTTTTTTTTTTTTTTCAACAAGTCGGCCGTCTCCCACCGAGGCAGGGTGACCCAAAAAAGAAAGAAAATCCCCAAAAAGAAAATACTTTCATCATCATTCAACACTTTCACCACACTCGCACATTATCACTGTTTTTGCAGAGGTGCTCAGAATACAACAGTCTAGAAGCATACACATATAAAGATACACAACATATCCCTCCAAACTGCCAATATCCCAAACCCCTCCTTTAAAGTGCAGGCATTGTACTTCCCATTTCCAGGACTCAAGTCCGACTATATGAAAATAACCGGTTTCCCTGAATCCCTTCACTAAATATTACCCTGCTCACACTCCAACAGATCGTCAGGTCCCAAGTACCATTCGTCTCCATTCACTCCTATCTAACACGCTCACGCACGCTTGCTGGAAGTCCAAGCCCCTTACCCACAAAACCTAATATACAGTACAGTAATAGCTAAATGGCTACACAGGGTTATACTAACTGGAAAATGAACTGTTTGATATCAGGATTTTGCTCTCTAGTTCAGTTATATTAATTGCTTTTCTATAATGGTCTTTTCCAGTATTTTTACAACAGGTCTATATTTTAAAGTCTTTAGCAAATGCCGTCCCTCATCCACCTTGTCAAATTCTACTCTCTCATTGTATATTAGATTTTAATTTATGCAATTTGTAGTGCTTCTTTTGTTACTATTTCTAATGTACCCTTAGTTTCCCTCAAATGATGCCGTATTTAAAATGAGACTCCAGGTTCATTTCAGTTAGTTTCTCTTTGCAGAGATATTCTTATTGAGAATATCTCTTAACTTGTGCTTTCAAGATAATCTCATCCATGTACATAATAAGCTTTATACTGTACTGTATTTTTTTAACTGTTTTCTATTTTTTGACCATTTAGATTCTGCTTGTCCCTTGTTAATTGTCATAATAAACCATTTGATGGGTTAGTTTGTTCCTATTACTTTATAGAAAAATAATTCTTCCTTATTTCTTTTATGACTGAGCGTCTGGACAGTACACACAGAACTGTATTTTTATATTTTAGTTTTCTCCTTTGAAAAGTCTTGACTAATTCATATATCCTTCCTTTTTATTTAGCACATAGATATTTTGATTTTTTATTTGTTTAATCAGTACAAAGCTTAAGTTTCCTTTGGCATACATTAATTACAATTTTTTTTTTTCCAACAAGTTGGCCGTCTCCCAACGAGGCAGGGTAACCCAAAGAGAAAGAAAATCCCCAAAAAGAAAATACTTTCATCATCATTCAACACTTTTACCTCACTCACACATTGTCACTGTTTTTGCAGAGGTGCCCAGTACAACAGTTTAGGAGTATATACGTATAAAAATACACAATATATCTCTCCAAACCGCCAATATCCCAAACCCCTCCTTTAGAGTGCAGGCATTGTACTTCCCATTTCCAGGACTCAAGTCCGGTTATATAAAATAACCAGTTTCCCTGAATCCCTTCACTAAATATTACCCTGCTCACACTTCAACAGATCGTCAGGTCCCAAATACCATTTGTCTCCATTCACTCCTATCTAACACGCTCACGCACTCTTGCTGGATGTCCAAACCCCTCGCCCACAACACCTCCTTTACCCCCTCCCTCCAATCTTTTCAAGGACGACCCCTACCCCGCCTTCCTTTCCTTAGAGATTTATAGGCTCTCCATGTCATTCTACTTTGATACATTCTCTCTAAATGACCAAACTGCCTCAACAAACCCTCTTCAGCCCTCTGACTAATACTTTTATTAACTCCACACCTTCTACTGATTTCCACACTCCGAATTTTCTGCATAATATTTACACCACACACTGCTCTTAGACAGGACATCTCCACTGCCTCCAACCGCCTCCTTGCTGCAGCATTTACAACCCAAGCTTCATACCCATATAAGAATGTTGGTACTACTATACTTTCATACATTCCCTTCTTTGCCTCCATAGATAACATTTTTTGCCTCCACATATACCTCAATGCACCACTCACCTTTTTTCCTTCATCAATTCTATGATTAACCTCATCCTTCATAAATCCATCTGCTGACACGTCAACTCCCAAATATCTGAAAACATTCACTTCTTCCATACTCCTCCTCCCCAATTTGATATCCAATTTTTCTGTATCTAAATCATTTGATACTCTCGTCACCTTACTCTTTTCTATGTTCACTTTCAACTTTCTACCTTTACATACATTCCCAAATTCGTCCACTAACCTTTGCAATTTTTCTTTAGAATCTCCCATAAGCACAGTATCATCAGCAAAAAGTAACTGTGTCACTTCCCATTTTGTATTTAATTCCCCATAATTTAATCCATCCCTCTCCCGAACACCCTAGCATTTACTTCTTTTACGACCCCATCTATAAATATATTAAACAACCATGGTGACATTACACATCCCTGTCTAAGACCTACTTTTACTGGGAAGTAGTCTCCCTCTCTTCTACACACCCTAGCCTGAGCCTCACTGTCCTCATAAAAACTCTTTACAGCATTTAGTAACTTACCACCTATTCCATATACTACTTGCAACATCTGCCACATTGCTTCCCTATCCACTATCATATGCCTTTTCTAAATCCATAAATGCAATAAAAACTTCCCTACCTTTATCTAAATACTGCTCACATATATGCTTCAATGTAAACACTTGATCTACACATCCCCTACCCACTCTAAAACCTCCTTGCTCATCCGCAATTCTACATTCTGTCTTACCTCTAATTCTTTCAATAATACCTCTACTGAGTATACCAGGAAAAGTGTACGGTAAACTTATTCCTCTATAATTTTTACAATCTCTTTTGTCCCCCTTCCCTTTATATAAAGGGACTATACACGCTCTCAGCCAATCCCTAGGTACCTTTCCCTCTTTCATACATTTATTAAACAAAAATACCAACCACTCCAACACTATGTCCTCCCCTGCTTTTAACATTTTTGTCATGATCCCGTCAGTTCCAGCTGCTTTACCCCCTTTCATTCTACATAATGCCTCATGCACCTCCCCCACACTCACATCCTGCTCTTCACTCCTAAAAGATAATATACCTCCCTGGCCAGTGCATGAAATTACTGCCTCCCTTTCTTTGTTGACATTTAAAAGTTCCTCAAAATATTCTTGCCATCTACCCAAAACCTCCATCTCCCCATCTACTAACTCCCCTACTCTGTTTTTAACTGATAAATCCATTTGTTCCCTAGGCTTTCTTAACTTGTTTAACTCACTCCAAATTTTTTTCTTATTTTCATTAAAATTCCTTGACAGTACCTCTCCCACTCTATCATCTGCTCTCCTTTTGCACTCTCTCACCACTCTCTTCACCTTTCTTTTACTCTCCATATACTTTTCTCTTCTTATAACACTTCTGCTTTGTAAATACCTCTCATAAGCTACCTCTTTCTCTTTTATCACACCCTTTACTTCATCATTCCACCAATCACTCCTCTTTCCTCCTGCACTAGTTAAAAATTTAATTTCTTTTACATCACAGGTTCACGGTTCTGTACATTTTGTCTCAAAACAAGCAGGGATCATATGTTAGCCTACAAACCTGTATAACTCGACTATTTTCTCTTATAGTATAATATCCTTTGATGTCGTCTCTTGCTTAGGGGAGAGTTCCTAGCATATTAACCACCTTTTGATAATAGACACTTAAAAATTACTTGAAAAATTAGGTAAAAAAAAAAATAAAATGCATGCCTTCCTTGAATCCTTGGTACTTTTCATTTATTAAAGTCATTTAAAGTCTTATCATTTTCTCTTTCATCATCCTCACTTGGTCCTTCCACCAATCTGTTTTCTTCTCTGGCAGTTATCCTTTCAATACATCATCATACATTGTTCACTTCTTATACTAGCTGACTTTTTTTCTACAACTATATATACAATAGCTTATACCTCTCACAATTTAGCCCATTTTTTTCTCATCACTTTTTTTTTACTGCCACTCATCTCCTTGTATAGCCACCTTCCACTTTCATTCTTACTACTACTAAAAAATGATCAGACATGGGAATTTTTTATGTATATATATAATCTGGTGAACTGTTTCTTTGCTGCAAAATTTCTGTGACTAATATACAGCTCAGTAATAGATTAATAAAAGCATATACAGTATATCAAAAACTTATACCTTGGTATTATCATTTATTACTAGTTTTAGTTCTGAGCAAAATTCACTTAAGTGTCACCCAATATCATTAGCACTGGGATCATAAATTTTCTCTATGCTGTACAACTGTATTGCTCACCTTTTTATTTCTCTCTCACAGTATTATTATTTCACATAATTCAAAACTTAAACATTCACTAAATATGTACCTTTCAGAATCTAGTATTTTGAGGCATTTTATATGCAATGGTAAGATGTTGAGTATGTCCTCACTATTAACAACACTTCATATAAACTTGGAAAGTATGTGGCCTTGTGTTTACCTTTTTCATTCCACCATCTTCACTACCTAATACAGTCTATATATACTGTACATAAAATTTGGTCATCATTATACTTTTTTTTTATCATACATCTTACACTTAATTTGGCCATTATTCAACACATGTTCTCACACATATTACACTAAAGCACTGTATTTTCTGCTTCATGATTCCTGTTTCATATTGAGAGGCATTATTAAGTAACTTATTATTAGTAATGCCAGAATGTGGAGAATTTTGTGAAATCTTGATTAAAAAAGACTATCTGTGATGTGTTTGATATATTTTTGTCAGATACTCATACACTGTGTAAAATTCAAAGTGTAAATTTCAGTGTTCCTTTTGCTCCATGCAAAGGTGCTATGACAAAAAATTCAATCTTTCCAGTGTACTAATTTTGGTGTATCTCTCATAATTTGTTCTACAATTCATATTTTTTAATACAGTACATATATTTATTTAAATTCATTTTATTAAAAGTTTTATACATTTAACATTTTTTATTCAGTTAATGAATGTAAACATATATTAAAAATGACTGTACATTTTTATAAGTATGCACACAGACTTGTATGGGAGTTAAAAAGGAAAGACCATAAAGTACTGTAGTATTCATAACAAATTACAGTACATGAATTTCTGGGTTGTTTTATCTGTGGCCTCATGCTATGTGATAAATAAAATTTGAAATGGCTGTGATTGAGTTTTTTTTCACCAAGCCTGTCCCCTGCAGCCTGTACATGGACCCAGCCACAGGGGCCCTGACCCCCAGAAAACCCTCCAGGTACATTCCTTCAAGTATGGGAGGTTGCTTAATACTGGCCAGGGGATCTTGTTCCAATACGTAAATCAAAGCAAATGTATTATGAAAACAGATTTAGTGAAATGAAAGGTGACATGAAAAGTACCTGGCAAACCCTCTCCAAAATTTTGGGCTCAAGGAAACCGTTTGGAAATAGAGAGATAGACTTAACTAAACCAGATGAACCTCACATTTGTGCTCCAATTCTTTAATCAAGTCTGAATGGCTTCCATTTCCTGTCACAGTATGACCCTTACAAGTTTAGCCTTCTCTCCCCCATGACTATAAAAATTTCATGAATCCTGTGATTTGCTAAACCCATTTTAGTCATCATTAATATAGAGTAATGGCATATTGAGCCTCTATTTACTAATCATGAAACAAACATGCTGCTACTTTTGTCATATTCATGAGGAAATGTTAAATTCTTAAGGAACATGCAGCACCTGGGGAATGGGAAGCAAGCAGGTTTGATCAGAGAAATGAGAGAGTAAATATAATTCCTTGGATCAGGAGCCCTTATGAAGGCCTTGAAGGGGATGAATTTTGAGAAATTTTAAATGTATTTTCATTCTTTAAGAACACTGCATGTTGCATTTCTGGATCAAGAAGAAATGACCACAACCTTCAAGGGATGATGGCTTGAAGCTGGTGAAGGGCTCTTTATCCAATAAATGGGAGCTTCCTTTCATTTTCTATAATCAAGCCTGATTACCTCTCATTTCCCATGTGCTGTATGACCCAATTATGAATATAATTTATTCAGTCTAGTAATTGTGCAAGGAGGGTGTGGGGGGTTAAGGAGGAGGAAGATGAGCAAGGAGAGAGAGTGAGCGAGAAGGGTGTAGGAGGCAAAAAAAAAAAAAAAAAAAAAAAACCAGTGTGTGGGAGGAAAGTGGAGGAAGGTATGGGAGTAAGGAGGGATAATCTTCATAAAAAAAAATCCATTTCTCCTGTGCATGAGATAGGCTATTCTGAAAGATGGTAATCCCCTAGTTCTGCCGGAACGAAACTTCTGAAGCTGCCATAGCTGATGATGATATTTTCTATGTCCTTAGCTCAGGCTGATATATTTCAACACTTTGTAGGAACCCCATCTTGCATAACTGAATATAACAGGGAAACAGCCTTTGTTTCCACTAAGTAGCTATCGTGTAGAATAAAGTAACAGTATACTGCTGATGTATTCAGCAGTATACTTCAGGAGAGATTATAATCATGGGGAGCGCTAAACCCGTAGGATTATACAGTGCATGGAAGGTGTTCAGGGAACCGGAGCACAGAACCAGTTCCCTAGATCAAGAGCCCCTCACCAGTGTCAAGGAACCTCCCTTGGGAGAGAGGTGGGAGAGGAGAGGGAGAGAGGTGGGAGAGGAGAGAGAGAGAGGTGGGACAAGAGAGAGAGGTGGGACAAGAGAGAGAGAGAGAGGTGGGATAGGAGAGTGAGAGAGAGGTGGCACAGGAGAAAGAGAGGTGGAACAAGAGAGGTGGGACAGGAGAGAGAGGTGGGACAGGAGGGAGAGAGAGGTGGGACAGGAGAGAGAGGTGGGACAGGAGGGAGAGAGAGGTGGGACAGGAGAGAGGTGGGACAGGAGGGAGAGAGAGGTGGGACAGGAGGGAGAGAGAGGTGGGACAGGAGAGAGAGGTGGGACAGGAGGGAGAGAGAGGTGGGACAGGAGAGAGAGGTGGGACAGGAGAGAGGTGGGACAGGAGAGAGGTGGGACAGGAGAGAGGTGGGACAGGAGAGAGGTGGGACAGGAAAGAGAGAGGTGGGACAGGATAGAGAGAGGTGGGACAGGATAGAGAGAGGTGGGACAGGATAGAGAGAGGTGGGACAGGATAGAGAGATGGGACAGGAGAGAGGTGGGACAGGAGAGAGAGGTGGGAAAGGAGAGAGAGAGAGGTGGGACAGGAGAGAGAGATGTGGGACAGGAGAGAGATGTGAGACAGGAGAGAGAGGTGGGACAGGAGAGAGAGGTGGGATGGGAGTGAGAGATGTGGGACAGGAGGGAGAGGTGGGACAGGAGAGAGAGAGGTGGGACAGGAGAGAGAGAGAGGTGGGACAGGAGGGAGAGAGAGGTGGGACAGGAGGGAGAGAGGTGGGACAGGAGAGAGAGGTGGGACAGGAGGGAGAGAGAGGTGGGACAGGAGAGAGAGATGGGACAGGAGAGAGGTGGGACAGGAGAGGTGAGACAGGAGAGAGAGGTGGGACAGGAGAGAAAGAGAGAGAGGTGGGGGAAGGCGAAGGGATGAAGACGGTACCTTGGTCAGTGTTGTGTATCTCAGTGTGTCGCCGCTGGCCCTGGTGTGAGGAGCTTGTTCTTTGTGCTACAAGGTAAATCAACCTCCCTTGTTAACTTGTTTACCTCTTCGTATACTTTCAACATTGTACTTGCATTCTACTTCAGCTTACTGAGTAAGAAAAAAATCCATTCCAGAGACGGGAAACTATAAATGTAACATTAGTAGGATTTATTAAATATCTCTTAGCCGTTAGTTCCTTATAGGAAGTGTTGTTTTGTGTCACAGGATGTATATATATATATATACACTGAGAAGTGTATGTCTCAATGTATATACGTCGAGAGTTGATTTTATTCGCTAATTCTGATATTAAAATATTCTTGATTAGTTGTAAACAGGTAACGTGCAGTCTTAATGACCCTCGTGTAATTCATAATCTTTGAACATCATTAAGCAGTGTTTGGTAGCACACTTGTTGAGTGTGTGGGGGGAGGGAGAGGCGCTTGAGCGTGAACTACCTACACCTTGAGAGGTTACTTATGAGAGGTGAGCTTCCTGCTGTGACCCACTCGCCTCCCCTCCCTCTCTCTCTCTCTCTCTCTCTCTCTCTCTATTTTTCTTTCTCCCCCTCTCTCCCCCTCCCTCTCTCTCTCTATTTCTCTCTATTTCTCTCTATTTCTCTCTATTTCTCTCTATTTCTCTATTTCTCTCTATTTCTCTCTATTTCTCTCTATTTCTCTCTATTTCTCTCTATTTCTCTCTATTTCTCTCTCTCTCTCTCTCTCTCTCTCTCTCTCTCTCTCTCTCTCTCTCTCTCTCTCTCTCTCTCTCTCTCTCTCTCTCTCTCTCTCTCTCTCTCTCTCTCTCTCTCTCTCTCTCTCATACATTCACACTCAGTAAAGAGGCAACGCCAGAAGCTGTGAATCGACCCCTGCAACCACAATTAGGCGTTTGACACACTGCCACACACGAGATTAGTGCAAAAGCTGGAGGACCAAGCAAGGATAACAGGGAAGGCACTACAATGGATCAGGGAATCCCTGTCAGGAAGACAACAGCGAGTCATGGTACGTGGCGAGGTGTCAGAGTGGGCACCTGTGACCAGCGGGGTCCCACATGGGTCAGTCCTAGGACCAGTGCTGTTTCTGGTATTTGTGAACATGACGGAAGGAATAGACTCTGAAGTGTCCCTGTTTGCAGATGATGTAAAGTTGATGAGAATTCAATTGTACGAGGACCAGGCAGAACTACAAAGGGATCTGGACAGGCTGCAGGCCTGGTCCAGCAACTGGCTCCTGGAGTTCAACCCCATCAAGTGCAATGTTATGAAGATTGGGGAAGGGTAAAGAAGACCGCAGACGGAGTACAGTATAGAGGGCCAGAGACTACAAACCTCACTCAAGGAAAAGGATCTTGGGGTGAGTATAACACCGGGCATATCGCCTGAGGCGCACATCAACCAAATAACTGCTGCAGCATATGGGCGCCTAGCAAATCTAAGAACAGCATTCCAACATCTTAATGAATCGTTCAGAACCCTGTACACTGTGTACGTTAGGTCCATGTTGGAGTATGCAGCACCAGTTTGGAACTCACACCTAGCCAAGCACGTAAGGAAACTAGAGAAAGTGCATGTCCTACGAGGAGAGGTTACGGGAACTCGACCTGACGACGCTGGAGGACAGGAAGGACATGATAACGACGTATAAAGTACTGAGAGGAATCGATAAGGTGGACAGACAGGATATTCCAGAGATGGAACACAGCATGAGTCACAGGAATGGTGGGATGTATTTCGTCATGCATAGAGTTGTCAGGATGCGGAATAGTCTAGAAAGTGAGGTAGTCTCGGCAGGTACCATACATAGCTTTAAGATGTATGATAAAGCTCACGGAGCAGGAAGACAGTGAACCTAGTAGCGACTAGTGAAGAGGCGGGGCCAGGAGCTATGAATCGACCCACTGTAACCACAATTAGGTGAGCGCGCGCGCACACGCGCACACACACACACACACACACACACACACACACACACACACACACACACACACACACACACACACACACACACACACACACACACACACACACACAGGAGCTCGGACTCGATCCCCGCAACCTCAACTAGGTGAGTACACTCCTACTTTCAACATTTAAGACAGATATATACAGAGTCACAAGGGCCACATACGGGAAAACTTCTGTTTAGAAGTTTGACTCGCCATAAGAATCTTATTCCGTGGGACATGTCTGAGCAATGCAGTTCCTTCCTACCTACCTCCTTGATGCTAGGGGAGGTGACTCAAACTTCCTTCAAACGTCGAAACCTTCCAAACCATACCACGGGCGGGGTTTGATCCCGCGGTCGGGATCAACCCCCGCCCGTGGTATGGTTTGTTTGCAATCGTGTCATTACGATTTCGTGAGTCGAAACCTTGTGAGAGAAAAAAATCACGTTTTATCCCATTTTTTTTATAGATTGCAACATTTTAAATACTTTTATAACATCATTTGAAAAGTGCATTAATATGTAAAAGATAAGGCGCTTTTGATCTCCCATTCCCCAGTCGCTGTGCCCCCCTCCCCCATCCTTTCAAATTTATCATTTCCTCTTTGAATGTAATTATAATTGCAGTGATTAAATTGTTCATATATAATACGGAGATCAGGTTTTAAACTAAAAAAAAAAATCCTATCTTGATTTCCTATCCATTTGTTCTCTTTAACTGTCTACTGGCCCTCCCCACCTATCCCCAAGGCTTCAAATATTCCCCGGCTCTCTTCACCTATTCTCTGGGCCTAGCCTAGTTCACCTATCCTCTGGACTTTACCTATCCTGAGTGCTTCACCTATACCCTGGGTGGAGGCTTCAGCCCGTCACACCACCCGCCAGCCTCCATCCAACCTTGCCCTCTCCACTTATAAGGCAGCTTCCCCAATTATTAGCTTCCACCTCACTCACACCCCAACCAGGCCCCCTGCAACCACCATCATCTCTACCACCACCACCCCTACCACTATCACCACGACCACGATCACCACTACCACAATCACCACTACCACAATCACCATTACTACAATCACTACTACCACGATCACTACCACAATCACCACTGCCACGATCACCACTACCACAATCACTAACACGATCACCACTACCACAATCACCATTACTACAATCACTACTACCACAATCACCACTACCACGAACACCATTACCACGATCACTACTACCACAGTCACCACTACCACAATCACCACTACCACATGGCAAGGATCCCAATGGAAATAAGTCACTTTTGACTTTTTTGGAGGTTATTCTAGGTAATCTACACATATGATGCTATGTATGATAATTTATGTAACTGTATTTGTGTACCTGGATCACTATGACATGGCCTTGGATGCACTGGAAGAAAATCAGAATGCAGATGTAATATACACAGACTTTGCAAAAGCATTTGACAAATGCGATCATGGCGTAATAGCCCATAAAATACGTGCTAAAGGAATAACTGGGAAAGTGGGGAGATGGATCTTCAACTTCCTAACAAATCGAACACAAAGAGTAGTGGTCAACAGAGTTAAATCGGAGGCTGCCATAGTGAAGAGCTCTGTTCCACAAGGCACAGTACTCGCCCCCATCTTATTCCTTATCCTCATATCAGACATAAACAGAGATATACACCACAGCACCGTATCATCCTTTGCGGATGATACTAGGATCTGCATGAGGCTGTCATCTGCTGAGGACGCGGTTAACCTCCAAGAAGATATAAACAAAGTTTTCCAGTGGGCAACGGTAAACAATATGATGTTCAATGAGGACAAATTCCAACTACTCCGTTATGGAAAACTGGAGGAGATAATAACTAGAACAGAGTATACTACTGACTCCGGCCATACAATAGAGCGGAAAAATAATGTAAGGGACCTGGGAGTAGTAATGTCTGAGGATCTCACTTTCAAGGATCACAACAGTGCCACGATCGCACGTGCAAAGAAAATGATAGGATGGATAATGAGAACTTTCAAAACGAGAGATGCCAAGCCCATGATGATCCTTTTCAATTCACTTGTTCTCTCTAGGCTGGAATACTGCTGTACATTAACATCTCCATACAAAGCAGGTGAAATCGCAGATCTAGAGAGTGTACAGAGATCCTTTACTGCACGTATAAGTTCTGTCAAGCACCTTAACTACTGGGAACGCTTGGAAGCACTTGACTTGTACTTGTTGGAACGCAGGAGGGAGAGATATATCATAATCTACACTTGGAAAATCTTGGAAGGAATGGTCCCAAATCTGCACACAGAAATCACTCCCTACGAAAGTAAAAGACTGGGCAGGCGATGCAAAATGCCGCCAATAAAAAGTAGGGGCGCCATTGGTACACTAAGAGAAAACACCATAAGTGTCCGGGGCCCAAAACTGTTCAACAGCCTCCCATCAAGCATTAGGGGAATTGCCAATAAACCCCTGGCTGCCTTCAAGAGAGAGCTGGACAGATACCTAAAGTCAGTGCCGGATCAGCCGGGCTGTGGTTCGTACGTCGGACTGCGTGCGGCCAGCAGTAACAGCCTAGTTGATCAGGCCCTGATCCATCGGGAGGCCTGGTCATGGACCGGGCCGCGGGGGCGTTGATCCCCGGAATAACCTCCAGGTACCTGGACCTGATTATCAGTACACATACCACAAACACACCACCAGCACCCATACCAACGACATCCGTACCCTTCACCACCACCATCACTACCACCACTACCACCATCATCACTACCATCATCACCACCATCATCACTACCATCATCACCATCATCACTACCATCATCACTACCATCATCACTACCATCATCACTACCATCATAACTACCATCATCACTACCACCATCACCACCACCACCACCACCATCACCACCACCACCACCACCACCACCACCACCACCACCACCGCCACCATCGCCACCACCATCGCCACCATCGCCACCACCATCACCACCATCACCACCACCACCACCATCACCACCACCATCACCACCACCATCACAACCATCATCAATACCACCACCATCATCACTACCATCATCACCACCACCACTACCACCATCACTACCACCATCATCACTCCCGCCACCACCATCACAATCTTTAATTAACAAGTTCTGCCAGCATCACCACTATCATAACACTAGATGAGACTGTGAAATCAAAGTTGCGAAGCAGTAAAAAAAACTAACCCAAAAGAATAAGATTAAACAAAAAAATAGGCCCAATGAACCTTAACTCGGGTCAGCCTAGTGACAGAAATATATACTATTTTTACACACATTTTCTATCTGTTGAAGAAAGTACAAATAAATACCCAGCAATCAATAATTATGCAGAGAGGGAAGAAGATAAACTGTAAAATCACTAACTAGCAACATGGTCGTCAGACAAGTAGATAGATTAAATTCAGATAATCATCGCGCATTAACGAACACTTTTCAAGGAAACTTTGAAAAATTTAATCAAAGCTATATAATACCGACAATTTATTGAGTAAAATACGTACATCTGGGTGCTTTTATTTGAGGGACTGTCCGCCTGCACAGCAGGCTATATTAATCTAATACAGGAATATGAGAATGCAGCTTGTATAGTCCTAAAACAATAGTAATAGCGGTGTTATCACTTTGGTCAGGGCCCAGTTACTGTTAGTCATCATGCACCAAAACCTATTTTATGGGCGGTAGTCAAAGATTACATAATGAGTCCAGAGACTGGGCCCCAAAGTTTTGATCATTAAACAAGTTACAGTAACAATGAACTACTGATATATCTGGTCACAATCGTAATAACTGCTATTTGTGCTGACATGAATTTAGTCACAAAAATATTAGTGTAGGTTATATGTGGTTTTGAATTACATTACCTTATATTTTACCAAGGTTTGATGTAATTTTAAGGCTTTGTGTCTCTTAGTCTGGTTAAAAATTAAAACATTCCATGAAAGATGTTCACTCCTTTAACCTTGTGTCTTCCAACTGTGTCTACGTGTACAATTTTTCCTTCTGTAAGTTTCTCTCTATCTTATCAAGTCTTCTGAATATCTCGTCCATCCTTATGTCTACTCTACTCATAATTTGTAGTGCATTTAGCCTTTCCCCATAACTAATTTTCCTTAGATTTGGGCTGGTTTTATGATGGTGCTGCGTCCTCCACGATGGGCGTCTCACATGTCGCATAATATGTATGCAAGGGATGGGGTACATCTGTCTGGGGCTGGGGTGGTACCACTTGCAAACTCAATTGAGAAGGCCATTGGTGAAATGCCTATGATTTTAAACTGATAGAAGATAGAGGTATGGGTGTGTGTGGGAAACAAGCAGGTTGCAACACTAGGGTTGGAAGCAGTAAATGTATAAAAGGCATTTAGCATGAAGTTATAAATAAAAACAATAGATCAGTTCAGCAAACAAAGGGGGGCAGCAAGGGACTAGCTCCCTTAAGGTTTACTATACTAATAGCAGGAGTGTAAGAAATAAGATAGATGAGCTAAGATTAATTGCAAGTGCAGGAAACATAATATTATTGCTATAACAGAGACCTGGCTCAATCTGAAAGATTTATGCTTTTCAAGGTGGCTACAAACTGCCTCGGCAATTATTGACTCCATAAATTTTCCCACTATGGAGGTTAGGCTTATTGGTCTATAGTTTGAAGCTAAGGACCTGTCACCTGCTTTGAAAATAGGTATCACATTTGCTATTTTCCACTTATCTGGCACCATGCCAGTTTGTAGTGATATGTTGAAAAGATTGGCCAAAGGTTTGCTAAGCTCCTCTTTACATTCCTTTAGAACCCTTGCATACAGTTCATCAGGGCCTGGGGATTTGTTAGGTTTTAATTTATCTATTTGCCTAAGGACCATGTCACTTGTGACCCTAATCGTGCACAGTTTATTATCGTCCTGTTCTACATAATTTATCATTTCTGGAATATCGCTGGTATCCTCCTGTGTAAAAACTGAGAGGAAGTATGTGTTAAAAATTCTACACATTTCCTTATCACTGTCAGTGAGCTGACCCGAGGAACTTTTGAGTGGGCCTATCTTGTCCCTGATCTTGCTTCTGTATACCTGAAAGAATCCTTTTGGGTTAGTCTTCGATTCTCTTGGAACTTTAACCTCATAATCTCTTTTTGCTTTTCTAATTCCCTTTTTTATTTCTCTCTTTAACTGATATATTGATTTCTTAATTGCCCATCTCCTCTTTTGATTTGTCTATATATGCCTCTCTTTTGACCAATCAGATATTTTAATCTATTGTTCATCCATTTAGGATCATTTTTGTTTGATCTGATTTCCCTATTTGGAACATAATTTGACTGAGCAGCTAGAACTATGCCCTGGAAAGCGTCATATCGGCAACCATCACCACCTACCTGACCCTTAGTCAGGTCATTCCAGTTCAGCCCACCTAAGTAATTTTTCAGTCCTATGAAATTAGCCAAGCGAAAGTCAGGGACGGAGACTTGATTGCCATTATTAGGGGAATTCCATGATATATTAAAACTGAGTGATTTGTGATCACTTTCCCCAAGCTCATCATTAACCTCAAGATTATTAGTGTTTCCCTACTGGCAAGAACCAAGTCAAGGAGGTTATTTCCCCTAGTTGGCTCTGTCACAAACTGTTTTAAAAAACAATCCTGGATCGTATCAAGAAAGTCACCTGACTCTAAATTTCCTGTCAAATTGCTAAACTCAATCTGTCTATAGTTGAAATCTCCCATTAGCACAACATTTTCGTATGTAGATGCCTTACGAATTTCGTCCCATAGAAGTTTACTGCACTCCCTGTCAAGAATTGGGGACCTGTAAATCACACCCAAAATTAGTTTTTTCTCGGCCCTCGAGAAGCTGTAACCAAACAGATTCAGTGGCCGACGTTTCTAATTTTATATCTTGTCTAACACAACAATTTAAATTGTCTCTGACATACATCGCTACTCCACCACCCTTCCTGTTGACCCTGTCAGTGTGGAATAATTTATAGCCTTGTATGTGACATTCAGAGGGCCTCTCTCTATCTTTCAGATTGAGCCAGGTCTCTGTTATAGCAATAATATCTATGTTTCCTGCACTTGCAATTAATCTTAGCTCATCTATCTTATTTCTTACACTCCTGCTATTAGTATAGTAAACCTTAAGAGAGCTAGTCCCTTGCTGCCCTCTGCTGTCTCCCTTTGTTTGCTGACCTGATCTATTGCCTTTATTTATAACTTCATGCTGAATGCCTTTTATACATTTACTGTTTCCAACCCTAGTATTGCAACCTGCTTGTTTCCCACACACACCCATACCTCCATCTTCTATCAGTTTAAAATCATAGGCATTTCACCAATGGCATTCTCAATTGAGTTTGCAAGTGCTACCACCCCAGCCCCAGAGAGATGTACCCCATCCCTTGCATACATATCATGTTTGCCATAAAAGTTGTTCCGGTTGTCAATGAATGGGATTGCAAGTTCCTTGTAGTATCTGTCTAGCCAGCAATTTACACCAATTGCCCTAGACAACCATTCATTTCCTACTCCCCTTCTAGGCAATATGCTACATATGATTGGGACCCCTCCCTTAGACTTAATGAAATCTATAGCAGACCTGTACTTATCTAGCAACTCTTCTCTCCTAAAGAGCGACATCAGCAAGTTTGCCGATGACACCAAAATAGGCCGTCGAATTCATTCTGACGAGGACATTAGAGCACTCCAGGAAGATTTGAGTAGACTGATGCAGTGGTCGGAGAGGTGGCAGATGCAGTTTAACATAGACAAATGCAAAGTTCTAAATGTTGGGCAGGACAATAACCATGCCACATATAAACTAAATAATGTAGATCTTAATATTATGGATTGCGAAAAAGATTTAGGAGTTCTGGTTAGCAGTAATCTGAAACCAAGACAACAGTGCATAAGTGTTCGCAATAAAGCTAATAGAATCCTTGGCCTCATATCAAGAAGCATAAATAATAGGAGTCCTCAGGTTGTTCTTCAACTCTATACATCCTTGGTTAGGCCTCATTTAGATTATGCTGCACAGTTTTGGTCACCGTATTACATAATGGATATAAATGCTCTGGAAAATGTACAAAGGAGGATGACAAAGTTGATCCCATGTATCAGAAACCTTCCCTATGAGGATAGACTAAGGGCCCTGAATCTGCACTCTCTAGAAAGACGTAGAATTAGGGGGGATATGATTGAGGTGTATAAATGGAAGACAGGAATAAATAAAGGGGATGTAAATAGTGTGCTGAAAATATCTAGCCTAGACAGGACTCGCAGCAATGGTTTTAAGTTGGAAAAATTCAGATTCAGGAAGGATATAGGAAAGTATTGGTTTGGTAATAGAGTTGTGGATGAGTGGAACAAACTCCCAAGTACAGTTATAGAGGCCAGAACGTTGTGTAACTTTAAAAATAGGTTGGATAAATACATGAGTGGGTGTGGGTGGATGTGAGTTGGACCTTGTTAGCTTGTGCTACCAGGTCGGTTGCAGTGTTCCTCCGTTAAGTCAATGTGACCTGACCTGACTAGGTTGGGTGCATTGGCTTAAGCCGGTAGGAGACTTGGACCTGCCTCGCATGGGCCAGTAGGCCTGCTGCAGTGTTCCTTCGTTCTTATGTTCAAACAGGACGGGTTTCAGGACTCGCTTGCTATGGGTTCAAATCCCACCCATTTTCCGTGACATGTCGTATATAGTGTCATAAATTTGAGATTCCTGAAAGTAAATCTTGGATTCACTGGTCGTACATTCGCCATTAAGTCTTTAGGTTGAGGTGCGCCTCTGGTCATATGCTGTGAACTATGCTTATTCCAAGGTCTTTCTTTACTGTAGTTTGCACGCTCTGTCTCTCTGAGTCTATACTCAGCTTCCGGTCCTATGCTTCCTTAAATTTTCATAATCTTGCATTTGCTTTTGTCAGAGTCCAGCAACACTTTGACCAATCCTGCAGTTGCTCCAGGTCCTGGTCGTTGCAACATTTTTCCAGTCTAGTGTTTATTGCTGTTAATTTAACATCAGCGAGGAGGGATATATCGGACTATATATTTGGTTATGTGCAACTCTGTATGACCCTTATGGGTTTAGCGCTTATAATTATAACAACACTTGGTTATGTCGGTTGGGGAAACCTACTTGTTACAAATCGGACAAATATATAATACTTTACGACTAAAATAATAATTATTACTACTACTACTCAACAGACTTTACCAGCTATACTCAAAGTCTGTTGGTAAAGTGTATAGTAGAGTTATTATTGAAAGAATTAAAAATAAGACGGAGAGTAGGACAGCAGATGAACAAGGAGGCTTTAGGAAGGGTAGGGGGTGTGTAGACCAAGTGTTTACAGTGAAACATATAGGTGAACAGCTGTATAGCCCTTGTGACTTAGCGCTTCTTTTTGATTATAATAATAATATAGGTGAACAGTATTGAGACAAGGGTTTTAAAGAGGTTTTTGTGGCATTTATAGATTTGAAAAAGGCGTATGACAGGGTGGATAGGGGGCAATATGGCAGATGTTGCAAATGTATGGAATAGGAGGTAGGTTATTGAAAGCAGTGAAAAGTTTTTACGAGGATAGTGAGGCTCAGGTTAGAGTATGTAGGAGAGAGGGAGATTATTTCCCAGTAAAAGTAGGCCTTAGACAAGGATGTGTGATGTTACCATGGTTGTTCAATATATTTATAGATGGGGTTGTAAGAGAAGTGAATGCTCCGGTGCTGGCAAGAGATGTGGGGTTATAAGATAAAGAATCTAACATAGAGTGTGAGTTGTCACAGTTGCTCTTTGCTGATGACACTTTGCTTTTGGGAGATTCTGAAGAGAAGTTGCAGAGGTTGGCGGATGAGTTTGGTAGGGTATGTAAAAGAAGAAAAAAGTGAATATAGGAAAGAGTAAGGTGATGAGGATAACCAAAAAATTAGGTAACGAAAGTTTGGATATCAGATTGGAGGGAGTGAGTATGGAGGAGGTGAGCGTATTCAGATATTTAGGAGTTAACATGTCAACAGATGGGTCTATGAAAGATGAAGTGAATCATAGAATTGACGAGGGGAAAAATGTGAGTGGTGCACTGAGAAGTCTGTGGAGACAAAGAACTTTGTCCATGGAAGCAAGAGGGGAATGTATGAGAGAATAGTTATACCAACGCTCTTATATGGGTGTGAAGCATGGGTGGTGAATGTTGCAACAAAGAGAAGGCTGGAGGCAGTGGAGATGTGTCTGAGGGCAATGTGTGGTGTGAATATAATGCAAAGAATTCGTAGTTTGGAAATTAGGAGGAGGTGTAGGATTACCGAAACTATTATCCAGAGGGCTGAGGAGAGGTTGAGGTGGTTCGGACATGTAGAGAGGATGTGACAAAATAGAATGACTTCTAGAGTAATGGAGGGAAGGCGGGGTAGAGGTCGGACTAGGAAAGATTGGAGGTAGGGGGGTAAAGGAGGCTTTATGTGCGAGGGGTTGAACTTCCAGCAAGCATGCGTGAGAGTTTTAGGAACGAAGGGAGACAAATGGTTTTTAGGACTTGACGTGCTGTTTTAGTGTGAGCAAGGTAATATTTACGAAAGGATTCGGGGAAACCGGCAGGCCGGACTTAAGTCCTGGAGATGGGAAGTACAGTGTCTTCACTCTGAAGGAGTGTTAATGTTGCAGTTTTATGACTGTAGTGTAAGCGCACCTCTGGCAAGACAGTGATGGAATGAATGATGGTGAAAGTTTTTCTGGCCACCGTACCTTGGTGGGAAAGGGCCGATGTGTTAATAAAAAAAATACTACTACTACTACTGCTGCTGCTCTTCCTACTCAGCAAATGTCACTATCTAAAATCTAGATGTCTTCTAAGCATCTTTCTTGTGTAACAAAATTACATGTATTAGCAGTGTGCTGCTTCCCTATTCTTTATGGTAGCACAGTGGAAATACAAGTTAAGTATGTTTCCCTGTCATATTCCATCACGGAGGATGGGAGCTCGTACAAGATGTTAAAACTTGTCAGCGTGAGCGGGGGGACCTCAGTAGGGTGATGAGGATATCGTCAAGGTATTGCAACACTTTGATGATGGTTACAACACCACCAAGGGAACAGAATAAGAGATTCATACAACACAATGTTCCCTCAGTGGTCCGTCGGGAAGGGAGTTAGGGCATGCAAAGCTAACAATGTCACAGCACTTGAATGTTGTGGTGTTGCTCGAGATAATAGTATCAGATCACTCTAAATCCACCGGTAACAAAATTATAAACAATATAGTTGAGCCGAGTAATTACTGTGACTAATCACTCCACTGGTTCACCAGTGTTCATGACTTACTGAATCAATAAAATGGTATAGATTCAATACGTAGCAGAAACCTGAACAGTGCTAAAATTCTATTAGTAATATTAATTCTCTAATCAAATTCTTAAATTTACCAGTATTAGTTTGAGATTGGAGCGTGTATGACACAACCTGAACTTAAATCATCTTGCAAAAAGAAATGATCTTAATTCATCACTGTCTTTGTAAAGATACTGAGAAGACTCCTCTTTAGTAATAGAGAAGTACAGAGAAATGACAGAGTTTAGGAACACCTTGAAATGTCTCTACCAATGGCTTTCCCTTCATGTGATCGGGTTGTTCACCCTCTCCTCTGATTTCCAATTTATCGAATTCATACTTATTTCTTTGGTTTTGGTCATGTTTATTGTTTTCATTAATTCACATCTGGACCTGAGAGGTTTTAACATTTCCTCCTCTACTCAGCACTAAAAATTACCCAGTAAATTATTAATTATTCTTCCATTATTCTTTTTTTTCTGCATAAGATTCAGAGTTGCATGTTTCCAAACAAAGCATGTATTTAAATCATTGCTAATGAATCTTTGTGAATATCCATAAAATGCACAAGACGAACAAAAATTAACAAGCTTTCTCTTCCCTGCAGATGCGGTTACTCATTGTGTGTGTGGCAGTTGCGTCAGCGGTAGCGGTAAGACAATTGACGCTCTCTCTCTCTCTCTCTCTCTCTCTCTCTCTCTCTCTCTCTCTCTCTCTCTCTCTCTCTCTCTTCTCTCTCTCTCCTCTCTAACTGATCATAAAGATGTAGGGCTGAATATCTGGTTGTGGAGCCTGTTAGATTATCCCAGAGTCTGGCTCCATCAATGAGCTTTTCGTCACAAACTCCAATACATTGTCCCTAAGATGTTCAGAGAGAATAGCTTTTGCAAGCTCACTGGATACCACACATGAAGACAGAAAAGAAATGAGTGCAATCTGGGATGCCTTGCGAACACCAATACCTCCTGGTCTGACTGTTCATATAGAGTAAGGTTGAGTACTTTTTTGAATATCAACTACGTCAGGAGACTGTCGTATTCATGTAGAATGATGGTGCTCATCTTAGGAAATATGTTAACCTGGGCAGACTCGAGCACTTTGTTAGAAGGTACAAGGCATCGTGAGTGTCTAGATTCCCCATTCGTTGTTCCGTGCTCCTCAAATCGTCCAATTTATTCTCGAAAATTGCGTCAGTGGCATTTCCAAGAGTTGCAGCAATAATTGATGCACCTGGCAGTATGAGTCTCACTGCATCGACTACTTGCTGAGTGACCGAGATGATTTCATATTTGGATGGAATAAGGATAAGCCCCATGGCCTGTCCCCGAGTTATTACCTGAGCAAGATCATCTAGAAGCGACTTCTTTGTGCCTGCCAGTATGCCACTGATCCAGGAACCAGATGGTTAGTTTACTGGTCAATCTTAGTGATTTCAGTAACCGCTCTGCAGCAGTGAAATGGGGCAAGAGGATCCCATTGCTTGTCACCCTACCGAAGAAGTGATTTCAGGCTCTCCAAACAGGAGAATCGATTCCTTGCTGTATCCAACTGAAACAGAAGGAGAGAGATCAGGGAAATGTTCTTGTGCAGTTGCTAGTACCATGTCTCTTTTCAAGAGATTCGTAGGTTCGAGTTTCCTTCGGCCTACGATAAATGTATGTTTGTATGTTTGTGTGTGTGTGTGTGTGTGTGTGTGTGTGTGTGTGTGTGTGTATATGTGTGTGTGTGTTTATGTGTGTGTTTGTATGTGTGTGTGTGTGTGTGTGTGTGTGTGTGTGTGTGTGTGTGTGTGTGTTTGTGTGTGTGTTTGTGTTTGTATTTGTGTGTGTGTGTTTATGTGTGTGTTTGTATGTGTGTGTGTGTGTGTGTGTGTGTGTGTGTGTGTGTGTGTGTGTGTGTGTGTTACCATTTTGTCCTAGGCACATGTCGATTAGACACTAGGCCTGTTGTATATGCGTGCTTGTATGTGTGTGTGTGTGTTTGTGTGTGTGTGTGTGTGTGTGTGTGTGTGTGTGTGTGTGTGTGTGTGTGTGTGTGTGTGTGTTTGTGTGTGTGCGTGTGTTTGTGTGTGTATGTGTGTGTTTGTGTGTGTGTGTTTGTGTGTGTGTGTTTGTGTGTTTGTGTGTTTGTGTGTGTGTGTGTGTGTGTGTGTGTGTGTGTGTGTGTGTGTGTGTGTGTGTGTGTTGTGTTTGTGTACTCACCTATTTGTGGTTGCAGGGGTCGATTCATAGCTCCTGGCCCCGCCTCTTCGCTGATTGCTACTAGGTCCTCTCTCTCCCTGTCCCATGAGCTTTACCATACCTCGCCTTAAAACTATGTATGGTTCCCGCCTCCACTACGTCACTTTCTAGGCTATTCCACGGCCTGACTACTCTATGACTGAAGAAATACTTCCTAACATCCCTTTGATTCATCTGAGTCTTCAACTTCCAATTGTGACCTCTTGTGTCTGTGTCCCTTCTCTGGAACATCCCGTCTTTGTCCACCTTGTCTATTCCGTGCAGTATTTTATATGCCGTTATCATGTCTCCCCTGACCCTCCTGTCCTCCAGTGTCGTCAGGCCGATTTCCCTCAACCTTTCTTCATAGGACAATCCCCGTAGCTCTGGGACTAGTCTTGTTGCAAACCTTTGCACTTTCTCTAGTTTCTTGACGTGCTTTATCAAGTGCGGGTTCCAAACAGGTGCTGCATTCTCAAGTATGGGCCTGACGTACACGGTGTACAGTGTCTTGAACGATTCCTTATTAAGGTATCGGAACGCTGTTCTCAGGTTTGCCAAGCGCCCATATGCTGGATCAGTAATCTGGTTAATGTGTGCTTCCGGTGACGTGCTCGGTATTATACTCACCCCAAGATCTTTCTCCTTGAGTGAGGTTTGCAGTCTTTGGTCACCTAGCCTATACTCTGTCTGCGGTCTTCTTTGCCCTTCCCCGATCTTCATGACTTTGCATTTGGCGGGGTTAAATTCTAGGAGCCAGTTGCTGGACCACGCGTCTAGCCTGTTAATCTGATTTAATTCTCATTAACTTCACATCATGTGTGTGTGTGTACTCACCTGCTCACGTAGTTGTGGTTGCAGGGGTTGAGTCATAGGTCCTGGCCCCACCTCTTCACTGGTCGCTACTGGGTCACTTTCCCTGAACCATGAGCTTTATCATACCTCTTCTTAAAGCTATGTATGGATCCTGCCTCCACCACATCGCTTCCCAAACTATTCCACTTCCAGACTACTCTGTGGCTGAAGAAATACTTCCTAACATCCCTGTGATTCATCTGTGTCTTCAACTTCCAACTGTGTCCCTTTGTTGCTGTGTCACATCTCTGGAACATTCTGTCTCTGTCCACCTTGTCAATTCCTCTCAGTATTTTATATGTAGTTATCATGTCCCCCCTATCTCTCCTGTCCTCCCATGTCGTCAGGTTGATTTCCCTTAACCTCTCCTCGTAGGACATACCTCTTAGCTCTGGGACTAGTCTTGTTGCAAACCTTTGCACTTTCTCTCAGTTTCTTTACGTGCTTGGCTAGGTGTGGGTTCCAAACTGGTGCCGCATACTCCAATATGGGCCTAACTTACACGGTGTACAGGGTCCTGAACGATTCCTTATTAAGATGTCGGAATGCTGTTCTGAGGTTTGGTAGGCGCCCATATGCTGCAGCAGTTATTTGGTTGATGTGCTCTTCAGATGTGCCTGGTGTTATACTCGCACCAAGATCTTTTTTCTTGAGTGAAGTTTGTAGCGTCTGGCCTCCTAGACTGTACTCCGTCTGCGGTCTTCTTTGCCCTTTCCCAATCTTCATGACTTTGCACTTGGTGGGGTTGAACTCCCGGAGCCAATTGCTGGACCAGGTCTGCAGCCTGTCCAGATCCCTTTGTAGTTCTGCCTGGTCTTCTTCCGTGCGTGTGTGTGTGTGTGTGTGTCGTGCCGAATAGGTAAAGCTTGCGATTTTGGCTTAAATAGCAACGTTCTTCTTGCCGAATAAAGCAAGCTAAAATTTGCGTATGCAATAATTTCGCAAAAATCATTTTGAACCTAACGAAAAAAATATATTTCATTGTGTTTGTTTATTAAATTATTGTAAACTTATCAAAAATATATTTAGTTGGATTAGGCTAAATTAAATTGCGCTTGTCAAAATAAGGTTAGGTAAGTTTTCTAAGGTTCTTTTCGTACAAAGTTATTCATTTTTATATTAACATAAATGAAAAAATATATCTTTAAACGTATAAAAGAAAGTTTTAGAAAGGACTTAATTTTAAATGAGTTCTTTTCGCTCACCATGAGGCGGGCTAAAACAGCACGGGTTCGATCCCCTGGCTAGTCGCATTGTTGTTATTGATAAAATACCACTTGTTCGTGGTTACAATACTATATATTTAAGCCAAGGTAGCAAGTTTTACATATTCGGCACGACATATATATAATATCAAACTGTACTGGCCGAGACTCGAACCCTCGATACTTTAACACGCCACCCGCATAGCCTGTCAAAATTCGAGACGCCCTAAACTACTTAACCATCACTGGTGACAATGATGGTTAAGTATTTCCGGGCATCTCGAATTTTGACAGGCTAAGAGGGTGGCGTGTTTAAATATCAAGGGTTCAATCTCGGCCTGTGCGATTTATTTGCTAAAAACCACTTGTTCGTGGATACATTAATATATATAATAGCTCGTGTCCCCAAGAAGAGGACCACGAAGAAAAAAAAGAGACTGTTAGTTGGAAGAAATGGTGTTTTATCCTTTGAACTCTTTGTTTTTTGCTTTTTTTTTTTTACCCCGTTTGGGCCCCTAGGAGTATGGCTTGGCTCCCTGGAGGTCCATATGGCCCACACAGAGAATCACTGCTTTAAAGCATCTTAAGTCACCAGTCCTAGCGTCTCGATCAGAATAACATCATCCCAAGACACGCTGTTAATACTCTTGCAGTGTTCCCAGACACACGCATCCTCCCTCAGCTACACTTTCTCAGAAGGAAGTGTTTTTCTTATTAAATATCACATATGTCGTATGCACGCCGAAAGTTGTATATTAGAGCAACCCACTATTTGTTTTCGTTTTTTAATTTGGAGCAGATACACAGCATAGGTTACTTCCAAAGCCGTCACTTTAACGTACTGACGAGGTCTGAGCGGTTTAACTTAAGAACCCAATAGCTCTCCTGAGCGTAACTAGTAGGGATATTTTCCATTTTGCTTATATTTTTCTGACGCGACCCAATGAAATGGAACAAATTGTAAGTATGAAATGCGGAATATGAAAAATATGAACAGTTCTCCTTGCTTTGTGATTATAACATATACTGTAAGCATGGATTAGTTACAATAGAAGCAAGTTAATAATGATAAGTGAAACTTGATAATGCTGGAAATGGAGTATGTTCAAAGCGCTGAACATCACCAGATGTTTCCATATATAAAATTAAACAGAGTCAGCATGGGTACACCAGCTATTGTTCCACCACTGAACGGTCATCGCGTGACTAAGACCCGCGTCGGGCGACATTTCCCCGACAAAGGAAATACCATCATTCCCCCCTTTCCACGTCTTCATTTTTTTTTCGTATAATTCTCACGTTTTTCTGGAGCGAGTCTGTGTCCGGTTGTGTGGGATGACCGATGGTTCGTGCAGGCGCACCTATAGGATGGTCCCTGGAGCTTGTATGGGATGGCTGAGGCCTCATGCAGACACACTTGTAGGATGGTTTCATATTGTATCGTTGAAATCTCCAAGAACGAGAAGGCTAGAACAGTGAGTGGGAGAATGTGTCTCCTTTTGTGTTTGCCTATTTGTGGGTGACGCTGGTGCCATGATTGTTATTGTTACCCCTCTCCTGTGATTCACGCCCTACCACTTGTCTTCCATCCATATTTCTGACCCTTCCTTTCTCTCGCTCTGTCCCTGTCTCTCTGATGTCGGCAGCCCACTTGAAGCTAGTGAATTTCAGCAAATCCTTTAAGAACTTCGGTACACAACGTACTACAGGCATCACTTTGTATACACAGCACAATCGTGCAGGCCTCTCCTAATTAAGCACGATCAGAATTTAGAAAAGGTGTTAGGATATACAAGCAGACTAGTTTTATAGCTGAGGGGGATATACTATGAGACCATGGAAACTGAACCTGATGAAGACGACTACGGGAGACATGATTTCAACATACAAATCATATAAATATTAGGTATTAGTAATTTTTCAGTCTATGGAGTAGGAAAGTGGAAAGAACTAGATGTGGAGGCGGAGGAAAAACTCCATACACTGCTTTAACACGGAATATAATAGGTCCCAAGAAGCCAGAAATCATTATTGTCGGATGATGAAGCTTAATAGGCAAGGCCAAAATCCAAAACTCGACCCTAGCCAACAAATCTTCGAGTACATATTGAATTAGCAAACAACTACCGACTGGTCATAAAGGGTGCCACCCTGTCCTTGGACCTATTATGTGCCTCTGCAGTCTTTCTGCCACCGCCCACAGGATGCACCTGGAGTGCAAGTTAAAGCCATCAAACTAAAGACTTATCTTAAACATCAACACACACTCAGATATTGATCACAGATATAAAAAAAAGATCCACGGTAAGTCATAAATATAAGGCAACAGACTGTAAGACGTAAAATATAAACAGAGATCGTAGAAGTTAGCTTAGTTATATTGTAGTAGTTTGACAGTTGGTAATACTGAGACGTCCTGAAGGAACCTGGTACCATGTCAAACTAATACATGTGAGACACGTCATATATACTGACAGACGGGAAGGCGAACACGTACGCAAGTGTGTGTGTGTGTGTGTGTGTGTGTGTGTGTGTGTACTCCCTTATTTGTGGTTGCAGGGGTCGAGACTCGGCTCCTGGCCCCGCCGCTTCACTGACCGCTACTAGGTCCTCTCTCTCCCTGCTCCATGAGCTTTCAGCCGGAAAGGGACTAAACTCAGCAAAGTGGAAAGTTAAGCTGCGGTGTTCCTTCTTTCTTGTGTTCTTGATTCTATCGCTTTGCCATGCCTATACATAAAACTATGTATGGAACCTGCCTCCACCAATTCGTCAAGGCAATTCCATTTTCTGGTCTCCTTGTGATTGAAGAAATACTTCCTGACAACCCCGTGACTCGACTGCTCTGGTACACTTGCTCCCTCTCCACTCTATCAAGTCCTTTGAGTGTTGTTTTGATGTCGCTACCATTCCTTCCTGTTTTTTTCTATCTAATGTCATGTTCAGTTCATTTACACCTCTTCAAGAGTTCATTTTCTTTCTGATACTCTGGTCTCGTTGCCAACCACAGTACTTTGTCCAATTTTTAGATATGCTTTATGAAGCGAGGGTTCCAAGATGGGACTGACTGACATCGTATAAAAGGTCGTGAATGAGTCCTGAAGACTCCTGAAGGCTAATCCTAGGTTCGTCAAACTAGCATTCGTTGCAGAGGTTACTGGACTGATGTGTCCCTCCGGTGATATGCTAGGAACCACGCTCACCCCTAGATCTTTGTCTGAGTGAGGTTTGACGCCTCTGTGTACTCGCCTGCTTGTAGTTGGAAGGATTCAGCCTCAAGCTCCTGGACCCGCCTTTCAACCTGATGATTGCTAAATTTACTCCCAAGCATCGTGGCCCCGATCGTACCTAATCTTAAAAAAAAAATGTATGGAGTCTCCCTCCACCACTTCGTCATCGAGATCATTTCACTCCCCAAGCACCCTGAGGCTGAAGAAATACATCCAACCATCCCTGGCCTCAACTATTCATATTTTCATTAGTTTTACATCAACAGACAAAATATATCCGATTTAGTCCCACGTGGAATGTCATTCGCGTAAACCAGAAACAGTACCGGTCTTAACACCAATCCTTGCGGAATCATCTATTCTAACGTCTCTTCCCTGCCTGTGCCTCAAGTTCTTGACCCACCTTCTTGTTGGGGGTACACTGTCAAATACCCTTTTTCTATTGGTTTTAAAAAAAATACAATCCACCCATCCCCTTCTTTGTCTCGCGTCTATTTGTCATAGAATTCCAATAAGTTAAGACCAGATTGTCACTCTTGAACCCATGATAGTTGTTTACGAAACCGCTTCACTCCAATTGTTCTACTAATTTCCTGCTGATAATCTCAGTTGTCTTGCATGGTATGTGTATCACAGAAAATGGTCTGTAGTTTACCGCTTCCTGTCTGTCACCTTTCTCAAATGTAGGAACTACTTTCACTGTCTTCCAGATCTCTGGAAACTGCCCCGTATCGTTTGGGCAATGCTTCTGATCCATTTCGCGGAATCCATTGCGGGCCGCGCGCGCGCACATATACACACACACATGCACACGCGCACGCGCACACATGCACGCGCAAACACACATGCACGCACAAACACACATGCACACACACACATGCACGCACACACATGCACGCACACACGCACACACACACGCACACACACACGCACACACACGCACACACACACGCACACACACGCACACGCACGCGCACACACATGCACGCGCACACATACACACATACACACATACACACACACACACACACACACACACACACACACACACACACACACACACACACACACACACACACACACACACACACACACACACACACAGAAACGAGTATGCACAGATAAGGAGGGAAGCCCAGCGACAGTATGAAAACGACATAGCATCGAAAGTCAAATCTGACCCGAAACTGCTGTATAGCCACATTAGGAGGAAGACAACAGTCAAGGACCAGGTGATAAGGCTGAGGAAAGAAGGTGGAGAACTCACAAGAAACGATCAAGAGGTATGTGAGGAGCTCAACACGAAATTTAAGGAAGTATTTACAGTAGAGACAGGAAGGACTCTGGGGGGACAGACCAGATGGGGACACCAGCAAGGAATACACCAACAAGTGTTGGACGACATACATACAGATGAGGAGGAGGTGAAGAAACTGCTAAGGGACATCCATACCTCAAAGGCAGTGGGACCGGACATCTCCCCGTGGGTCCTTAGAGAGGGAGCAGATATGTTGTGCGTGCCACTTACCACAATCTTCAACACGTCCCTGGAAACTGGGCAACTACCTGAGGTATGGAAGACGGCAAATGTAGTTCCCATTTTTAAAAAAGGAGACAGAAAAGAGGCACTAAACTATAGACCTGTGTCATTGACGTGTATAGTATGCAAAATTATGGAGAAGATTATCAGGAGGAGAGTGGTGGAGCACCTGGAACGGAACAAGAGTATAAATGCCAACCAGCACGGATTCACGGAAGGCAAATCCTGTGTCACAAACCTTCTGAAGTTTTATGATAAAATAACAGAAGTAAGACACGAGAGAGAGGGGTGGGTTGATTGCATCTTCTTGGACTGCAAGAAGGCCTTTGACACAGTTCCTCACAAGAGATTAGTGCAGAAGCTAGAGCATCAGGCGCATATAACAGGAAGGGCACTGCAATGGATCAGAGAATACCTGACAGGGAGGCAACAACGAGTCATGGTACGTAATGATGTATCACAGTGGACACCTGTGACGAGCGGGGTCCCACAGGGGTCGGTCCTAGGACCAGTGCTATTTTTGGTATATGTGAACGACATGATGGAAGGGTTAGACTCAGAAGTGTCCCTGTTTGCAGATGATGTGAAGTTAATGAGGAGAATTAAATCTGATGAGGACCAGGCAGGACTTCAAAGAGACCTGGACAGACTGGACACCTGGTCCAGCAAATGGCTTCTCGAATTTAATCCTGCCAAATGCAAAGTCATGAAGATAGGGGAAGGGCACAGAAGACCACAGACAGAGTATAGGCTAGGTGGCCAAAGACTGCAAACCTCACTCAAGGAGAAAGATCTTGGGGTGAGTATAACACCGAGCATGTCTCCGGAAGCACACATCAATCAGATAACTGCTGCAGCATATGGGCGCCTGGCAAACCTGAGAACAGCATTCCGATACCTTAGTAAGGAATCATTCAAGACACTGTACACCGTGTATGTTAGGCCCATACTGGAGTATGCAGCACCTGTTTGGAACCCGCACTTGATAAAGCACGTCAAGAAACTAGAGAAAGTACAAAAGTTTGCGACAAGGTTAGTTCCAGAGCTAAGGGGAATGTCCTATGAAGAAAGATTAAGGGAAATCGGCCTGACGACACTGGAGGACAGGAGGGTCAGGGGAGACATGATAACGACATACAAAATACTGCGTGGAATAGACAAGGTGGACAAAGACAGGATGTTCCAGGGAGGGGACACAGAAACAAGAGGCCACAATTGGAAGTTGAAGACACAAATGAGTCAGAGAGATAGTAGGAAGTATTTCTTCAGTCATAGAGTTGTAAGGCAGTGGAATAGCCTAGAAAATGACGTAGTGGAGGCAGGAACCATACACAGTTTTAAGACGAGGTTTGATAAAGCTCATGGAGCGGGGAGAGAGAGGGCCTAGTAGTAACCGGTGAAGAGGCGGGGCCAGGAGCTAAGACTCAACCCCTGCAACCACAAATAGGTGAGTACACTAACATTCACAAGGTCCTCTCCACATTCCTTCACGCCCATGAACACGTCTGCATTTACAAACACATTTTCTCATACATGTTTGTGATGGAACTTTTATCAGCCACACCAACACTCTTATCGGCAGATTTCTGCCACATTTTCTCGCGTAACTATATATGTGCAAAGGCCAAAAATACAACAAAATATTTCAGCGTGTGTGTACTCACCTAATTGTGGTTGCAGGGGTGGAGACTCAGCTCCTGTGTGTGTGTACACTCACCTATTTGTGGTTGCAGGGGTCGAGACTCAGCTCCTGTGTGTGTGTGTGTGTGTGTGTGTGTGTGTGTGTGTGTGTGTGTGTGTGTGTGTGTGTGTGTGTGTGTACTCACCTATTTGTGGTTGCAGGGGTCGATTCGCAGCTGGCTCTGCCTCTTCACTGACTGCTACTAGGTCCTCTCTCTCCCTGCTCCATGAGCTTTATCAACCCTCGTCTTAAAACGATATATGGTTCTGCCTCCACTACGTCACTTTCCAGGCTATTCCACTTCCTGACAACTCTATGACTAAAGAAATACTTCTTAACATCCCTTTGACTCATCTGAGTTTTCAACTTACAATTGTGACCCCTTGTTTCTGTGTCCCACCTATGGAACATCCTGTCTTTGTCCGCCTTGTCAATTCCTCGCAGTATTTTATATATCGTTATCATGTCTTCCCTGACCCTCCTGTCCTCCAGTGTCGTCAGGCCGATTTTCCTTAACCATTCTTCGTAGGACAATCCCCTTAGCTCTGGGACTAATCTTGTTGCAAATCTTTGCACTTTCTCTAATTTCCTGACTTGGTTGACCAGGTGTGGATTCCAAATTGGTGCTGCATACTCCAGTATGGTCCTGACGTATATAGTGTACAGAGTCTTGAATGATTCCTTACTGAGGTATCGGAACGCTATTCTTTGCTTTGCCAGACGCCTGTATGCTGTGTGTGTGTGTATACTCACTCAGTTGTACTCACCTAGTTGTGGTTGTAGGGGTCGAATTACAGCTCCTGGCTCCGCCTCTTCACTGGTGTGTGTGTGTGTACTCACCTAGTTGTACTCATCTAGTTGAGGTTGCAGGGGTCGAGTCCAAGCTCTTGGCCCCGCCTCTTCACTGGTCGCTACTAGGTCACTCCCTGAGCCGTGTGCTTTATCAGACCTCTGCTTAAAGCTATGTATGGATCCTGCCTCCACTACATCGCTTCTCAAACTATTCCACTTCCTGACTACTCTGTGGCTGAAGAAATACTTCCTAACATCCCTGTGATTCATCTGTGTCTTCAACTGTGTGTGTGTGTGTGTGTGTGTGTGTGTGTGTGTGTGTGTGTGTGTGTGTGTGTGTGTGTGTGTGTGTGTGTGTGTGTGTGTGTCCAAATTAAAAAAAAATGTAATAAATATTGGTTACTGGCACAAACAAGTCTTAATGGAGACAGTTTGGGCCCATGTCTCTTGGCGCCATCAATAAAATGCCTTAATTTTGATATTTCCAACTTATTATGGCTGTGTTGTAACACAAATTAATGTGCATCAAGCGTCTGTCTTATTTGCCCTTCAGTGCTTTCTGCTGAGTGGGTATGTTGGAACGTATGTGTTCCCTCAGTGGCTTCACCTGCAGCCTTGTTCTTTTGTGTATGTACCAGCGTGGCTTGACATCAGGTGACCGAGTGACTGAGTGCACCCGGGTTTGAACTTTCTACGAGAAGAGACGTACAGTGAAGTTTACGCTGCTGACAGTAAGTTCATTTAGGCACAGTTACACATAGGTACAATTATCATACATAGCGTAAATTACGTAGGTGTTAGTCGACTGTTGTGGGTCATATCCTAGTGACGAGGAGCAAAGGACTCAGTGGAAATGAGTATTGCAAAAACGACATTTGTTGATAGATAAGACACGCGTGCAATACCTGGTTATCTTTAATGAGATATGTCTCGCTTACCAGGAACTTTATCAGTCTGAGAGAGAGAGAGAGAATGAACATTGAATCTTTTGTAGTGGCGCCAGTAGGAATGGAGCGATACATGGTCGTGTGGACAAGGCTCACTGGCGGAAGTAGGTCAGGCCCATAAGGTGAGCCAGAGATTTAGCAATCAAGTTGTTGTCTTGTATTCTATGTATCAAGAAGACATGGTGTTGCTATCTAACCTACTTCTTAGAAACACAACAGCTGAACATCTGCAACATCCACCCAGCTGTCCACCCACCCCTCACCAACACCGTCTATCCATTCTTCCACCCACCCACTCATTCATTCGTCCTCTTACCAATCCACTAGCCTGTGAACAAGCAAAACATTCCTGGCTGAACAGAGCGTGCGCACTGCCGCCCTTGGAGTACAGATAAGACACAGAGGAGCGTCATTAGGGCCGCTGCTGCCTTTATCCCCCTCACCTTTAATGCATGCTTTATCACAACACACTGTGCATGCAGATGACCAGGAAACATGTATATGTATATTTTAAGAAAAAAGAGAGAGGGAAGAAAAGAGAATAGAGAAAGATTTTTTGCATTTCTACCCCAAGGGACGAATTTATTAAGCAGCGCCGCTCATCATGTGAATATATTTCTCTCTCAACCGATTTTTTTCCTCCCCCGTTTTGTCTAGCTTCTTTTTCACTTCATGTTCCCGTTGCTGCTGCTGCTGTTGCAACTATTGTTTGTCCAGCTGTTTTGGTACTGGTTTTATAACTTTTATTTTCAAGCAACGACAGCAGTTTCTGCTGTTACTGTCGCTGCTGTTTTTGTTGTACTTGTCATGTATCCTTGACTATATTTCCTCATATTACGAAATTTCGTCCTTATGTTAAGTCGGTGGCTGCTGTTGCTGGTGCTCTTGATTATGTTGATGGTGATGCTGTTGATGCGGGTGTTAGTGGTGCTGATGCTAAGTAAGTTTTTATTCAGGTTCAGATAAATACAGTTACATAGATTATAATACATAGCAGCATATGTATAAGATTACCGAGTCAAAGTGACTTATTTCCATTGGGGTCCTTGTGATAAGTGTGCTATTGATGTGGGTGCTGTTTCTGCTGCTGTTGATGCTCGTGCTGTTGCTATTTGTGCTTCTGTGTCTTTTGTTTTTTTTTAATTTTCTCCAAATACATCTGCGAGAGATGTTTCTGGGCCAGTTACTCGCTACACGTTACCTGGCTGTGTCCCGTTAGAGCCGATCCTGTCTCTCCACCCACCGTTAGGACCTCGGGGGCTACTGCTCCAACCAGGTCATTATTATAATCATAGGAGTGATGGAAGGTATTCAGACTCAATTCAGGGAACCGTAGCATAGATCCAATTCCCTAGATCAAGAGCCCCTCACCAGCGTCAAGGAGCCTCCCTTGAGGAGTCCAACCAGGTCAGCAAGGGAGAATGATTTCTGGCAAGAGAACCACAGGTCGGGCGCTTTCAACATGCCTGCCCGTGATTTCCGATGAGAGTAACACCACGTCAATAGCTTTCAACATGACTGACCATGAAAGGTACAGGTCATTACAGAGAACACGTCTTGGTACAATTTTTTCCTCATGATCAATGACACGTTAAATGTGTGATGTCTATTAACCACAGCTGCCACTGCAACTAAAGCTAACAATAATAAAGTAGGCCTTAGACAGGAATACCTGATGTCACCATGGTTATTCAATATATTTATAGATAGGGTTGTAAGAGAAGTGAATGCTCGGGTGTTGGGAAGAGGTGTGAGAGTGAAAGATAAGGAATCTAACACAAGATGGAAGTTGTCACTGTTGCTTTTTGCTGATGACACTGTGTTTTTGGGAGGTTCTCCAGAGAAGTTACAGAGGTTGGTGGACGAATTTCGGAGGGTGTGTAAAAGAAGGAAATTGAAAGTCAACGTAGGAAAGAGCACGGCGATTAGTATAGCAGAAAATATGTAATGAAAGATTAGATATCAGATTGGAGGGAGGGAGATGGAGGTTGTGAATGTGTTCAGATGTTTGGGAGTTAACTTCTCAGCAGATGGGTCTATGAAAGATGAGGGAAAAAAAAGTGAGTGGTGTACTGAGAGAATCTGTGGAGACATGATGTTATGCATGGAAGCAAGGCGGTAAATGTATGAGTATAGTGGTATCGACACTTTTATACGGGTGTGAGGTCAATGTGTGGTGTGAATATTATGCAGAGAATCCATAGCTTGGAGGTTAGGAGGTGCAGGGTTTCTAAAAGTATTATCCAGAGGGCTGAGGAAGGGTTGTTGAGGTGGTTCAGACATTTAGAGAGGATGGAACAAAATAGAATAACTTGAAGGGCATATGAATCTGTAGTGGAAGGCAGGGTAGGGGTCGTCCTAGAAAAGGTTGGAGGGGGTAAATGTGATTTTGTTTGCGAGGGGCTTAGACTTCCAGCAAGCATGCATGAGCGTGTTAGATAGCGAGTGGAGGCAAATGGTTTTTTATGACTTGACGTGCTGTTGGAGTGTGAACAAAGTAACGTTTATAAAGGGATTCAAGGAAACCGGTTAGGCGGGGAGTACAGTGCCTGTGCTCTGAAGGAGGTGTGGAGTTATGTTGCAGTTTTTGAACTGTAATGTCGGCACGCCTCTGGCAAGACAGTGATGGAGTGAATGACGATAAAAGTGTTTCTTCTTTCTCGGGTCACCCTGCTTTGGTGGGAAACGGCTGATGTGTTAATAATAATAATAATAATAATAATAAATATTACAATAATGATAATTTTGGGTTTAAAGCCTACCTACTGCACTAGGGAACCGTTCAAGCCACCGTCTAGGCACTGATATCAAGGATAGGTTAATCCCTGTAGGTGAGTGGTACAGCATTTGACTCTCAAGCGAAAGGTCATGGGTTTGATTTCTGAGCTGGGCCAGACATACACCTGCTGCCTCTGTTCACTTAGCTTTAAACCTGTAGCTAGATTTTAGTCGCCTTTTGCATGTGGCATACAAGGGTGTGGTAATATACCTTACATAGGGCTGGACTTGAAAATGAGTCGAGGTATAACACCTCGCAGCCTGTAAACTGAACATAAAAAGCCTAATAAAACAGGGTTTAAAATCTCTGTGTAATATTTATCAAGTGAAGTTTCCTGTTTATATTTGCAATATATTCCAACTTATTTCACTCAAACTACAAAATCCATTCGGTAAGCAAGCGATTGCTGTGCTAACCTACCATACGGCCAATGGCTACCACATTTGGTGGTGTGTTAGACACCCCGACCGCAGCAGCAGCGCATGCCAGCGGCTGCTGCTTGCCGTGCCCCCGCCTTATGGCTAACGGCACCATAATGGAATACTTTACGATATCCTCATTGCCCTACTGACGTCTTTCAGCTCAGACTGACTTCAACACTGTACGTGGCCGATCCTATGTGATGGAATATAACAGAGAATCACAGCTAGCTCTTGTTTTCACCTTGTAACTATCATATGGAACAGGGTGGCTGCTCTTTGACGACGTATCCAATTTTGCCATGACAAACATGGTACAGGACACTATTTGCAAACAAAACCATCATTTTAAAGATAATGTTTCGCCCACACACAGTTTTTTTCAAGTCAATACATGGCACATCCGACATGATAATTTATACAAAAAAGGTGAGGTGAAGATAGGAGTAGTTGTGGTTGCATCAGATTGCAGGTCACCTGAACAGTGCGTCGTAGAGAAATATTCTGAGCAAGTAACCCAGCAACTTGACACCACCACTCGGTCATCCATTACTTGACTACGCCTGCCTTCACTTCACCTTTTTTTTTTTTTTTTTTTTTTGCATATATTGTCTAAAATAATGCTTTTGCATCAGATAATACTGTATTACTATACCTGCCAGAAATCCTGCTCTCTCATAATATGACAGAGGGTTTCAGATAATTTTCTTGACAAATACAAGAGCAACATCATCCAGATTAGCGGTAATTGGAGGATGTTGCTCTCACAGAAACGAATACGAATAGCAGAAGAAAATAATGAACATAATTGAGGAAATGAGTGACAAGAACATTTGAAATCCACATTGTATGACCTTTTCTTCCCGTCCTTACTACAAGCTCACGGAGAGGTGGGAGAAAGTGAGGTAACGTTGGATGCTGGAAGCGCAGATTGTGCGCCACCCGCATTAGCTTTCTTAGTCTTGCTGGAGACTTGAGAATTCCTCATCACTCAAAAGGACATCGCCTCGCCCTTTTCTGTTTGTAAGCCCGGTCGTCTTATCTTGACTGGAAATTCTTTCAAAGGTTCAGTCTAGCTGTTACTCGAGACAAAAACAAATTCCTTCATCATAAACACACCAGGGAAGATATTAAGAGATGCCTCTTGACCCCACCGTCATTGTGAGTCCAGCAACTTATTTAAAAACAAGTTTCTACATCAGGACTCAAGGCTCTCGTGCCTCGGCAAGTCCAGCATACCTTTGCTGTTGCTGCTGCTGCTGCTGCAGCAGCTATGAGCTCTCACATCCTACTCGTTTAGCCTTGGCCCAGTTCCTACACCAGCGGACTGACTCATGCTCTTACCTACCTACTCGCGAACAACGTGTATTCATATTCTGCACAATTGAACCCTCAATGAGAAAATAAAACAGAACTAGTAGGCTTAGATATGCAGGACTTTTATTTTCCCCAAGAGTTTTTGTTTACGTCAGTACCCAGGGTATATAATACTTCTTTGTTGGGATAGACATAATGTATCTATCCCGCGATAGATTATAGTCTTGAGCTGTAAGCTACCATTGTTGCCACAAATAACTTTTTATTAGACTGCAGATACCAACTTGGGAGATAAGTAACATTTGTTCGTATGATTATATTCCACCCAACACCAGCTGAAATTTCACACCGCCTGTACAGTATTGTTACATGACTTTCATCCTAAAAGGGGCAATGATAACCTTTATTTAGTTTGGTAGTTCTTCGAATGTGATATTCCCCATTCTTACCCACTGAGTAGTGTTAATGACTAGCCATTCTCATGCCAGTTTATTTAAGAACAGAAAATAAACTGGCGCAACTGGGCGTCTACATTGCAAACTGAACCGTTTGCAATCCTAATGGTGCTAAAGCTAACTTATTACACTGAGCTTGACTCTATCATGATTACTGATTCTGTGTCATCACTGAATGCTCTTAACTTATATGACGACTCCAATAACATGCTCATTGCAGAAGCCAGGTACAGATACTCAAAAATCCGAGACAAAGGAATTAATGTACAATTGCTATGGATCCCATCACACATTGGATTACTCCTTCATGATAAAGTTGATATGTTAGCAAACAAGAGTACCCAGAAGGAGAATGTAGAATATAACTTTGGTATATCTGTGGCTAGCACTGGGAATAATATTAGGAGAGAAAATGATTGTTATAGGAATGCAGTTAGAAGCCTAAGTAGATCTATAACCCACTATGATAACATGAACAAGTTTATGGAGCAACTTGCAATGTGAACAGACTGATGTTGTATTGGCCAGGCTTAGGCTTGGTTACAAGTACTTCTGGCAGTTTGGGAGACACACAGATGATCAAACTAAATGTAAATTATGTGATCAGGCCTATGGTCACTGTCTTGAACACTATGTGTTTAATTGTCCACTTATTGAGGAATAGAGATAGACAGTATAATAACCTATGTGACATGTCAAGATATCTTATTAATGAAAATAAGATACCAGATATACTAAGCAAATTTCCTAAATTTGCTTGTAACAGATAACTGAACTATAGATATGTAGATATAGATCCATATGTATTCCTGTTAACTCTTTGGGGGCCTAGTTCCTTGGCTTTTTGTGTATCCATATGCTCTTGTGCTACCGTCCACAGGATGGATATGGGGGTGCACAATAAACTAGCCACTTCGGTGGCAAAATCTAAAAATCACGCCAGTTTGGTGGCATCCCACATATTTCTACAATCACACATGAAGTCTATATACATGAAAGTTGTGTATTTCTCCTTGTATATAGGCGTAGTGTTTAATCCTTATTTTAGGTGTTAAAGTATTCCTGATTGGTGGTGTAGCGCCTTAATGACCCTCGTGTTAGACTATATGCTGAACTAAACTAAACCTATCCTCAGACGTGATGGTCACACTCAACATGCATATCCAAACTCCCTGTCTTTGTGCATTTTATTAGCTATTGCATAGTATCCCTTCAAGGGAGGTTCCTTGACGCTGGTGAGGGGAATTGGTTATGTGCTCCAGTTCCTTGAAATAAGCCTGAATACCTTCCATCCCCTCCTCTGGGTTTAGCGCTTCCCCATGATTATCATAATATGCAATATTATTATATGATAATCATGGGGAAGCGCTAAACCCGGAGGATTATACACCGCCTGTGGGGAGGGGATGGAAGGTATTCAGGTTTAATTCAGGGAACTGGAGCACATATAATGAATTGTACAACGAAAACAGCTTATTATGCAATATTATTATTAAGTTGTTTTTCGTTGTACACTTAATTACATGTCCTATAATTATATTTTTTCTATTGATTCAGTTGATTCAGTGATAGGTGTGGTGAACCAGTGAGGTGATTAACCCGTGACCGAGTGAAGGTAATCGGTTAATTACATTAACTGTAATTTAAATTACAGGTGAATTTAGTGATAATAAAGATTTGGTCTGACAATATTCACGGGAAAACGTAATATCTGTAGGGGCTATACAGCGTTGGCTATGTAGGACAAAAGATGCCAAATAATGGTTGAAACTGTGCAGTGTTAGAGGTTGGTCATTCAACGTCTCTCCATCGCCTGATTATGTACTCCGTGTCCATGTGGGCTGTAGTTACACCATACTCGACCTGTGGGCTGTAGTTACACCATACTCGACCTGTGGGCTGTAGTTACACCATACTCGACCTGTGGGCTGTAGTTACACCATACTCGACCTGTGGGCTGTAGTTACACCATACTCGACCTGTGGGCTGTAGTTACACCATACTCGACCTGTGGGCTGTAGTTACACCATACTCGACCTGTGGGCTGTAGTTACACCATACTCGACCTGTGGGCTGTAGTTACACCATACTCGACCTGTGGGCTGTAGTTACACCATACTCGACCTGTGGGCTGTAGTTACACCATACTCGACCTGTGGGCTGTAGTTACACCATACTCGACCTGTGGGCTGTAGTTACACCATACTCGACCTGTGGGCTGCAGTTACCCCACACTCGACCTGTGGGCTGTAGTTACACCATACTCGACCTGTGGGCTGTAGTTACCCCACACTCGACCTGTGGGCTGTAGTTACACCATACTCGACCTGTGGGCTGTAGTTACACCATACTCGACCTGTGGGCTGCAGTTACCCCACACTCGACCTGTGGGCTGTAGTTACCCCATACTCGACCTGTGGGCTGTAGTTACACCATACTCGACCTGTGGGCTGTAGTTACACCATACTCGACCTGTGGGCTGCAGTTACCCCACACTCGACCTGTGGGCTGTAGTTACACCATACTCGACCTGTGGGCTGTAGTTACACCATACTCGACCTGTGGGCTGCAGTTACCCCACACTCGACCTGTGGGCGGTAGTTACACCATACTCGACCTGTGGGCTGCAGTTACCCCACACTCGACCTGTGGGCTGTAGTTACACCATACTCGACCTGTGGGCTGTAGTTACACCATACTCGACCTGTGGGCTGCAGTTACCCCACACTCGACCTGTGGGCTGTAGTTACACCATACTCGACCTGTGGGCTGTAGTTACACCATACTCGACCTGTGGGCTGCAGTTACCCCATACTCTACCTGTGGGCTGTAGTTACCCCACACTCGACCTGTGGGCGGTAGTTACACCATACTCGACCTGTGGGCTGTAGTTACCCCATACTCGACCTGTGGGCTGCAGTTACCCCATACTCTACCTGTGGGCTGTAGTTACCCCACACTCGACCTGTGGGCGGTAGTTACACCACATTCGACCTGTGGACTGTAGTTACACCATACTCGACCTGTGGGCTGTAGTTACCCCATACTCGACCTGTGGGCTGTAGTTACCCCATACTCGACCTGTGGGCTGTAGTTACACCATACTCGACCTGTGGGCTGTAGTTACACCATACTCGACCTGTGGGCTGTAGTTACACCATACTCGACCTGTGGGCTGTAGTTACACCATACTCGACCTGTGGGCTGTAGTTACCCCATACTCGACCTGTGGGCTGCAGTTACCCCATACTCTACCTGTGGGCTGTAGTTACCCCACACTCGACCTGTGGGCGGTAGTTACACCACACTCGACCTGTGGGCTGTAGTTACACCATACTCGACCTGTGGGCTGTAGTTACCCCATACTCGACCTGTGGGCTGTAGTTACCCCATACTCTACCCGTGGGCTGTAGTTACCCCATACTCGACCTGTGGGCTGTAGTTACACCATAATACTCGACCTGTGGGCTGTAGTTACCCCATACTCGACCTGTGGGCTGTAGTTACCCCATACTCGACCTGTGGGCTGTAGTTACACCATACTCGACCTGTGGGCTGTAGTTACCCCATACTCGACCTGTAGGCTGTAGTTACCCCATACTCGACCTGTGGGCTGTAGTTACCCCATACTCGACCTGTGGGCTGTAGTTACCCCATACTCGACCTGTGGGCTGTAGTTACACCATACTCGACCTGTGGGCTGTAGTTACCCCATACTCGACCTGCGGGCTGTAGTTACCCCATACTCGACCTGTGGGCTGTAGTTACACCATACTCGACCTGTGGGCTGTAGTTACACCATACTCGACCTGTGGGCTGTAGTTACACCATACTCGACCTGTGGGCTGTAGTTACATAATACTCGACCTGTGGGCTGTAGTTACACCATACTCGACCTGTGGGCTGTAGTTACCCCATACTCGACCTGTGGGCTGTAGTTACCCCATACTCGACCTGTGTTCTGTAGTTACCCCATACTCGACCTGTGGGCTGTAGTTACCCCATACTCTACCTGTGGGCTGTAGTTACCCCATACTCTACCTGTGGGCTGTAGTTACCCCATACTCGACCTGTGGGCTGTAGTTACCCCATACTCGACCTGTGGGCTGTAGTTACCCCATACTCGACCTGTGGGCTGTAGGTACCCCATACTCGACCTGTGGGCTGTAGTCACCCCATACTCGACCTGTGGGCTGTAGTTACCCCATACTCGACCTGTGGGCTGTAGTTACCCCATACTCGACCTGTGGGCTGTAGTTACCCCATACTCGACCTGTGGGCTGTAGTTACCCCATACTCGACCTGTGGGCTGTAGTTACCCCATACTCGATCTGTGGGCTGTAGTTACCCCATACTCGACCTGTGGGCTGTAGTTACCCCATACTCGACCTGTGGGCTGTAGTTACCCCATACTCGACCAGTTGGCTGTAGTTACCCCATACTCGACCTGTGGGCTGTAGTTACCCCATACTCTACCTGTGGGCTGTAGTTACCCCATACTCTACCTGTGGGCTGTAGTTACCCCATACTCTACCTATGGGCTGTAGTTACCCCATACTCGACCTGTGGGCTGTAGGTACCCCATACTCGACATGTGTTCTGTAGTTACCCCATACTCGACCTGTGGGCTGTAGTTACCCCATACTCGACCTGTGGGCTGTAGTTACCCCATACTCGACCTGTGGGCTGTAGTTACCCCATACTCGACCTGTGGGCTGTAGTTACCCCATACTCGACCTGTGGGCTGTAGTTACCCCATACTCGACCTGTGGGCTGTAGTTACCCATACTCGACCTGTGGGCTGTAGTTACCCCATACTCGACCTGTGGGCTGTAGTTACACCATACTCGACCTGTGGTCTGTAGTTACCCCATACTCGACCTGTGGGCTGTAGTTACCCCATACTCTACCTGTGGGCTGTAGTTACCCCATACTCGACCTGTGGGCTGTAGTTACCCCATACTCGACCTGTGGGCTGTAGTTACCCCATACTCTACCTGTGGGCTGTAGTTACCCCATACTCGACCTGCGGGCTGTAGTTCCCCCATACTCGACCTGTGGGCTGTAGTTACCCCATACTCGACCTGTGGGCTGTTACCCCATACTCGACCTGTGGGCTGTAGTTACCCCATACTCTACCTGTGGGCTGTAGTTACCCCATACTCGACCTGTGGGCTGTAGTTACCCCATACTCGACCTGTGGGCTGTAGTTACCCCATACTCTACCTGTGGGCTGTAGTTACCCCATACTCGACCTGCGGGCTGTAGTTACCCCATACTCGACCTGTGGGCTGTAGTTACCCCATACTCGACCTGTGGGCTGTAGTTACCCCATACTCGACCTGTGGGCTGTAGTTACCCCATACTCGACCTGTGGGCTGTAGTTACCCCATACTCTACCTGTGGGCTGTAGTTACCCCATACTCGACCTGTGGGCTGTAGTTACCCCATACTCGACATGTGGGCTGTAGTTACCCCATACTCGACCTGTGGGCTGTAGTTACCCCATACTCGACCTGTGGGCTGTAGTTACCCCATACTCGACTTGTGGGCTGTAGTTACCCCATACTCGACCTGTGGGCTGTAGTTACCCCATACTCGACCTGTGGGCTGTAGTTACCCCATACTCGACATGTGGGCTGTAGTTACCCCATACTCGACCTGTGGGCTGTAGTTACCCCATACTCGACATGTGGGCTGTAGTTACCCCATACTCGACCTGTGGGCTGTAGTTACCCCATACTCGACCTGTGGGCTGTAGTTACCCCATACTCGACTTGTGGGCTGTAGTTACCCCATACTCGACCTGTGGGCTGTAGTTACCCCATACTCGACCTGTGGGCTGCAGTTACCCCATACTCTACCTGTGGGCTGTAGTTACCCCACACTCGACCTGTGGGCGGTAGTTACACCACATTCGACCTGTGGACTGTAGTTACACCATACTCGACCTGTGGGCTGTAGTTACCCCATACTCGACCTGTGGGCTGTAGTTACCCCATACTCGACCTGTGGGCTGTAGTTACACCATACTCGACCTGTGGGCTGTAGTTACACCATACTCGACCTGTGGGCTGTAGTTACACCATACTCGACCTGTGGGCTGTAGTTACACCATACTCGACCTGTGGGCTGTAGTTACCCCATACTCGACCTGTGGGCTGCAGTTACCCCATACTCTACCTGTGGGCTGTAGTTACCCCACACTCGACCTGTGGGCGGTAGTTACACCACACTCGACCTGTGGGCTGTAGTTACACCATACTCGACCTGTGGGCTGTAGTTACCCCATACTCGACCTGTGGGCTGTAGTTACCCCATACTCTACCCGTGGGCTGTAGTTACCCCATACTCGACCTGTGGGCTGTAGTTACACCATAATACTCGACCTGTGGGCTGTAGTTACCCCATACTCGACCTGTGGGCTGTAGTTACCCCATACTCGACCTGTGGGCTGTAGTTACACCATACTCGACCTGTGGGCTGTAGTTACCCCATACTCGACCTGTAGGCTGTAGTTACCCCATACTCGACCTGTGGGCTGTAGTTACCCCATACTCGACCTGTGGGCTGTAGTTACCCCATACTCGACCTGTGGGCTGTAGTTACACCATACTCGACCTGTGGGCTGTAGTTACCCCATACTCGACCTGCGGGCTGTAGTTACCCCATACTCGACCTGTGGGCTGTAGTTACACCATACTCGACCTGTGGGCTGTAGTTACACCATACTCGACCTGTGGGCTGTAGTTACACCATACTCGACCTGTGGGCTGTAGTTACACCATACTCGACCTGTGGGCTGTAGTTACACCATACTCGACCTGTGGGCTGTAGTTACCCCATACTCGACCTGTGGGCTGTAGTTACCCCATACTCGACCTGTGTTCTGTAGTTACCCCATACTCGACCTGTGGGCTGTAGTTACCCCATACTCTACCTGTGGGCTGTAGTTACCCCATACTCTACCTGTGGGCTGTAGTTACCCCATACTCGACCTGTGGGCTGTAGTTACCCCATACTCTACCTGTGGGCTGTAGTTACCCCATACTCGACCTGTGGGCTGTAGGTACCCCATACTCGACCTGTGGGCTGTAGTCACCCCATACTCGACCTGTGGGCTGTAGTTACCCCATACTCGACCTGTGGGCTGTAGTTACCCCATACTCGACCTGTGGGCTGTAGTTACCCCATACTCGACCTGTGGGCTGTAGTTACCCCATACTCGACCTGTGGGCTGTAGTTACCCCATACTCGATCTGTGGGCTGTAGTTACCCCATACTCGACCTGTGGGCTGTAGTTACCCCATACTCGACCTGTGGGCTGTAGTTACCCCATACTCGACCAGTTGGCTGTAGTTACCCCATACTCGACCTGTGGGCTGTAGTTACCCCATACTCTACCTGTGGGCTGTAGTTACCCCATACTCTACCTGTGGGCTGTAGTTACCCCATACTCTACCTATGGGCTGTAGTTACCCCATACTCGACCTGTGGGCTGTAGGTACCCCATACTCGACATGTGTTCTGTAGTTACCCCATACTCGACCTGTGGGCTGTAGTTACCCCATACTCGACCTGTGGGCTGTAGTTACCCCATACTCGACCTGTGGGCTGTAGTTACCCCATACTCGACCTGTGGGCTGTAGTTACCCCATACTCGACCTGTGGGCTGTAGTTACCCCATACTCGACCTGTGGGCTGTAGTTACCCATACTCGACCTGTGGGCTGTAGTTACCCCATACTCGACCTGTGGGCTGTAGTTACACCATACTCGACCTGTGGTCTGTAGTTACCCCATACTCGACCTGTGGGCTGTAGTTACCCCATACTCTACCTGTGGGCTGTAGTTACCCCATACTCGACCTGTGGGCTGTAGTTACCCCATACTCGACCTGTGGGCTGTAGTTACCCCATACTCTACCTGTGGGCTGTAGTTACCCCATACTCGACCTGCGGGCTGTAGTTACCCCATACTCGACCTGTGGGCTGTAGTTACCCCATACTCGACCTGTGGGCTGTTACCCCATACTCGACCTGTGGGCTGTAGTTACCCCATACTCTACCTGTGGGCTGTAGTTACCCCATACTCGACCTGTGGGCTGTAGTTACCCCATACTCGACCTGTGGGCTGTAGTTACCCCATACTCTACCTGTGGGCTGTAGTTACCCCATACTCGACCTGCGGGCTGTAGTTACCCCATACTCGACCTGTGGGCTGTAGTTACCCCATACTCGACCTGTGGGCTGTAGTTACCCCATACTCGACCTGTGGGCTGTAGTTACCCCATACTCGACCTGTGGGCTGTAGTTACCCCATACTCTACCTGTGGGCTGTAGTTACCCCATACTCGACCTGTGGGCTGTAGTTACCCCATACTCGACATGTGGGCTGTAGTTACCCCATACTCGACCTGTGGGCTGTAGTTACCCCATACTCGACCTGTGGGCTGTAGTTACCCCATACTCGACTTGTGGGCTGTAGTTACCCCATACTCGACCTGTGGGCTGTAGTTACCCCATACTCGACCTGTGGGCTGTAGTTACCCCATACTCGACATGTGGGCTGTAGTTACCCCATACTCGACCTGTGGGCTGTAGTTACCCCATACTCGACCTGTGGGCTGTAGTTACCCATACTCTACCTGTGGGCTGTAGTTACCCCATACTCGACCTGTGGTCTGTAGTTACACCATACTCGACCTGTGGGCTGTAGTTACCCCATACTCTACCTGTGGGCTGTAGTTACCCCATACTCGACCTGTGGGCTGTAGTTACCCCATACTCGACCTGTGGGCTGTAGTTACCCCATACTCGACATGTGGGCTGTAGTTACCCCATACTCGACATGTGGGCTGTAGTTACCCCATACTCGACCTGTGGGCTGTAGTTACCCCATACTCGACCTGTGGGCTGTAGTTACCTATACTCGACCTGTGGGCTGTAGTTACCCCATACTCGACCTGTGGGCTGTAGTTACACCATACCCGACCTGTGGGCTGTAGTTACCCCATACTCGACCTGTGGGCTGTAGTTACCCCATACTCTACCTGTGGACTGTAGTTACCCCATACTCGACCTGCGGCTGTAGTTACCCCATACTCGACCTGTGGGCTGTAGTTACCCCATACTCGACCTGTGGGCTGTAGTTACCCCATGCTCGACCTGTGGGCTGTAGTTACCCCATACTCGACCTGTGGGCTGTAGTTACCCCATACTCTACCTTTGGGCTGTAGTTACCCCATACTCGACCTGTGGGCTGTAGTTACCCCATACTCGACCTGTGGGCTGTAGTTACACCATACTCGACCTGTGGGCTGTAGTTACCCCATACTCGATCTGTGGGCTGTAGTTACACCATACTCGACCTGTGGGCTGTAGTTACCCCATACTCGACCTGTGGGCTGTAGTTACCCCATACTCGACCTGTGGGCTGTAGTTACACCATACTCGACCTGTGGGCTGTAGTTACCCCATACTCGACCTGTGGGCTGTAGTTACCCCATACTCGACCTGTGGGCTGTAGTTACCCCATACTCGACCTGTGGGCTGTAGTTACACCATACTCGACCTGTGGGCTGTAGTTACCCCATACTCGACCTGTGGGCTGTAGTTACCCCATACTCGACCTGTGGGCTGTAGTTACCCCACACTCGACCTGTGGGCTGTAGTTACACCATACTCGACCTGTGGGCTGTAGTTGCCCCATACTCGACCTGTGGGCTGTAGTTACACCATACTCGACCTGTGGGCTGTAGTTACCCCATACTCGACCTGTGGGCTGTAGTTACCCCATACTCGACCTGTGGTCACACTATTCACTTCATATTGTTTTTAAAAACTATTGTTTTGTTATTATCATGAACATTAATAAAGTTAGAGGTAAGTGGAAGTATTAACTAGCACAAAGGGTAATAGAGACAAAAGGATAAATACCTCTGGTCTAGGGTATCAGTAACAGGAGATGGAGTGTGACAGTAGGATGGTGCAAGGGTGCGCGCGCGCGTACCCCTGGCTGCTGAGACTCAGTCTTTGCAACTCCTGGTTGCAACGGTTGAGTGTCAACTCCTGGCCCGAGTGTGTGTGTCTACCTATTTCTAACTACTGGAGCAGAGCTATGACCATGGTATCCCTTATTCCTTATATATATATATATATATATATATATATATATATATATATATATATATATATATATATATATATATATATTTATTTATTATTTTTTTATTATCACACTGGCCGATTCCCACCAAGGCAGGGTGGCCCGAAAAAGAAAAACTTTCACCATCATTCATTCCATCACCGTCTTGCCAGAAGGGTGCTTTACACTACAGTTTTTAAACTGCAACATTAACACCCCTCCTTCAGAGTGCAGGCACTGTACTTCCCATCTCCAGGACTCAAGTCCAGCCTGCCGGTTTCCCTGAACCCCTTCATAAATGTTACTTTGCTCACACTCCAACAGCACGTCAAGTATTAAAAACCATTTGTCTCCATTCACTCCTATCAAACACGCTCACGCATGCCTGCTGGAAGTCCAAGCCCCTCGCACACAAAACCTCCTTTACCCCCTCCCTCCAACTTTTCCTAGGCCGACCCCTACCCCGCCTTCCTTCCACTACAGACTGATACACTTTTGAAGTTATTCTGTTTCGCTCCATTCTCTCCACATGTCCGAACCACCTCAACAACCCTTCCTCAGCCCTCTGGACAACAGTTTTGGTAATCCCGCACCTCCTCCTAACTTCCAAACTACGAATTCTCTGCATTATATTCACACCACACATTGCTCTCAGACGTGACATCTCCACTGCCTCCAGCCTTCTCCTCGCTGCAACATTCATCACCCATGCTTCACACCCATATAAGAGCGTTGGTAAAACTATACTCTCATACATTCCCCTCTTTGCCTCCAAGGACAAAGTTCTTTGTCTCCACAGACTCCTAAGTGCACCACTCACCCTTTTCCCCTCATCAATTCTATGATTCACCTAATCTTTCATAGACCCATCCTCTGACACGTCCACTCCCAAATATCTGAATACATTCACCTTCTCCATACTGTCTCCCTCCCATCTGATATCCAATCTTTCATCACCTAATTTTTTTGTTATCCTCATAACCTTACTCTTTCCTGTATTCACTTTCAATTTTCTTCTTTTACACACCCTACCAAATTCATCCACCAATCTCTGCAACTTCTCTTCAGAATCTCCCAAGAGCACAGTGTCATCAGCAAAGAGCAACTGTGACAACTCCCACTTTATGTATGATTCTTTATCTTTTAACTCCACGCCTCTTGCCAAGACCCTCGCATTTACTTCTCTTACAACCCCATCTATAAATATATTAAACAACCACGGTGACATCACACATCCTTGTCTAAGGCCTACTTTTACTGGGAAATAATTTCCCTCTTTCCTACATACTCTAACTTGAGCCTCACTATCCTCGTAAAAACTCTTCACTGCTTTCAGTAACCTACCTCCTACACCATACACCTGCAACATCTGCCACATTGCCCCCCTATCCACCCTGTCATACGCCTTTTCCAAATCCATAAATGCCACAAAGACCTCTTTAGCCTTATCTAAATACTGTTCACTTATATGTTTCACTGTAAACACCTGGTCCACACACCCCCTACCTTTCCTAAAGCCTCCTTGTTCATCTGCTATCCTATTCTCCGTCTTACTCTTAATTCTTTCAATAATAACTCTACCATACACTTTGCCAGGTATACTCACTTTTATCCCCTTTGCCTTTATACAAAGGAACTATGCATGCTCTCTGCCAATCCCTAGGTACCTTACCCTCTTCCATACATTTATTAAATAATTGCACCAACCACTCCAAAACTATATCCCCACCTGCTTTTAACATTTCTGTCTTTATCCCATCAATCCCGGCTGCCTTACCCCCTTTCATTTTACCTACTGCCTCACGAACTTCCCCCACACTCACAACTGGCTCTTCCTCACTATATATATATAATATATGTATATAAATATATGTATATATATGTATATATATATATATATATATATATATATATATATATATATATATATATATATATATATATATATATATATATATCTATATTTCAAATAATGGCTGTAGCAGTTGCTACTTCATCTTGTTGTCCTTATTGCCGGTAGCCGTTATGTATTTATTATTATAATCAAAAAGAAGCGCTAAACCACAAGGGCTATACATTGCCGGTAGCCGTTATGTAGCTCTTGGGCCTTTTCTAACATCCACATTTTTTGTTTAGGTCTTGGAACCACACAATGCATTAATGTGTGTACTGCTTGTGAAGGCTGACATTTCAAACGGGAGTAGAATGAAATTAATTCTGAGCGGGAAATGGTTATAATCATAACCACAATTTTTAAAGGAATGGACCGGTAAGCCAGCGGAAGGCCTCGGCCAGATAACGAAAACCTCCAGCGGCGGCTCATACGACTAAGACCCGCATCAGGAAACACTTGTCCTGTTTACCTGGAGGTTATTCCGGGGATCAACGCCCCCGCGGCCCGGTCCACGACCAGGCCTCCCGGTGGATCAGGGTCTGATCAACCAGGCTGTTACTGCTGGCCGCACGCAGTCCACCATACGAACCAGAGCCCAGCTGATCCAGCACCAACTTTAAGTATCTGTCCAACTCCCTCTTGAAGGCAGCCAGGGGGTCTATTGGTAATTCCCCTTATGCTTGGTGGACTCTGGACACTTATTGTCTTTTCTCTTAGAGTGCCAGTGTCGCCTCTACTTTTCATTGGGGGTATTTTGCACCGCCTGCCCAGTCCTTGACTCTCGTAGGGAGTGATTTCTGTGTGCAGATTCGGGATCGTTCCTTCTAGGATTTTCCAGGTGTAGATTATGATATATCTCTCTCGCCTACGTTCCAGCGAGTACAAGTCAAGTGCTTCCAGGCGTTCCCAGTAGTTAAGGTGTTTGATGGAACTTATATGTGCAGTAAATTATTATTATTATAATCAAGGGGGAAGCGCTAAACCCAGAGGATTATACAGCGCCTGGGGGAGGGGGGGGATGTGGAAGGCATTCAGGCTTAATTCGGGGAACTGGAGCACAGATCCAATTCCCTAAATCAAGAGCCCCTCACCAACATTAAGGAACCTTCCTTGAGGGGTATGTGCAGTAAAGGTTCTTTGTACATTTCTAGGTCTGCAATTTCACCTACTTTGAACGGAGATGTTAATGTACAGCAGTAGTCCGGCCTAAAGAGAACAAGTAATTTGAAAAGGATCATCATTGGCTTGGCATCTCTATGTTTTGAATGTTCTCGTTATCCATCCTATCATTTTATTTGCAGATGTGATCGTGGCACTGTTGTGATCCTTGAAAGTGAGATCCTCAGATATTACTACTCCCAGGTCCCTTACCTAATCTAGTTCTGAGAGCTTACCACAGCCACGTATGTCCTCGCATCATGAAAGATATCTAGTGCTACTGGGTACATGATGTTTGTAGGACTGTTGGCCTAGTGGTTAGAGCGTCGTGGATTTTAACTGGCTTCCCACGAGGCGGGCTAAAATAACACGGGTTAGATCCCCGGCTAGTCGCAGTTTGTTAATTGCATAAACTTGAATAATAAATTTTATTCTGCCTTTCTCTTACCTATTTCTTTTTATTTCAGCTTCTTTCTTTCCCTCTTACATTTC